>NC_066871.1:601213-938713 GCF_022985175.1 Labeo rohita
AAGATGCATTTCTTTCTAACGGTGCGTCCAAAGAGGAGATGGCGAGTCAGGACCAGCAACCTCATCTTTGCGACACTGACTCAGAAAACACTAGTTTATTAATAAATAATTCAAAAATCTCCTTATTTTCCCCTGACACATTCATGGTAATAACTTTTGCCTATTGCGTGCGTTTAAAAGTGGAACTGTTCCAGCTGTGCTGAAGGTGCGCTCGCTGCTGCTGCTGACGAAGACAGACCGAGCCGGTCTCGAAAGTAAAAACGAAAATAAAGTCTCGTGTTGTTTCCACCAGTGTGGATTCGTTGTTAATTGAAAAGCACAAGAACAATAAAACAGTATACAAACTAACTTATATAATGGTAATTAACAAATGAATAAGGCATGGCATATAGGCTACACCAGAACATTTTACTGAGGAATCAAATAAATGAAGAACATTTAAAGAAAGCCTCCAAAGCATAACGTGAGATAAACAGCAAGGACAAAACCAACAAGTTCACCTTCTCTGGTTCTTTTATTCTACTTTTGCTTGAAAAACAACAACTCCGTGCTGTCCTCCATCCTTTCCTCAGTATTTGCGTCATTTTTGCCGCTCCTGCTGACGCAGCAAGTAAACCAGGCCCTGCTTCCAAAGAGCTCACACTGAAAGCTCATTGTCTTCACGTGATCAGAGAAATCTGACTCGGGCTGCACTGAGCCGTGGCTTTATGCATCACGCAGCGCAGACCATCCACTGGCACAAATGCGACCAAGTAAAATTTTAACTTGCACATTCTCAAAAAATTGTTGCAAATGTAACCACTTTGGTCGCAGTCTAGAGCCCTGCAAAGAATATGGTTCCCTTTGCAGTTAACAGCCTTGGTTAGGGCAGATTTTGTTTCCTTAAGAAAATCAAACTATCGTTATCGGCTGACATCATTCAAAATAATCGGCTATCGGTATAGGCAGAGAAATTCAGTATCGGTGCATCTCTAGTTATAACTCCTGAACCCCTAAATCTAGAAAAATGAAACTTAGTACACACACTGTAAAAAACAACCTATAGAATCTACTCAATATAATGGGGTAAACTGATGTAACAATTTGCACTTCGTTTTTTGGGTAGATTCTATCCTATATATTTGAGTAAAGAAAACCTGAGTTTATGAATCTACTCAAGAAAATGAGGTAAATTGAAGTAACAATTTGCACTTCGTTTGTCTATATATTTGAATAAAGAATACCTGAATTTAACAGCTATGACAAACTAAAAAAAAGTAGATAAAGTCTACACAGCAAAAAGCCCAGTGTTAAATGAACTCTCACGGGAGTTTATTTGAGTGTTAACATGAACACTGAAGCAGTGTCAAAGTTAATGAGGTAATTAAGTGATTCATTGAGTGATGACTGAAAATTATTGAAGACACCAAAATGTTTGTCACCATTATAGTGGTCAGTGTTAGCATTAGTTGGGCTCTTGACCTGTAGCTTTTTAACATTAGCTTTTGTTCAACTGTTTAGTTAAACAAGCCAGACAAGCCAAAGAGCAAAAGTCATGCAGTGGTGATAATTCTGTTTTAAAATAAACTTAATTTGAGCCACTGAAACCATTTAGAGTTCTATATCCTTTATTTATTACAACTGCCTTGTGGTTTCACAGCAGCAAAAAAATGATAAAGCCTGAATTTTTTTTTTTTTAATTTTGAATGGACTTCTTACAAGCTCCTCCGATCAAAAAAAAAAAAAAAAAACTTTCAAAAGCTGTTCTTTTAGGCACACACAGACATCATGAATCAGCATATGAATCTCAAAAATGGTGACAAACAGCATATTCAGAAACAGATCAACTCTAAACATCATGGAAATCATCAGCTCATAATTTATTCATGCCACAATGCATGATGGGAGATATGGATGAGTTTTGATTGGCTACAACATACGTTTTTGCTGGTCACCATTGTTGTGATTCTCATGCTGATTGTTGATGTCTGTGTGTCTAAATCTAAAAAACGTTTATATTTTTTCCAGTCAAATAAATTTCAGAAACACCTGTCTGATTAAACCAACATAAACAAAACACAACTCACTTATTCTGATTGCTACTTCATGACTTTGTCAAAACATATTCAAACCCACAAAATCTAATTTCTTCTGGTTTGTCTGACTGTTATAACTTAATTACAACACCCAAACAAAATCTAATATTAAGAAGTTACTGGTAAAGAGCTAAACTAATGCTAACACTCACCACTATAATGGCAACTTACAAAATTAGATTTTCTCCTTTTGGTGATTCTGCTTATTAACATCAGGCGTCTTTAATAATGGTCAATCATCACTCAATGAATCACTTAATTACCTCATTAACTTTGACACTGCTTCAGTGTTCATTTTAACACTCAAACTCCCGCGAGAGTTCATTTAACACTGGGCTTTTTGCTGTGTAGACTTTATCTACTTTTTTTTAGTTTGTCATAGCTGTTAAATTCAGGTTTTCTTTACTCAAATATATAGGATAGAATCTACCCAAAAAACGAAGTGCAAATTGTTACATCAGTTTACCCCATTATATTGAGTAGATTCTATAGGTTGTTTTTTACAGTGCATGATTTCTCTCTTCTTGGTGGTCACATTCAATAGCTTACATTAAGACACTACCCATTACAGTAGTGGCCATTTTGAAAAGTACAGTATTCTGGGTTTTTTTTTTTTTGCTACTTCTCCTTCAAAATTGATCCAATTCTTCCCAAAATAGGCTCAGATGACATTTGCACTGAGCTGCATAGAAATGACTGAAGAGATTTTTTTATTCATCTTCAAAAGTTATGATGTTGCAAAGGTAACGAGGTTGACCCAAGATTGGTTCGGAGGCTATATCTCGACCAAACTTTGACCAGTCGAAATGAAACTTGGTATACTTCATCAACACCAAAAACTGAGGGTCCATGCCAAATTTGGGAACAGTGCCACTTATGGACCATGAGATATGAAAAATGACTCTTTTTGCTTATAACTTTTGAACAGTTAATCAGAAAATCATTATATTGGTGGTAATGGATTCCTTGGGTCATGCCGAATTTTGCCAGGATCAGCTGGACCATGTGTCCGCCATCTTAAAATTTGACATAAATTATAATATCTTATAATTACAATATTACAATATCTTACATATTACAACATCTTTTGAACCATTTGACATATCTGCACAAAAATTGGTAGGGATCATCGATGGTATGTCCCGGAGGTACCTGAGAAGTTTAAACAGTGCCATCTAGCATTCAAGAAATCTAAAGATTTTTGCAAAAATGCTTATAATTTTTGTAAATATTGTCCAAATTTTATTTTTGTATCATTTAATTCCTGGTTATGCCGATTCTGACAATGTCACATTTGTCATTTTCCAGCAGTGTCTGTCAGCTATATTGAAGGAAATGAAAAACATGCTAAGTCATGCTTTTGTGAGCTCATTCTCACACCTAAACTTCTCTTCTGCAGCTACTGGAATATGCATCATTCAAGTGGCTCACTCTGCTACGCCGCTGGCACTAAATCCTTTTGTGTTGTGGGTTTGAGTCCTGCATGGTGCAACTTTATAAAATTGTGTGTAATGTTGTGCTGTTTTGATTCGTTTATTATCCAGATAAACACTGTACAAATCTTTGTTGATCCTGGACTAGAAATACATGTTTTTGTTCATGCTGTGTTCAATTTCAATTTGAACTAATGTTTATACTAAGTTCATTCTTAGAACTGGCTGTTTTTAAGACTTTATTTAAGACATTATTTTTGACAGCATCGTCATTTTACAGCCTTTTTACACAATTGCCTAAAACTTGTGCATCTTGGAAACATCTTGGCACAGTTCTTTTGGATTTAGTCTGTCTCAGTTTGTTCTGTTTCTTCATGTCATTCCAGACAGACTGGATGACGATAAGATCAGATCTCTGTGTGGAGCACTGGCTGTTGGGGAGACTTTTATTTTACAGAATGTTCTGATGGTGAATTTTACACAGAGGCAAAAATTGTTAGATGTGTGAATTATGACTTTTTAGTTTTTCTTTTTAGCTGTAATTGTTGCTGTCATTTTTCGACAGTTTGTGTGTTTATTTGTATTGTTTACTTCCTTTTATCACTGAGGATCAGACTCTTATTCTTTCAGTTTGTTCTTTATAAAGTCATCGGCCAACTGCTCAGTTTAATTTATTTTGTACCCTAAAACAAACATCTCTCTCTTTCATTCTGTCTCCAGGTCCTCAAACTTCAAACCTTCTGGGCTTAGTATTGACCCTCTGCTGAAATGTCAGTTTTGTGTTGATACACCTAATCCAGATCAGTGGGTTCAGATTGAGCCGTCGGCCTGTACCGATGAAGGAGTGTCAAAGTTCAGGGTCAGCACTCGGCCAGGTCGTTACGAGTGTGTCAGGACCAGGATGCGATGGGTCTGTGATTGTGAAGTCACCCTTCAATATCACACTGTAGATGGTCAGTTCCTCAACGCAGAGCTGGAGAGGCTGCAGTGCAACCGAATCGCTCCAGTGATGGACGTGACGGTGATCTCAGGGAAACTGGAGGAAGTTCATCTGCCACATTACGCCTGTTTAGGAGAATCTGAAGCTTCCTTCAGAGATGCTGTGAAAGTCCTCAGTGTAGACGACGAGGGAATAACCGTAGAACCTGTGCAGTTGACCCGATTCCATGCCAAGATAGTCCAACCATCCTTCTCTATTAAAACATTAATTATAAGTTGGATAATGGGATGGGACGAACACTGTGATCTTCTTCTCTACATGCGCTCTGAAGTTCCTCTCATTCTACATGTCTACTTTTTTCCATTTGATGCTCGTGCAAAAGAAGAAGTTGAAAAGATTGAAAAATCAAGTTATTCGATTTTGCATCCCAGACCTGACAGGCCATTTCGGATGAGAACACCACACATTCTTGATGTTCCTGGTGCCTCTGTCCATCCCAAAGAAGGGATCACACTCAGAAGAGAAACAGACCCAAACTTCTTCAAGATCAAGACACGTCTGGAGAATGATCTTCAAATGTCTCTTATCAGAGCAGAAGACAAGGAGACTGTCTGGACTGCAACACTTGAGAAAGATGAACTTGATCAGATTCATCCACAGAGAGACAAGCCGTGTCTGAATAGTGAGGCAGATAAAGCAAGATATTTTGATAACCGCTGGTCAGATCTCATTCAGAGGGTTAAAAATGTCCAGATCATTGCAGATAAACTGCTTCAACAGCAACTAATTCATGAGGAACAGTATTCAGAAATCAAAGAGAGTTTAACCTGTCAGGACGGTATGAGAAAGATCTGTGACATTATACGTAAACACAGTGATGCCGTGAAAGCTAAACTTATCTCAATTATTCAGGAAGAAAAGCTTTACCACTTTTGAACACCGGGGGTCGGCAACCGCAAGCATTTTGAGGCAATCATTTTTAATAGTAACACAGCCTGTTAGAAGCTAGAAATACTATTAAAGTGTGAAAATGTACTTGCGCTAATGTACAGATGCACGTGGCTCCAGCAAACCATTTGTCTGACCCCTGTGCATACTAGATGCTTCAGATCAGCTTTCAAAGTGCTCGTCAATGTCAAAATGACTGAGATGGCCAATCAAATCAAAGTAGGCAGAGTTTACTGTGTATAGAATCAGAGTGAATTCCAACATGAGGCATCAGTTTAACATTAAAAGAGAGCAAAGTAAGATGAAGCCTCAAATAATTTAATATTAGTCAACTGTTTTGAAATATAAATGTTAAATGACTGACAGCAATATCCAGTGATGCAAGCTACTTAAAATTTTTTCTCAAATATGGCCACTGAGAAAGAGAGAGAGATTGAAATTGCTTGTGTAAATCGCCTGTGTCTGTCTCTCTGTACAAACAATTAAGCTGAGTTTAGTTACTTAAATAAAATAAATCAATTATTTTACCCCCCTTGTTCCTGAGAAATATAATGTAGTGAGTCAGTATTGATTAACAAAAGTCGTGGGGCAGTGCTGACAACAAGGTTATGAGCTCCTGAATGTTTTTGTTTGCACAGCGTGATCTCTGATCTCTGTGAGCTAGTGGTGTGTGTCTGTGTGACTGCATCAATTAAAGCAGCACATTAATATAGAAAGGTAATTAGACTGGCTAATGTTTTGGCCTTGTCACAAACACACACAGCGGTGCTCAGTCCTGTATATCTGTTATTAAATTTTTTTTAAAGATTAAAAAACAATTTATGAAAAAATTTCAAAATCAAATGTTTTTTTATCTTATCATTTAAAAATGCTTATGTACTGTATAAATACAGCATGCATTAAAAATGGGGTCATGCCAAAAAGGTTGCCAACCTCTGTTTTCAAACAATTCAAGAACACAATTCAGTATTGATGACTTGTATTTGAGGTAGGGCGAGACATATGGAGTAATTACAGAAACATACAGCCATCAAATGCTGTTCCTGTGTGAAGAAGCTAAAGAATCAAATCAGGTTGTGCCTTTCTGTCTAGAAGCTTTTGCTGGGTTCATCGTGGCCTTCAAGTCAAGTTTTTGTTTTTTTGCCTTTTTCATGCTTTTGAACAGACAGAAGAGTAGACAATGACAGGAAAGCATGGGATGGAGAGTTGGGAATGGGATTGGCAAAGGACCACGAGTCTGGACTTAAATTTGTGTCGCCAGGGGTGCAGCTGCACTATATGTCAGTGCTCTAACCACTAGGCCAGTGGTTTTCAATCCTCAATCTATACTGTAGGTCATATGAACTTTAGAACTTTTATTACTATAATACTATATAATTATGGGACGTTGGTTTAGTATAGATGAGCTTTTATTCTAATTTGCCTTCTTCTTCTTCTTTTTTGTTGCTTTTATAAGGATGGGAACATTCTAGAAGTTTCTGTAATATTTTAGTACTTTCTAGAACATTCCAGAAATAAAAGTCAAAAATCATCCAGCAAACACTTTCTTCTTTCTTCTTTTTAAAGTTATATTTCATGGTTGTTTTCTGCCTTTATGGTGACAGGACAGTACAGTATAGAGCTATCTGGAAAGCACTGGGTGGAGACACAGGAGGGTGGGATTGGCAAAGGACCTCAAGTTGGGAATCACCCTGTGCCCCAATGCTCATAATATCCATCCTAAATAGTATGTGAGATTAAAATAAGTGTGTCCCAAAGCATAGTATGCTGACAAGAGTATGCCAAAAGTCCCCAGATGGTCTACTATTTCAGGTCAATTTTTGAAGCGTGGATCCATGCATACTCTAATGGCTAACATTGCCCACAATCCATTGTGTCTTTGGCAAAGAATTTGGTTCAGGTTCAGAAAACTACAAACATGACGGATTTGCGTGACCGGAGGTTAGGTAGAAATGTTTAGAAAAAGGGGTTTGAGTTACTAATAATTTACCTAAAAAAAATTATTTAATGTTATCTGTGTTATATTTCATCTGCAACAGCAATGTGAACTTTTATAAACATCTGTTTGGTCATTAACTTTTAAATGCATCATTATGCAGAAAATATGAGCAGAGTTTTCAGCATGAAAGACCCACAACTGGCAGAGCAACGTGCTACTTTTTTTCTCTCCAATACAGTAGGAAGTTAAATGAAATGAAATGTGAAGGATATTAACTGTGACAAGATGATTGACAGGCCAGTTTACTGTGACAGGGTAAAGACGCAGTTGTGTGACGTGATAGCATGTCCCAAAGCTTGCCTACTCTTCTAGGACACACTCAAAAGTGTGTACTTTTTCTTCACCAAAAGAGTGGATACTTTAAGGCTGTAGAAGAAGTAGGCACATTGGGACGCAGCATCAGACTTGGGTCGCCATGAGCGCAGTGATGTTATGTGTCTGCGCACTAAAAAAAACCCCAGAGGTGTTAAAAACAACACAACCGGTGTTATATATTAACACATCTGTGTGTCTAGTTTGGGACAGCACATTTTGTGTTAATTACATTTTAACACAGCCAGTTTGTTATCTTCTAAATGCAGGCAGTGTGTTATATATTTAACACACTAATGTGTCATATAGCATTAACTTGTTCAAATGAATGCAAAAAAAAAAAAAAAAAAAGCTACTAAAAAAAAACAAACCAAAAAAAACAAACAATAAATAAATAATTAAAAAAATTCCAGGATGGGCATGATGTGGAGTTTTGTGAAGAGTTAGGGGATGTTATTGGAGAACCTTCAGGGATCAACACTGATCAGAGTTTCTTTGATTCCACAATACAGAGTGTTGAAGTAACACTGAAGCAGAGTTGACCTTAATGAGAATGTTAACAAGCAGAATTACTGAAGGAAAGAGAAACAACAAAAAGAGACAAACAGAAACACGACAACTAAATTAGTCACAGCCTTAGATGAAATCAGCTGAAATAAAACCCATTCAATCTCTCAAGATCTCAGCAGAGGATGATTAAACAACTCCACAAACAGCTTCACTTATACTAACCAGTTTGTTTACAGTTATTATTTAGAAAAAAGGACTAGATGTTGAATTTGTCGAATGAACTTACCATTAAGGCGATCAATTTTTGCTTTAGTTGGGCTATTGACCCTTCAGTTTGTAGCATTAGTTTTTAAATCTTAAGTTCAACTTTACTTCAGTGTTACTTTAACATTCTGTATTGTGGGATCAAATACACTGTGATCAGTGTTAAAATTACACAAAAATGTGTTTATACACTGTTAGACCTTACCAGGCATTTTTACAGTAATATACTGGCAACACTGTTGCCAGCTACTTACTGTAGGTCATGGATCTACAAAAACTTGTTTTGAGTTTTAAATGTTGATCTTTTCTAAGGCACCATTAGTGTGACAAGTGTTTAGCTGTGCTGTTGGCTCTCAGTTCTTAAAATGGATTTTTCCAGAATGTGGATTTTACATGTTTTTCTTTTGGAAAAGGACACTAAACTACAGTATGACTGATAACACTTTAGAATACAGATCTGTCATTAGTGAATAACTGCACAGTAGCTACTATTGACTAACAAGAAATTCTGATTAACGAATCAGTAAGTGATAGTGCTCAGCTGAAAGTGGTAGTTCACTATTTGCTAATCAGTAACTACTATTTTTGCATAGTTCCCAAAGAACTACTAAGAACTACTATATACAGGTTCATAATGAATGGGAATGAGCAAAATGTATATAGTAGTTCTTAGTAGTTCTTTGGGAGCTATGTAAAAATAGTAGTTACTGATTAGCTAATAGTGAACTACTATGTACAACTGAGTGCTGTGATTTACTGTTTTGTTAATCAGTTATTTGTTAGTTAATAGTAGTTATTAGAATGTTAATAGTGCATTAGTCATTTGTTTCTGTGTAGTTCTTCATTAATGACAGAACCGTGTTTTAAAGTGTTACCATATGACCTTATGGTGGGAAATTGGCATGAAGTGGTGTGAATCAATCACAATGACATGCCCTTTGATAAACATTTTGCATCTGCTTTTCACAATATAAAATTGATTAAAGAAAAATAAAAATGTAATTAATGATAATAATAATAATAATAATAATAAAAAAAATAAAAAAAAAAAATGTTTTAACCACTGTTTTGAAAGGACACAGAGATATCAACAATACACATATGAATCTCAACAATGGTGACAATCAACTGAAAAGCTTCATGCTGCAATGCATGCTGGGTACCAAACTCATCAATGACTGTTTGTCACCATTGATGAGGTTTGTATGTCAAGTGTATAAGAGTATCTCAACAGGCAAGTTTTTTTTTTTTTTTTTTTTTTATTATTATTATTTATTTATTATTTATTTATTTATTTATTTTATTTTATTTTTTTATTATTATTATTTGTTTGTTTGGTTAGTTAGTTAATTAGTTAGTTTACGGAGATATTTCCATTATAACAGCTGTGTTAATTTTACTGAACACATCTTAAAGGATGCTTCCTCAAGGATGCTTTTCTGATGTAACTCCTGTCACCAGAAAAGCATAAAGTTGCATTTCCCACAACTCTTTTTCAATGTTATTGCATAAACGCATATTTCAGAACACTCATGCAGTTACAGAAAGAGAGAGAAAGAAAATTAACAGTATAAAAGACACTCAAGAGTCTAACCAAAGCATCACCGTAATAGTAACTTAAAACACAAACCACAATGAACAAGAGATAAACCTTGATTCTCCATAAAATCTTCAGGGCTCTCAAGTGTCACGCATTGAGCGTGACAGTCACTCATTTCGGTATATTGTCACGCACTCCCGCCACACATTGTATTTCTCACGCAGAAAAAACTATTTATAATATATTTAATATACCGCAGCGCCCAACATTTCTCTGGCCGCGCCGCTCTCGCTATGGATTCAAGCGCGTCTCCCCTGGAGTTCTTAGTCGAGCCTGCCACTTATCAGCCAATCAAAAAAAAAGAAATAGGCTACACAATAGCCAATCAGAAAATAGCACTCTTGTATCTGGGTAAGATTTAACGCCACAACCAATGAAAAAAAGCATCCTGAAATTGTTCACCATCTTCCTCATTCACCCACAGAGGAAACCACTGGAGCCCCGAGCATCACTTTGAGCACAAAGTAAGTAATGATCTCCTGTTACAGCAAATTCACAACTTGTTTGACACAAACAATATTATGACCACTTGACAGCTGTTAGAGAATGTTTCCCAGATAATTAACATCAGTTTTTCATGAGTGTCTGTTACTTAGCCAACAGTTTTACAGCCTGTTCACTGACAACATCTACTCAGAACAAGTAGTCTAGGCCTAGTCATATTTTCGTTATCACACGATGACTGACATATTAATTTTCGATGGTTGGTTTGAACAAAACCTCAACAAGAAACAGCTTGTCTCTGGACAGGACATTGTCCTCAATCATGACCCTGAAAATGGCTGGGCTTGAGCCGAACTGTTTCAAATGGGAGCCAACACCACAAATGATAAAGGAGTCCAAAAAGGCAACAAACACTTACAACAAACAACACCAGTCATAATCTCTCTCTCTCTCTCTCTCTCTCTCTCTCTCTCTCTCTCTCTCTCTCTCTCTCACACACACACACTCGCACACACTCGCACTCATACACACACAAATTTAATAAACACTTTGTATTTGGTTAAATTGTCAGTGTCATGTGTCAAATATTTTCTTCTGCAAGTCTGAGCAATTATTAATATTAACAACAAAAACACTAATAATAATATTATTAATGGAACACCCCCATTCCACACCCCCGGGGGGGTGGGGGGGAATGAGATGTCACTCTTGCCTGTCTTCAAAACTTGAGAGCCCTGAATCTTAAACAGATGAGAGAAATAAAGTGAAAGTGTTGTCTGTAACAGATGCTGTTAATGGTGTTTGTGTTTAATTCTCCTCTGGTGAGATCTTGACAGATTTAATGTGTTAATGTGTTAGATGTCTTAAGTGAGTTAACAGATCCTTTTAATGACATATCTTCAAACAGCCATTGTAAAAAAAAAAACTGGTAAGGTCTAACAGTGTAATTAACATGTTTTTGAGAGTGTAAGGTGATCTACATTGTTTTGGGCCTTTAATGTAAACATAATGGCATCTGTTTACTGATTAGATTCAGTATAGTTTCGAGTGTGGAGGTTCTGCTGGTCTCTGATCTCCCTACTGAAAGTTAACTACATGTGAACTTTTACACGTCTTTAGTTCTCATGGCCATGTGCAGCTTAAACCATTTGGGTACTGTCATCTTTGGGCAGTACCCAGAAGAAAAAGACATAGTATTAAATGTATTAAAAATATACTTGAAATTCAAGTATTATGTTTAATACATTTGTATTCCAAACATACTTACTTGAAGTGCATTAAAAATATATTGAGTTGCATTTTAATATATTTCTAAAAAGTATACTAGAAATACTTTGGTAATAAATATATAGTTAAGTTTTTAAGAAGTATACTTGGCACAAGCCTACTTTAAGGGGAGTTTTAGTGTATTTACAGAAAATACTCAAAGCATACTTTATGTGTACTTTGTTGTGAGAAAACAGCAAAATCATTCAGCTTTTAGTACTACTTTATAACCATGTGTAGGCCTACTGCAATATATTTTAAATATTTATGTAATGAACATGTCCTTCAGCCTGCTTTTCAAAAGTAACAATTTAATATATTTTATAAAGCACATTCATTTACTACCACATAATCTATAGTATATTATGTGCTATAAGCTATAGCCTAAGTGCATTCTTACAGTGTACCAACTTGCAGGGCTGTTTCTAGCCAATTTGATGTCTAGGGCGTCATCCCTAATAGCATCATTTTGTTTAGATATTATCAATGGCTACCTTTGTCCTACTTTTGTTTATTGTTCAGTTGTTGTTTGAAACATTAATTTACAGTGTCTGTTATTGCATTAGAATTTCAGTCAAACCTGTAAAACCCTTTGTTACCCCAAACAACATATGAACGCATGATCAGTGCACTTATCAAATGATCAAAAATACTTATTCCTGTTACTCACAGACGCGTCAACTTCCCCTTTAAATAATGCGACGCTCTGCCTTGTGTGATGCTGCTCACTTTAAGCGCTGTCAGAAGTGAATGAATGAAAGACAATTCAGCATTTCAAAACTTCGTACGGATGCGTTATAACTGACAAAGCGGTTTAATAAAGGATGTATTGATCTCGTGAATTAGCTAATTTTACTATACTGATATTTTCTCCACCAACTGCGCTGACCAAAACCATGATGGGAAACACCTGGATGACGACACAGCTTAGAGCTCATTGGTTCAGACAACCGTGATGTTGCCGTTCTTTTCTAAAATGTCATGTGGTTATGTGTTTAAACTGTGCATGAATATTCCCAAACACTATGCCAGTGCGATCTCTGCATGAGATAGGATTGTTGTCATATTTCTATAAAACTCTAAAATACACATCTGTATTAAAATAAAAATGGATGAAAAATACGCTTTTCGTATGGAATTAAACAGCAATCACTTGGAGTGTCTTGTTCATCATATTTATTTTAATCTAGTAGAAAAAAAAGCGGAAATTATATCATGTTTATCAGCAACACAGCAGGTGAGTGTGATAACGCGATATCCGCCTTTGATCTCGTAGGCGTCTGTTCTACTTTGGGAGGTCAGAGCTGTCCATCTTGACTGCACTTATTTCACTCCTCCCCTCACTGCAGCCGCCTGCTCTCGCCTACATTTCAGGCGAGGCGAGGCGCATCTCAAAGCCTAAATTTATATAAAAAAAAATCTATGTGTGAAAAGTACATCTGAACTAGGTGCGTCGCCTTACATGACGCCTGATATATACGTCGTCTCCAATGAAATTTAACCTCCTGGGGTCGACGGTGGCACCGGCGACGCCAATTGCATCTGTTCATGACAGGAGCAAAAAGAACCTAAAATGCTCGCTCATTTTTGATCGTACATATAAGAGTAATACATCATTTAAATCTGTAGAGAGTCTACTTTTATTTGTGTACACTCACAATATCAACAAAACATTATGCTTTTGCAAAACAAAGAAAATAAACAAGGTGCACATTCAGCAGTCTCCGTCTCCACACGTATCATTTTGAAATGTCAGTAATGTGCCCCTCATGCCGAAAACAAATATTCTCTGATGAAGTAATCCGTATGAAACCAACTCCATGTTCAGTCTCTCCCGTCTGCTTCATTATTTTTAATTAGATCACGCCCACGAGATGCTTTCGCTTTTCATAGTGTAATCGCCACGTGAGGGCGCGCGCCAAACGGAACCGCCCACATCACTGTAAACAAAGCGCCGAGACCTTTTCTTTTCAAGTTCATCTGGGCTACTTGTCGTTTCTGTAAGAAGATGCGCTGTGAGGAATAAGAATTCGGAGGAAGAACACGACGTGACACACAGCGCGATTCATCGGAGCAGATATTTACATGAGTAAGTCTTTCTTTTATTAGCCTGCTTGCGTTAGTTGTTACTGTGTTACTGTGACAGAACTTGTACACATTTTACTAGTTAAGACTTTTTGTTCAAACTATAATTCATGACTACAGCAAGTGAAACATCATGAAGTACGTTTCATTTCATTGCATCAAAATGTCTCATGACGCCAGGATGTTTTTTAACATTCCATACAATAGAAAACAATGCAATATAAATATAATAGTGTTACGCTTAACAATAATAATATAGTTTCCCCGATATAAAATGTTTTTGTATTGTATAATATATACAAATGCTTATGTTTATGATTTAATATCATATTATTTAGTTACTTATTTATTGTATAACAATATGATGTAATATGAGTGTTTACACTGAGTGTATGTTTAGACCATGTTTATCAATACTCTGCTTTCGAATAGATGTTTAACGTGAAAAACAATAATTATTAGTTTCTCAGATATAAAATGTCCTTTTTACGTTAGTACAAATGCGTGAGTCTTTGGTTACAAATTCATACACTATATATACACTATATATATATTTTACAGATGCTCCTGTTATTAACATGCTCACAGATGTTTTTCTTATGTTGTTTTTTAGTGATCTGATACCTGCACAACAGATGAATCCTGCTGTCTTTCAAACTGAGAGCGCTGTACTAAGATCAGATGTTCAACTACACATATTCTAGTTCCTTGACTACTGATGATGAGTTTAGAGATATCAGGTATGATTTACTTTTTTCACTTGTTGAACAGAATTCAGAAAACAGTTTTCAGAAACTACACAAAGTCTGTGCACATCTCTGTGGTTAGATCAGGATGTTCAATTGTGTGTATTTGACCTTCATTATGTATATTTTGATTATACTGTGTTGTAAATAAAATAAAAATAATCTAAAACTCCATTCTTTGAATCTCTCATTGTTTCTACCTGACAGTCACAGTATCATTGATGGGCCATTAGGGAGGGCTCTTTGTCTCTCAGGTGTGAATCACTAAATATTCATGGGTCATTGCCACTCCTTCGTATATTCCCTTTCGATCACAAAACATGTCTTAGAAATTTTACATCATTAAATTGTTTTCTTTGAAGGAGTGAACGAGATTTTCAAATCATTTTGTAGAAAAAACTCTACACTACCACATCCAGTTCTCAAAAGTCTTGTGAACTAATGTTCTGAATGTGTTTCATGGCCTTGTTTCAGTGACTTAAAACATTTAGTTTTTCACTAACCACGCATAAACGTTGTTTTCTCAAAAACACAAACATGTACATTCATGTTTCTTACATATTACTGTAGCCCAGTTTGTTAGAGGGTTAAAGTTTGTATTACAGTAGATGTATTTGTTATAGGTTATTAGTTTCATTTAGTTTATTTAGTGGCAATAGTGCATAATAATTGCTGCATAATAAAGTCTATTTCATGTCAGTTGAATATCCTGTGTCTTAAAACTAGAAATCTGGTTGTCTGTGGTAGGAGTGTTGAGCTGTAAAAACAACCTATAGAATCTACTCAATAAAATTAGGTAACATTAGGTAACAATTTGCATTCAGTTTGTTTAGGTAGATTCTATCCTATATATTTGAGTAAAGCATACCTAAAATTAACAGCTATGACAAACAAAAAAAAAGCTAAGTCTACACAGCAAAAAGCCCAGTGTTAAATGAACTCTCCCGGGAGTTTGAGTCCATACTCAAGAGTGTTAAAATGAACACTGAAGCAGTGTTAAAGTTAATGAGGTAATTAAGTGATTAATTGAGTGATGATTGACCATTATTGAAGACACCTGATGTTAATAAGCAGAATCACCAAAATCATCAAATTTTTTATGTAACCATTATAGTGGTCAGTGTTAGCATTAGTTGGGCTCTTGACACAGATTTTTAGTAACTTTTTCTGTGATGCTGTTTCTGATTTTTTTCAGGCATTTTTCATGGTCACCGTTGTTGTGATTCTCATGCTGATGTTTGATGTCTGTGTGTCTAAACAAATTTTATTTTTTATTTTTTATTTTTTGGTCGAAATAAGTTTTAATGACATCTGTCTGATTATACCAACACAATCAATAAAGAAAACCTAACTCACTTATTCAGGCCACTACATGTTTATGCACTGCAAAAAACAACCTATAGAATCTACTCAGTAAAATTAGGTAACATTAGGTAACTATTTTCACTCAGTTTGTTTGGGTAGATTCTATCCTATATATTTGAGTAAAGAATACCTAAATTTAACAGCTATGACAAACTAAAAAAAAATAGGTAAAGTCTACACAGCAAAAAGCCCAGTGTTAAATGAACTCTCGCGGGAGTTTATTTGAGTGTTAAAATGAACACTGAAGCAGTGTCAAAGTTAATGAGGTAATTAAGTGATTCATTGAGTGATGATTGATCATTATTGAAGACACCTGATGTTAATAAGCAGAATCACCAAAAGGAGAAAATCAAATTTTGTATGTCACCATTATAGTGGTCAGTGTTAGTATTAGTTGGGCTCTTGACACTTAAATTTTTAGTAATAGCTTTTGTTTAGCTACTGGAACTGAGTTAAAACAGTCAGACAAGCCAACGAACAAAAATCATCTGGTGGTGAAAATATTGTTTTAACATAAACATCATTTGAACCACTGAAATCATTTAGAGTCTAGTCTTTGAGTTACGTTTTCTTTATTGATTACAACTGCCTTGTGGTTTAAAAGCCTTTCTAAAAAATTCTATCTTTTGCTGTAGTGTGTCAGTAGGAAACATCAGTTTACATCTCCAAACATTGTGTTAATTGTAATAATCTAGTGAGATTTTTGTTTGCACAAGGAGTCTGACAAAAGCCAGTGCTCCACACACTGATCTGATCTCACCATCATCCAGTCTGTCTCTGGAATGACATGAAGAAACAGAACAAACTGAGACAGACTAAATCCAGAAGAACTGTTTCAACATCTCCAAGATGTTTCAAGTGACCTACCTGCAAAGCTACACAGCAAAATCCCCAGTGTTAATTTAACACTCTGAGTGTGGACACATATAGACACTGAAGCAGTGTTAAAGTTAACGAGATAATTAGGTGATTAACGAAGTGATGATTGATCATTATTGAAGACACCTGATGTTAATAAGCAGAATCACCAAAGGAGAAAACCAAATTTTTTAAGCAACCATTATAGTGGTCAGTGTTTGCATTAGTTGGGCTCTTGACCCTTAAATCTTTAATACTAGAATTTGTTTGGCTGCTGTATTTGAGTTGAAACAGCCAGACAAGCCAAGAACAAAAGTCAATAAGATGGCATTGACTGTGTTTGACTTAATCATCATATAGTGACTTGAGTATTTGACATAGAATTTCACATTGACATAATCAGACAGATGATGAAAAAAAAGTTGATCTTAATTTAGACACACAGACATGAAGAATCAGTGTGAGAATCACAACAACGGTGACCATCAAAAAGCGTGTTGTAGCCAATCAGAACTCATCCGTGACTCCCATCATGCATTGCGGCATGAATAAATGATGAGAGTTCAGAGTTGATCTGTTTATCTGAATATGCCGTTTGTCACCATTGTTGAGATTCATGGGCTGGTTCTTGATGTCTATGTGTGCCTAGGTGAAATACTTTTTTTTTTTTTTTAAAACCGGTTGTAAAAAAAAACCTTTCCAAAATGTATAGGAAGTGCTGGATCTTCTGTGGATTGTCAAGGCTATTACAATAAGCAAAAAAAAAAAAAAAAAAAGCTAACTTAGAGATTAGACTCTAGGTGATTTACATCAAACAATGAATATGTTAAAACATAATCAGCTGGTGACTTGAGCTTTTGGCTTGTCTGGCTGTTTCAACTCAAATACAGCAGCCAAACAAAATCTAGTATTAAAGATTTAAGGGTCAAGAGCCCAACTAATGCAAACACTGACCACTATATGGTTGTTTAAAAATTTTGGTTTTCTCCTTTGGTGATTCTGCTTATTAACATCAGGTGTCTTCAATAATCATCAATCATCACTTTGTTAATCACCTAATTATCTCGTTAACTTCAACACTGCTTCAGTGTTTATATGTGTCCACACTCAGAGTGTTAAATTAACACTGGGGATTTTGCTGTGTATTTTGTCCTGTCAATGTCGTTCTGTTGCACTGTGGAAGCTCTTGTCACAAAAACAAGTTCCTTGTATGTGTATACACCTGGTAATAAAGCTCATTCTGATTCTGGAATTTATTAACATTGCATCCAAATTCCTAAACACCTAATATACAATATCTATGCAACTCCTATGAAACTATTTCCAGTAAAGTGTGAAATGGTCCAAGGGTCAGAGTTAAGCCTATAGAAAATGGCAAGGATGCACCATTTTTCCTTACATGAAGAAAGAAAAAGTGTGAAGAGAGTTTTTATTTTTTTATTATTATTATTTCTTTTAACCATTATTTTTAGTGTGGTTGTCTGGGCAATGTCAGCATGACTTGCTCAGTCTGGTGTCAAAGAACAGAAACACCTTTTTGAAAGTGCTGCTTTGGTCTGTGAACCTCAACCAGCCCAGTCCAGACTGTAAAGTCACTATGGTTAGGAGACAAGACATTTCAAATGAAAGTACAGCATCAAGGGATAAGGCAGATGACGGACAAGAAAACATTAATCTGTTTCATTAGTGGTGCTTGCCAAATGCAACACATCACTATTGTAATCCACTATACCATGTTGTTATTATTATTATTATTATTATTATTATTTGTGGTGCATGGATTATGAGTTTGAGCAGACAAGTGTTCCCCTTTCTCTCTCTGTCTTTCACCTGACCGTGTGCAAACAGATTGTGCTCTCATGTCAACCCAGAAGCTCGCTTTCTTTGGCACTTTCTTCGTCTGTCGCTTTTTACATCCGAGATCAAACGACACATCCAAAGTGATATCATTGCGCTAATCAGGATCTGGCTCATTCGGTTCTTCTTCTAAGATAATTGAGTGTTCACAGGTTGGTTTAAAAGGGGCTATGTATCGATACTCGAAACCACGATCAGCAATGCAGTGATTATCTGGTGGCAAGGCAGCAACGTAATGACATCATATAATTCAAAAAGACACCTGTTGAAAAACTTTTCTGGTTTTTCGCGTTTCTGGACTAGCAATTAGCAATTCATTTAATTTTATCTGTGATTTGTTACATGATAGCATTAATTAAAGTTTCTTAAGGGTCAAGTTCAAGTTATCTGCATCTGAAGGGTTCTAACATGGCGGCGAGCTTGGCAGACGCACGGCTCAATGCTCAAGTTTTTTTAAGACACTTGAAGATATTCAACTGACTAAACAGCTCCCAATTTCAACTGTGGTCATAAAGAATATTGCTTCGCCATGGCAAATCAAAGAACTACAAGGAAGAATCCAGATACAAGTGAGGAAGCTACTGACGGCAGTGAAGCAGCTCCAAGCTAAAAAGTGACGTTACAGTTAATAATGAAGAGAATGAGGTGATGAAGTCTCGCAGACATTAAACACTTTTTCACATCCCAATTCGAAGGCGTCTTGAATGATATTCGAGGGATTAAAAATGAAATTTCCAAATTTGGGGGCAGATTATCAGAAGTTGAGCAGTTGCAATCTCCATTTAATCAACCTGCATGAAAAAGCAGAAGGGACAGATGCAGTAAATTTTCTGGGAAAGTAGCTCATCAACATGTTTGGCGCATCTACCTTTCAAAGCCTGATGATCATTGAAAAAGCACATAGAATCACAAGGCTCTCGACAAAGCCCCAGCTATATCTACAAGTACTGATCATGAAATTTCACAACATTCAAGATCAACAGAGATTGATACAGGCTGACGGAGAGATGGGAATTATGAAATATCAGGAACATAAAGTGATGTTTTTCCTGAATTTCTCAGTAGCGGTGAGGAAACAACGAAAGCAATTTGACGATGTGAAGAAACGGCTCCAGGTACTGAACATTCCTTACAGATTTGTGTATCCAGCCAAACTGAGCTTCACGCATAAGGGCCAGCGGAGGATCTGCGTGACAGCAGGGGATGTACAGAAGTGCATAGAGGAATTCGAAGAAGCACCAGGAGAGTAATGAGATCTCAACTAGCTCACGTAAAGTTTTGCAGTTTTATTTCTCAAAGCTATTATCATAATCAAGGCAATTAAGCTTTGGTTTAACTCGAGCACTTAATGTGAACGTTAACAGTTTATATTGGACTGTAAAAGTCACAACAAATATATTTATTTCAAGCAACCCAAGAGTCAGTTCAAGGAATGTTTGAGAAAAATGTTTGATTATTCTTAATGTTTTATTACATTGGGTTGTCTGTGGTTAGGTCAGTGTCCAATGGCTCTTTTACTGCTAGCCAAGGATGTGTTCCTAGTTGTAGGACCAACCAGGCCTGTTGAAGAATATTTGCAATATAGTGGGAAAGGGGTTAATGCCAGTTTGTTCTGTTCAAAAGGGGAAAATGCCAGTTTGGGTTTGTCCAAGGGGGTAAATGCTGGTTTGTTAAGGGCCTTTTGTTGTTGCTGTCATGGGTCTCTTTTTTTTTTGTTTTTTTGTTTTTGTTTTTGTATTTATTTATTTATTTTTATGATCACAGAGATATGAACACGTAATGTTATTAAATATGTTAAGTGATTCTCAGATAACATTTATATCCTGGAATGTTAGGGAGTTAGGTAAACTGTCAAAGTTAAAACAGGTCATAACTAGACTTAAACAATTTAAACCATCTATTGTGCTTCTACACAAAACCCACCTTTTGTCTAGCGAATTACTAAAAGTATGTAGAAGATGGCCAAGTGAAGTGATCTCTGCCTCATATGCATCCAACTCTAGGTCCATTTAAAATGTCAAACAAGACCTAATATTGATGATTTAAGGGTCAAGAGCCCAACTAATGCAAACATTGACCACTATAATGGTCGCTTAAAATTTTTGGTTTTCTCCTTTGGTGATTCTGCTTATTAACATCAGGTGTCTTCAATAATGATCAATCATCACTTTGTTAATCACCTAATTATCTCGTTAACTTCAACACTGCTTCAGTGTCTATATGTGTCCACACTCAGAGTGTTAAATTAACACTGGGGATTTTGCTGTGCAGATATTTAATTGTTTGAGGCTTTCTTATAGATAACATTATTACCCTTGTAAATGTGTATGCACCCAACTCTGACAGCCCAGAATTTTTTGAAAACTTGTTCTTAATCTTGGTCTCTCAGCCTGGTTATTTAATTATAAGAGAAGATTTTAATGTAACATTAAACCCACATTTAGATCGGTACAGTAGTAAAGACATGGCTCACACACAGAGCAGGAAAAAACTACACAGTTTTCTAGAGGATCTTGATTTATGTGATCCAAGGCAGAGAAGATATCCTAACAAAACTGAATATTCATGTTATAGTTCATCACTAAAATCACATTCATGAATAGACTACTTTTTGATTTCAAATAAATTTGCTCCTATGAGCTTATTGTTATATCTGACCATGGTCCAGTAAAAATTTTTGCAGATGGAGGTTACACCCAAGGTGGCTGCATGATCTGAAATTTATGGAGTTCATTGGTGTTCACATTAATTTACTCTTTAAAACTAATTTGGAAGAAACATCTGCATCTGTAAGATGGGACACTTTTAAAGCCTATATCAGGGGCCAAATGATAAGCTACAGAATTACAGAATTTAGATGAAAGAATTTGGAAATTACAAGATATATATTCAGATCTGTCAAATTCAAGCATATTTAAGCAGGAGCTGCTCATTTTAAGAGCGCAGTATAATATCTGTAGCAAAAGCTGAAGCCAGCTTCATCTGACAGTGTTAATTTAACACTGAGTGTGGACACATATAGACACTGAAGCAGTGTTAAAGTTAACGAGATAATTAGGTGATTAACAAAGTGATGATTGATCATTATTGAAGACACCTGATGTTAATAAGCAGAATCACCAAAGGAGAAAACCAAAATTTTAAGCAACCATTATAGTGGTCAGTGTTTGCATTAGTTGGGCTCTTGACCCTTAAATCATCAATATTAGGTCTTGTTTGGCTGCAATTACTGAGTTATAACAGCCAGACAAGCCAAGAGCAAAAGTCAATAAGATGGCATTGACTGTGCTTGACTTAATCATCATATAGTGACTTGAGTATCTGACATAGAATTTCCTTACAGATTACAAAAAAAACTGAACAAAAGATCAATCCGTTTTGCCATAATCAGACAGATGATGAAAAAAAGTTTATCTTAATTTAGACACACAGACATGAAGAATCAGTGTGAGAATCACAACAACGGTGACCATCAAAAAGCGTGTTGTAGCCAATCAGAACTCATCCATGACTCCCATCATGCATTGCGGCATGAATAAATTATGAGAGTTCAGAGTTGATCTGTTTATCTGAATATGCCGTTTGTCACCATTGTTGAGATTCATGGGCTGGTTCTTGATGTCTATGTGTGCCTAGGTGAAATACTTTTTTTTTTTTTTTTTAAAAAAAAACAAGTTGTAAAAAAAAAAAATCTTTCCAAAATGTACAGGAAGTGCTGGATCTTCTGTGGATTGTCAAGGCTATTACAATAAACAAAAAACAAACCTAACTTAGAGATTAGACTCTAGGTGATTTACATCAAACAATGAATGTGTTAAAACATAATCACCTGGTGACTTGAGCTTTTGGCTTGTCTGGCTGTTTTAACTCAAATACAGCAGCCAAACAAAATCTAGTATTAAAGATTTAAGGGTCAAGAGCCCAACTAATGCAAACACTGACCACTATAATGGTTGCTTAAAAATGTTGGTTTTCTCCTTTGGTGATTCTGCTTATTAACATCAGGTGTCTTCAATAATGATCAATCATCACTTCGTTAATCACCTAATTATCTCATTAACTTCAACACTGCTTCAGTGTTTATATGTGTCCACACTTAGAGTGTTAAATTAACACTGGGGATTTTGCTGTGTACGGAGAGAAGTCAGGCAGACTTTTGCCTTGGCAGAAACAAGTAAAGCAATAAATAATATTTATAAAACAGCTGGTAATCTGACTTCAAACCCAGTGGAGGTAAATGGAACTTTTTCCAAATTCTGCCAACTGCTATATACTGCAGAATCTGCAGAAAGTAGCTGGAAGTAGCTGGTTTTAGTTGGTCTCCCAGTCTGACCAAGCTGGTGTCCATTTGACCTAATTACAAATTAATCAGTTTATTTCACTGACTGACAAGGTTCAATTCAAGGTAAGTTTAGTATCATAATCAGATAGGCTAGATCATACATCTTAAATTATTCTAGTTGTTAATGATAATATATCTGAGAAGAGTCTAAAATAAATTGTAGTATAAAGTATAGTATAAAATCAAGCTAGCACTCAAAAAATCAGCATAGAACTCAAATCACATTAAATTATTGTCTAAAGAAATACATTCACCATAGTTGTATGACCAAATATAATCAGCTGTTTTAATTTTAAGGAGTGTTCCGGTATTAGATAGACTTTTACACAAAATATAAATGAAACAAACACAGTCTTTATATAATAAATAATCACCTGCAATTAAAAAAAAACACTAGGAGAAAAAAAAACAATATCTTTAACAAGAAATGCTTAAAGCCTAATCTGATCACGTGGATCACGTGGTGGTTTGACGCAAAAGTGCAGCATATTGCTGTAAATTTTAAATCTACAGAGGCGGGATTTTCTTCAATGGTCGACATTTGGGAGCAGCAATAAGTACGATTCACAACTGCGGTGATTTATTTCACTTTTAATTTTTCATGTTTGGTAACTGCAGTAGTGTATTAAGGTGTCTACATTTGCAGTAACCGCAGATTAACGAATCCTCCGTCCGCGGGGCGCGAGGGAGACTTGTGCGGGGTTTAAGGAGCGCGGTCGCGGGAGGATTTCACACATTCCCCGGCCTCATAGCGGCTACAGGCGGAAAATCTCTGGGTTCCTACGGTAATAATTACAGGCTTCATTGACAACAGTTGTGATTCACGGGAACGTTGTGTTGTTCAGCACACTTTCTCATGATTATTTTATGATGTAAATCAAATTTGCACAAGCAGTCATCTGTAAACAGGGGCGCCGAAATGAAACGCGTGACGTTACTTAAGTCTCGCAACTCGCGGTCATCCGCTCACGGAGGATGTAAACTGTCACGTAAACTCTGAACGGTGCTGTTAAAGCGGTTAACGATAACTTGATAACTTGCTAATTCGCTTGTTGTTTGACTGTAATGCTTTTTGCTAACTTTGGTTTAAAGAATGAGTTAATCCAGCCCATCTTCCTGTCTGGCCTTTTCGCAGCATATATTCACTCCGGAGTAACCGTACCAGGAGACAGACGGAGATTTGGAGTTCATTCAAAGGTAATGGTTGCATTATAAGAATTTGAATACCTGAATTTTACATGTAGATATGTTACAAGATGTTTCTCAACTCCAGAAAAGAGATGATTTTTAAGGGAGAATGATTCAGATATCTCAAAAGCTAAAACTAATGTGAATTAAATATTGTCTGTTTCCTGACCGATTTGTAGATATTTAAGAGGAACAAAGAAGTTGAAAGGAAAAGTTTCTAAAACAACAGGGCAAATGGTACAGAAGAAACCGGTTGAAGTGAACCCAAGTTGCCACTCTTCTTTGCGAAGTGAAGGATTTTCAGCAGAATTTCTGAAATGTAAGACACACACACATACCAAGATCTCCTTTTTCCTTTTATTATATTCTTTTATTATCTACATTGCCGTTCAGTAGTTTGGGATTAGTACGATTTTTATTTTATTTTATTAAATAACATTTTTTGTATTAAATAAGTCTCTTCTGTTAATCAAAGCTGCATTTAATTGATCAAAAATATAGAAAATTAATTGAAAAAGTAAAAAAAAGTAATGTTGTGAAATATTATTGCAAGTTTTTTTTTGTCTATTTTAATATACTTTAAAATGTAATTTATTTCTGAATTTTCAGCATCATTACTCCAGTCTTTTCATTACTACAGTGTCACATGATCCTTTTTAAATCATTTTAATATGCTGATTTATTATCAATTTTAGAATAGAACAGTTATGCTGCTTAATACACACACACACACATACATATATACATTTTTTTTTTTAACCTATGATCAGAGGTGGGTAATCCAAGTGCCATGAGTAAAAGTCCTCCCCAGTATTTTGTTCCAATCACCTGGATTTGCTAATTAGCACAGTTTTTCAGCCAGGAGGTCCAAGATTGGACCAAGTCATTCCTTTTGAGTCTCAAGCAAGTCTCAAGCCCCTAAAGAGTTAAAGTTAATGAGATAATTGAATGATGATTGAGCATTAGTGATGAACACCTGCTGTTATTACAGAGGATCATATGTTGTTGTTTTATTGGTTAAAATGATGTCACCATCGTGGAGATCAGTATTTGCTTTAGTTGGGCTCTTGACCCTTGACTCCTGGGTTAGATCTTGCTGTTACGATGCGCAAGGTGTTGTAAAGTAGTGAGATCAATGCTGTACCTTTAGCAGATAATAGCTGTTTTTATATGGTGAGATGGTCATCATGAGCATACCTGGACATGCCCAAAATAACTTTATTTTCTTCTTATTTATTTAGGTTTGCACTATCAAATCTGCAGAACTACAGCATGCAAGCATAGTGTTCTTCTAACAGTTACAGTGAATTCAATTAAAACCTGTATAATGCATACAAACATTTTTAACATCTGTACAACTTTGACACACACAGACATCAAGAACCAGCATATGAATCACAACAATGGTGCCAATCAACAAAACACTTCATGCTGGGTAACAGCATAGTAAAAACTCCACTTGTCACCACTGTTGAGGAGCATATGATAAGTGTTCATGTCTTAAAGCCTGAGCTAACGCAATTTTTTTTCTTCTAATATTTAATCATTACAGTGACATTTGTTTAATAGGATTTTTTTTTATTGCAGTTCTACAATAGCTACTTATCATTCAGCAAATCAAAGAGAGAAACCTCTTCATGATGCTCATCCAAATGAGTTCTATGGAGAGAGTGTGAACTAATCTGCTGCTGCAAGCTTTTGATTCAGCAATGCACAAATGTTTGCCGTAAAACAGTATTGAAATTACTTTAAATTACTCCAAGAGTCAAGAGACAAACTAAAGCAACCCTTGACCACAATTATGGTGGCACTGTGTTTTTTTTTTCTTTTCTTTTCTTGACCAATAAAAAATCAACATCTAAACCTCTGTTAATTCTCAATAAGAGATTCTGCAGATATGAAATAAAGTCAGTTTGCTTAGTAATGAGTGAAGCTGGTGATGCTGTTTGTGGAGATGTTTAATCAGATTTTGAGAGATGAAATGTTTTGTTCAGTTGATTCAAGTCAGTTGTAGTTCTTGTGTTTCTCTTTTCTTCAATGATGCTGCTTGTTAACAGCAGATGTTCATCACTAATGCACAATCATCATTCAATTATCTCATTATTTCATCAGGATACTTTCATCATTTTTTTACTTTTATCCAACACGTATGTGTTAAACAGAAATTGATAGTAAAGACTTCTATTGTTAGATAAGATTTCTATTTTCTGTTTTCTATTTGTTGAGAGGTAATCTAATTTTTCTATTCATTCATGCATGCACTGTATGTAACCATTTGGCCTGGCCATGACTAAAATTTTCTGGTCAACTAGTAGTCATTTATTTTTAAGAGATTAGTTGACTAATTGCATATTAATAAACTATATCATTTATAATAATGAACCTTTAATTGCCTATAGCCCATCAGCGCTCAAGTGCACACAAAGCCACAGAACACTGGCAGAAGTAATGATTATGAATGTGTCAGGTAAAGAAAACAGCAAAGAAGACTGCCTTAACATTATAATAATTCATTAATATGTGTTTTCTGTGTTTTCGGCTGCAGTGATAAAGTTGATAACACTTGTCATCTCTACAGTGGATGTGCACGTTTGATTGAATGGATTAAACAATCTGAAAATATTTGTTTTCCATTTTAACTGGCTTATTTAAAAGTAGACATTTCGCTTTCTATAGATACATTTTTCATGTCTGTGAAGCAAGCATGGAGTTTCTGTTTTTTTTGACACCCTCAAGTTCATAGAGACCAGAATTACATCATGGACTTTTTTTTTCTAGCATCTAATGAAATTTTGATAGACAAATGGTTAATTGATGATCAGAACTCAGGAGGCAGCCTTTGTAACCATAGTCAATTTAGCTAAAAACAGCTAAAAATTGTTCATGTTAAGATATTCCTATTCATATTCATCCATGTATACTCATTTATCAATAAAATAGCTACATTAATTAAACACCTACAGAAATATCCAAATGGAAGTGTGTATATATATATATATATATATATGTGTGTGTGTGTGTGTGTAACACCACACCAGCAGAGGGAGCCCTCACCCATTGACTCTCTGTTACCTCTCCCTCTGCTGCTTCACGGGTTACTTCCTGTTTGGTGGCCATTTAAGGAGGCCTACACCAAACAGGACTCTGCGTGAAGTATTGTTTTGCCTGTGTGGACTCTACTAAGCGTTTCTCCTGTTTCATTGCCCTGTTTTGTTATTTTTCACGGTTTTGTTTATTGTCATAGTTTTGTTTTGTTTCATTGCCATAGTTTTTGCCTAGTTTCATAGCCTTGTTCATTTGTCACTTTGGACTGCTCTCTCTTGGATTTTGACCTTCTGCCTGTTTAATTGGATTTGTCTTTTGTCTTGCCTACGTGTTACTGTTTTGTTTGGATTTCGACCCTGCCTGTCTTGACTACGTTGTGTTCAATAAAGCTTGCATTTGGATCTTACATGCTTCCCAAGAGTCCAGTTACAATATATATATATATATATATATATATATATATACATACACACACACACACACTTCCATTTGGATATATCAATTTTATCTTTATTTTAGCAATAAAAGGAACAACTATCAGGGGCATGTTTCTAAATTATTGCAGGCTATATCTGAAAAAAAAGGAAAATGTGCAACAAAGACATGACACTATAGTTTGTTTTTTTAGGTAGTTTTACTTGTTGAAAATTAATAATCTAAATTATTTATTTTTTAAGTCTGTTTCAGTGACAGGCGGAAACAAAAGGAGCCTGAAAGAAGAGAGAGAGAGAAGAGGGAGACACAAGTGGGGCATTACATATCCCAAAAAAATACAAGATATAATAAAAAAGAAAAGAAAAATGAAAATGCATAATATGTTTAGAATTCTGTTATTGTTCATCATTAATTGTTAATATTAATGTTTTAGAATTGTAATCATTCTAATTATTTTGTAAATATTTTGTAAATATTTGTTATTTAAAGGGGCTGTAAGATCAAATAAAAATTGTTTTAATGGTTCCTTGTGGTGCTGCAGATTATTAAAAGTAAACATATTACTTATTTGTCGCATTATTTGTCAGGAAAATTGGGGCAGACACTATGTAATCAATCAATCATCAAACAAACATTTTGACAAGCTAAGACCAGCCTGACCAGCTAAGACCAGCTTGGTTACACTTTATTTTGATAGTCCACTTTAGACATTCTACTAACTATAAGTAACTTTGCAACTACATGTCAACTGATTCTCATTAATTTGTAACTGTATGTCTACTAAGTCTCAGAGCAGACTGTTAGGTTAGGTTTAGGTTTAGTAGAATAAGTTGACATATACTTGCAAAGTTTATAAGAGTGTTAGAAGATATTAAGCAGACAGTCTACTAATACTCTAATGACTAGTTGACATGCAGTTGCAAAGTTACTTACTGTTAGTAGAATGTCTAAAATGGACTATCAAAAAAAAAGTGTTACCCAGCTTAAACCAGCTTAAACCAGCTAAAACCAGCTAAGACCAGCCAGGCTGACCAGCTAAAACCAGCTTGACCAGCTAAAAAAAAGTGGTCAAAACCCCTTTAAAACCAGCTTGATAAACCAGCTATGACCAGCCTGGGAGACCATCTTAAACCAGCTTGACCAGCTTAAGCTGGTTTAAGCTGTTTTTTTTTCAGCAGGGTGTCTGCCCTAAAATTTGTATTTTTGGTCTTTTTCCAGAAGTTTGTAAACCTGTGTCTTTTGCATGCAAATCGCCTGATTGTCATTCACTGGAAAAGTATTCATGGTCCATCTCTGTCTCTCTGGATTGAAGAATTGTCTTCTTGTATAGCAATGAAAAGACTTAACTTACTCAATCAAACAAAAAATGCACATATTTTACAAGATTTGGGACTCCTTCCTTCATTTTTTAGATCAGAATGGACTGACTCTTGAGTAATACCAAATAATCTGATCATGCTCAAGTGTTTAATGACAGTTGACTGTGTTAAAGGAACACTGCACTTCTTTTTTGAAAATAGGCTTATTTTCTAACTCTCCTAGTGTTAAACAGTTGAGTTTTACCGTTTTCAAATCCATTCAGCCGATCTCAGGGTCTGGCGGTAGCACTGTTTGCATAGCTTAGCATAGATGATCAAAAAGTTTCGATATTTTTCCTATTTAAAACCTGACTCTTCTGTAGTTACATTGTGTACAAAGATGGATGAAATGGCTAGGATTTGTACTTTCATTTTGGCATAATAATCAAGGAACTTTGCAGCCGTACCATGGGTACAGCAGGCGCAATGAAAATTTTTTTCTTAATGTTTGGAAACAATAAAAAGTATCTAAAAAAAATCTGCATCTGTTATTTGCATCTCCTGTGCTCCATCAAGCCACTCCCAGCCACTGTTACTGAAAAGTGAATCTACTATTTTGCCTGTTTATCTTTGTAAAGCTGCTTTGCTTTGACACAATCTGTGTTATATAAAGCATTGTAGAAATAAAGGTGACTTTAGCTCACAATGTCTGTCCTTACCTTTCACCGATGTGATAAGCAGGAGTTTTCTTCAGCGTGGTGGTGTGGGTATTTTATGATTTTGATGATGCACCTCACTATGTCAATGGACCCCTTTATCCACCCTTACAAAAATACAAATAGTATGTGACCAATAGACCAATAGTGGGGTGTTCAAAATATTAGGCTTGTTAATCAAGCTCAAATAAGCCTGGAAAACAGCTCTGACCACTGACCTCTGTCAAATTTGTTAAAAACACACAAAATACTGCTTACAAACTCACCATTGAAGAAATGTTAGTAAAACTGCATCCAAATTCCTAAACACCCAATACACAATACCTATGAAATAATTATGAAACATGCTTTACAGCCTTACAAAAATACAAAGCATGTGCCATTTAACCTTGCATGAACCATAAAAACCAAAAAAGAAAGTTTGTTTACACTTTATTTTAAGGTGTCCTTGTTACAGTGTAATTATTCATTGAAGTGCTGAGTAATATTAATTAACAACATGCACTTACTATAGGGTTAGGTTTAGGATTAGGGCTTGTTTTAGGGTTATTGCATGTAATTATGGATAATTTTGTGTAAATACTATAAAAAAAACTGTAACTGTAAAAAAAAAAAGTGTTAGTGAATGTTTTCTGTTCTGTTTCTTTATTCTTTTTAGTGTGGTTGTCTGGGCAGATATTGTTTGTGTAATATCAGCATGACTTGCTCAATCTGGAAACACCTTTTTGAAAGTGCTGCTTTGGTCAATAAACCTCAACCAGCCTGTGAAGACTGTGAAGTCACTGTGGTTAGAAGCCAATACATTGCACATGAAAGTACAGCTCTTTCTTCTCAACAAGGGATGACTCGTCCCTTGGTGAGAAGAAAACATTTATCTGTTTCATTAGTGGTGCCTGCCAAATGCAAAACATCACTATCGTAATCCCAGGGTTCCCACGCTTCTTGAAAGTTCTTGAATTTCAGACATGTGGATTCAAGGCCTGGAAAGTACTTGAAAACAAACATAGGTCCTTAAAAGTGCTTGAATTAAATTTATGGTGCCATGTAAAAAATTGTCCTGTATGTGCTGATGTCAAAAACAAAACAAAACAGCACTAATGATTGTGGGGGGCGAAGATGAGATAAATCAAAATAAAAAAATACTAGAGCGTATTTAAATATGCAAATCTCGCAGTAGCGGAAGTTTTTACCTTTACTGTGAGGTTTGCATCCCGCGAGATCCCAATCACAATCTAACACACGAACCCATGGAGAAACAGTGCTAATTAACAGGCCCAATGACAGGAAACTGCAAATTCAATGATTCTTGGTTCAGTATTGACCTATATAAGAAATGGTTACTGAAAGTTCCAACAGATGTACATTTAGCAAGATGTACAATTTGTAAGAAAAACATAAAGTTGGATTGCATGGGGGAGTCGGCACTGAAGAGCCATGCAAAATGCAGAGGACATCAAGAGGCAATGAAGAGTCAAGCGAACAGTAACTATAGTCTCATACAGTTGAATATGTTTAATATATAGTTTAATAAAAGTTAGTGTAACTTTAATGCCTTTAATGCATTTACTAAGCGTTTACTTTATAACTGTTTTCTACAGGAGGAAAATGTGTGCATCATTTATTTATATATATATATATATATATATATATACACACATATATTATTTTTAGTATCTCGAAATTTCCCGAGCAGCGTTTTGCACGACAGTGGGCATATAGCGCCCTCAGGCGACAGTTGATTGCGCTAGTGCAATGGTTCTCAAACTGGGGTATGCAAATCCCTGGGCGTATGTGAGGTGACGGAAGGGGGTACACGAACAAAATGCTTAGCTTTGCCATTAATTCTACACCAATTAAAAGCATTAACATTTTACAGTAAAACTGAGCAATAATTTTATCACAAGCAAAATGACACTTTTATAATAAAGTGCAGTAAACATTAAAGTGAAATTAAATTACCTCATTTTTGCAGTTAAAAGTGACTGTACACCAGCAGCGTGCGTATGATAGAATGCCTGCAGCGTATGCTGCTTTAGCAAATCGTGCTGCTGTTCATTGTGTCTTCGAAGCAGATTTGTAGCAAAGAACAAATATTGACACAGACTGTACCTAAAGACCGATTTAAGATGCGAAAACATGCCCTGTGCAAGTTATTTTTCATATTTAAAATACGAGCAAGAACACAGTTTTCTCTGAATATCCAAACGATTGCAAATTTTTTTTATAACTGTTCAACAACGGTTCAACAGCGGTTCGTTAATGAAAAAATCTGCAGCTTTGAATGATTCGGAGAATCGGTGAACTGACGTTAGAGTCATTTGCTTCCTTAATGAATGAATGAATGAATGAATGAAAGACGACGCCTCACTCATTAAGACAGTGACTTTGAAGTGGAGAACCTTGTAGAGGATACATATACAGAGCTCAGAGAATGATTGTCGATCATCTCCGAGATGTAGGAGGAATTGAAAATGTTGCACTTGACAACAAACTGCTTCTGTCTGTATCATGTGCAAGGCAGAGATACATTAGCCAGCTTGGAGGAGAAGAAAAAGAAAGAAGAAACAAGCAAAGAATCAAAAAAGAAATGCACTGTTTGTAGAAATTGAGGAGTGTCAATCAAAGAAAAAAAGGCTGGAGAGTGAAATGCAGGCTCTTGTTGAATCAGCTGACAAATATGCTTCGAAGGCTGAAAGCACAGGACAAGTTACTCTAAGGAGACAAAAATAGAGCTTGAAAAGATGGAAAAACAGCTTAATGAAAAGCGTTTACAGTTTTAAAGCAAACAGAAAGTCCTTTTTGGATTTTTATTTTTCAGATTTGCACATGTACAATATTTAAAAAAAAATATTGAGGTTTTTAAAAGCTGCATGTTTGAGCAGCTGCATCCCTCTAGGTCAAAGATGGAAAAAAATGGGAGTTACAATAAAAAAGTTATTTACAAAACAATTTTGACTTGAGTTTATTTATTAATGAGTAACGTCTCTACTTAGTGACTGTGTAAATGTTTCATTTTAACAGGTTTTACCATGTTATTACAACATTCAACCTGAAACAAAAAGCAAAAGCCAGTTTAATACATATTTTATCAAACTCCATTTGAATATTACCAGTATTGAATTCAAATTTGATTAAATCTTTGAACATGACTGTTAAAAACGGTATAAATTTATAAAACCTACACATTCAAAGCATCATTATTACTCTGATATCTTTTATGTAAATGTTTAGTGTAAGTGAAATGTTAAGTACTGTAAGGACTTTAATGAGGGGGTGTGAATTTATTAGGTACTTGATATAAAATAAACGGTGCTTAAAAAAGTCCTTGAATCTGGTGTTCATGAAAGAGTGGGAACCCTGGTAATCCACAATAATATATTACTATTATTGTGTGTCTCATAGGCAAAACATCACTAATGTAATCTGCCATACTTCATCTTCTGTCCAAACTCATCCTGCACCATTTGTGCTATCGATGTGAACGAGGTGTGGAATCAAGTGCCTCACAGAGAGCTTTCTGAGCTTTCCACAAAGGAGACTAGCAATGGTTCAAAACCAGAGAAGCAGTAATTCAGACAACAGCCCCGGCCTCTGTTACTAACATTTTTTACTTAGCAACAATGGCTTGGGTTATGCTTTCAAACCAGTAACGGATGGGTTGGGCCATTTATAAGCATAAAGGCTCTGGCTCTTGGCTCTCTTCTAAAACTTGTGGGAAGTACTTCTAGAAAAACTAAAACAACATATGGGCTGCTTTACTACATTACTGCTTTTTTGTGCACTTTACTGCATAATGCATATATTCCCAGTCAGACTATTGCTGCTACTGCCTATACATTCTCATATTCATATTTATGTTTATGCACACACACACACACACACACACACATATATATATATATATGCCCTCCAAAAGTTTGGTAACGCCCTAGAAAAGTGGGGTTTTGGACAATATTGGCATGAATCCTTTTTATTTTTCGCTGATAAGGGACAACACTGCTGCTGTTAGTTTTTGTTGTTGTAGATTATTGCTGCTGCTGCAAAACAAGTACAGGAACTTGCTACTGCCAATACATACTCCTATACAGTGCTGTGAGTATTGAAGACATACTGCTGCTACAAAAATACAGGTGGAGCTGGGGAGGTAGAGGGTTTCACAATAAGGGCCCTATTTTAAGCATCTGGTCACATGGTGCACTTAGGGCGTGTCCAAATCCTCTTTTACTAGTTTAACAAGTGAAAAAAAAAATGGTTGACGCATGGTCCAGAAGGGCTGTACCTATTCTCTTAATGAGTCATGGGTTTGTTTTGGGCGTAACGTGCAAGAAACCAATCAAGTCTCATCTCCCAATCTCTTTAAAAGCCCTTGCACCATGGCAGATTTGCTATGTACATGGCAGAATTTGCAAGAGCAAAGACTGAACACTTTTCCATGTACACAATCATGGAAAATTTTAATCTGGTCCTTTGCTGGTTATGCTGGTCATGTTGCTGGTCAAGGACCAGCATAAACCAGCAAAGGACCAGCTTAAACCAGCATCAAAACATACCTACCAGCATATTCTGTTTCTTTCACCAGGACAGTGTTGTAGTGCAGGGTATACCCAAGTATACGGTGTATACCCACTTCTTTATCAGTCGGCTCTGTGTAGCCTATACCCACTTCTAAATCCCCTCTGATGCGCATTATTCAGTAGTATCCTGTATTAGCCAAAAATGACAGTCCACAATAGCTAATCAAATTGCATGTAAATAAATGCAAATATTCCCTAAGCACACTTTAATATTCCAGTAAAGACTGATGCGGTCAGGACTGTGGCGCTGGCTTCCTCTGAAATATGTTTGATGATTGCTCCTGATGTGCCCGCGTCCGCTCCGTCCACTCCTCCCTAGATGCTGGCTGTTCATGCATGTGAGCATGGAGCTTAATCTATTAGCGCATTTGTCATGTGGAATGGATTTGATTGATGGCGCTATAAAAAGTGCACAGACATATCCGCTGAATTAGAAACAGTAAAAGTGGGTTGGTCCAATAGCATTTGTCTTCAAAAGCAAGTGGGTCCTGTCCCCCTCCCACCCACATTCAATGGTTCCGACGCCCGTGACAAAAATACACATAGCTCCCCCGATTGATTTGTTTGATTTGTATTTGTCCCAGTCAGCTCTTACCGTGATGTACCCAAGAATCACAATTTCAGTCTTATCTTTGAGCCATGTTTCTGTTAGACAAATTAGTTACTCATTTTAAAATCTTAATTCTTAACATTTACACTGGGATTCAATTCTTCCATATTATTATCGCGCAGCTTCCAGAGCCACACGTTTCTCTTGAACCCCTTTTCTTCAACGTCTTTGCTTTGAACTCAGGCGTACAATTTTTATCAAGGGAAGCATGTCTTTGTAAGAATCGCTGAATACCCAGGGCCAGACAAGGGGGTGTTGATGGAAAACAGTGAAAATAAGAAGTGGCAGATCGGTCAGTGCTGTAACACAATCACAAAAAAAAAACGCAGCAAAACACAAACTAAAAACAAACAACAACTCTTTCTTCTGCCAGCCCCTGCCAGATTGTGTAACATAAAAAAAAAAAAAAAACCTCCAAACTGTGGTCAGCTGGGCAACGTTTGAAGCATCGGTCGTCTCATCCACAAGTATTGCAACAAGGGTGGCATCTTTGATTTTGGCATTTATTTCATTCATCAAAACATTTCCCACTTGCCAGCTAAACATTTAGAATGTGCAACAATCCTGATGAGTCATAGCAATAGAGCGGAGGCGCCAAAGCCTTGCCCAGAAGCTTCCGTATCTGACATAGATTTAAATAAAAAAATCACTGCATATGAGCTTTAAGTTACATCTTAAATGACAAGGACTTCATTTCTAAACATTAATTAGCCAGTCCATGAACTCATTCTCGCAAATGGTCTAGGTATGCGGAGCACTGAAGCCATGAAATTAACAATTTCTTTAAAATAAACACCTGCCTGAGGGGAAAATGGAATTTGTTGACATATTTTTAAACGACATAAGAGTTTTGTGAGAAAAATGCATCCATCTTCCACTTTAAAATTGTGTAAAAAAAATAAATAAAGTTGCCTGAGATGGACCAATACATATTTTGAATAGTTAAATATGTGTATTACTAGATTCAGGCTTAAAAAAAGATAGAAAATTATTATTTTTTTTTTTATTTTTTTTTTTGGAAGAGGAAATGGCACCCATTCAGTGGAATGACCCAATTATTAAAGTGCCAGTTGACCACTAGGGGTCAGTGTGTCTGTTTCCATGGACTCTTTAGTCTTCTCCTTTTTTAACCACATCTTCCTCCTTTTATTGTTGTCATGTGATTCATTTGTGTTAGTATAAATGATCTGATGTTGGCTCTGGTCTTTGTCTGGTGTTCTACCTGTATGATCAGGTTGTCTGGTGAGTCCAAATTTATTGTTTTTCTTCTGTATAATTAACATCACTTTACTTTTTCTTAAGATGAAGACTGCTTGAAAGTTAGTTCTGCTTAAAAGTAAAAACCAATTAGATTTATAAATTGTAATTCTAATTCTAATTTGTGGAAAAGCCCTCTGAACTTCCCAGTTGTTTTTAAACAAATACAGAATAGTCTTTAAACCAAAGTAAAGATATCAGCACTGTGGAAGAATTTGCCAATGGAGTTCTGAAAACACATTGTTGACATATAGTGGATTACAGTGGCATCAATATGACGTCTGTTATATTTTACTTTGTTTAATGTATTTAAAGGTTAAATTAATCTTCATAACTACACTGAAGGAGAGACAAATTATACTATGCTATTTGAAGGCATATTTCAAGAAAATTACTACCTATAGGAACCTATAAATCAAAAAACGTAAACTAATTATGAATTACTTTAATCTGTGGACAGCCCTGAAGCACACATGTATTGAAGCAGTCCACACATGATATGAATATTACTTTAATAAAGAATAGTCTAGAGTGTGATCATTAGAATCATTTTTTCACATAGCTACTTCATTTGGAATAATAGAAATTTGGCATTCATAATTTGTTTTTTAAATGTTATATGTATTTCATATACAGTGTAACTTTTATATATGATAATATTACTTGTTTATGACAATATTAATTATACGGACATGAAATATTACTGTTCTCTTAAGATGAACATTGAATGAAATCAGTAAGTGTATTTATACAATAGTCCCATCTTGTGGGCTATTTGACTAATGTCACTAATTGACACTGGGGCACAAAACTATAAATGAGTCATCTATTTTTGGAAATAGCATGGTAGCATTGAAATACTAGCATTACATTGTGACAATACAACTATAAAGTCTAACTGACTGAAGAAAGAAATGGCCTTAGTGACAGTATGATAACATTACATATTACTGATAACAAATGCTTACAGGGTGGTGATTTAATAAAATGTATTTGTTTTAAAAACCGCATCACTTTCTCTCATCACCATGAACACACATGTAGAGGTGAGTGAAGATAGGTGTTTCAAATATACCCTCACCTCATCGAGAAGGACATGTCGCCGTGAGGGAAAGGGGAAGTTAACGATTTTGATCAGAGATTACAAATTACAATGTGAACAAAAAAATGAATAATGGTCTATCATTTATAATAACAACTAAAAACATATTTACAATTAATATAAAACATTTAAACATTGCAGCATTACATTAAAAAAATATGATTTGTCAATTTTGATTACATGGTGACACTTTCTGCTTTTAAATTTATGTCACAGATTTATTCCTTTATATTCTTTTCTGTGTGGTTTGTAAAGACTGGTCAGGGGCACCAGTGTCTGTTCAGTACATGAAGAACTGATATATTCAACACAGACAAACCACAGCTGTAACAGAAGGAGGAAAAGCTCATTAATGGCAAATGGACTTAACAATACAATACATACAGCATGTTTAAAAAAGGTAAAGCATATGTATTGTAGGTGATGTACGGTGGAATTTAATTATTATCATGACAAACAAATGTTAAACATTAATGAATGAGTGAAATGCCTTAATCGCTGGGCTAGTGGAAAACATTTTTTTTTCTTAATTGTTTAGGTACTCAATGCACTACATTTGAAGGTAAAGAAAATATTTGAGGCAAATTTCAGTGAAAGCAGACGAGGAGATCTGTCACATCAATGACAAGAAACCCGGTTCATTTGTAAAGCATCTGACGGCCCTAAGATGTTGCAATCATCATGTGCCTTGTCATGATTAACCATCTGCATTTAGGTGCACTGAATGTCGTTACTGCAAAAACCTGAGCTGCACTTAGAAGAATGTAGAAGTAGCTGTGCAAAGAAGGGACTGTGTAATGTGTGTTGTCTTGTTTTCCAACTTGTTTCCTCTCATGTTCCTGAAGTCAGAGGTGGGACTGTTACCCAAAAAGTGTATTTTAGTACAAGTACCGGTACTTTTTAAGTACTATTGCTGGAGTATTAGTAAAACAAGAGTAAAAGTAAGACTTACACAAAATATTAACTTCACGTGGCTTACAGATACAGTACACATATAAATAAACACATACATGGACAAAATTCAGTGCCTTTTGGAAATTGTTGAGCATAGCTTGTTGTTATGCCTATGATCTATCACAATTGGGGCTAACAGTTTAAAGAAAAACAAACTTAGCAGAGAACTCAGAGTAGTTCGAGAAGTAATAAAATGTCCACCCTGTTTGGACTTCAGTGACTGTGGAATAGTACAGGGTGGACACTTTAAAGTAATATTGCCTTAAACAGTTCCCCTGCCAGCATTTTTCAAAAAAGTTGACAGCTGTTGTATGAATATCTGAACATACAGTTTGTCAACAGCAGGAAAAAGAGCCTCTGCTTTAAACAAACAAATACTGGTGAACGTTTCTTATAATCCCCACACACGCCACCTGTAGCCCAACCCTAGCCATCTTGGACTTATAATAAAACTATAATAAAACTATAAAACTTGAGTGAATGCACAGATACATAAGTTATCCCACTCCATAACAGACATTAATATGTAATGAGAAGTACATTTTCGCTCGTTACACACAACAACAAATGATATTTGACATAATGGAGGTCATTCCCAGTGTGATGTGCTGTATGAATCATGATACATCGGGTTTCAGTGTGCTTTTGTATATGTGTTTTGTATGCGTAAATAATTTAAGTTAATATAATGTTTGTGTATTCAATGTGTTTTTAAGGACCCATTCAAGTACTTGAAGGTGTGAGCAATTTGTGTATGCAACTGCTTTGGATATCTTAAAACTCTGTTTAGTAAAGTCTGAAAGGTATTATACTTGCATTTACTTTAGCCACTGAGTGAGCGTTTTTATGGTTTTTCCTGAATTTGGCGATGCATCATCATCACCACCTCTCACTCAAGCATTCCATTTATATGGCACTTTTCTATGCTATGACCCATACAGACTGCCAGGTAAGCAGCCCCTACTGGTCTCACTAACACATCTTCCAGCACCAACCTAGTTTTTCTACAAGGACTTCTATTCTGGTACTGACCAGGCTCAAACCTGCTTGGCTTCAGTGGGCAACTAAGTGAGAACTGCAGAGCCATAGCTGCTGGAAAGCATGATTTTTAATCAGAAGAAATCTCCTCTGTTTCCCACTACAGTTTTTTCTACATAATTGGAGTGAGCTGTGTGCCATCTACTATAATGAATATTGCAAGTTATGATTACAAAAGGTATATAGCAAAATATAACAGAAGTATATATAACTCTCTTGCTAGTATCATCAGCTCCTGAGGTTCAGATGTTGGTCTGCTGCCATGGTGACAGCCCTGTTCTTTGCTGACTGTAAGCTCTCGTTGCTTGCCATCAAATGACCTTCAGTTGTAATGATGCTGTGGCAGCTTGGCATTTTGGGTGTGGTAGTTCAGAACTGCTGGTGTTTTGGGGACCTTTTCTGAGAAAGACCTTGGGGACTTTGTCTGTTATAGGCCATCCAGTTTAGGTCCCTCAGCAGTTGAATGGTCATTGTGCATGGGGTAGGCCATAATGCCCAAATGCTGAACATCACTCTGTTCACTCATTCACAGAAAACAATATACTCGACACAACATCTCCGTTCCCTCCATCAGGAAACGAGGGTTACCATACGACACAGCATCCGTTCCCTCCATCAGGAAACGAGGGTTACCAAGACGTTTTATATCTGAGAAACTACATTATTCTTGTTAAGCATATAAACATTTACGTTTGTGCGGATATTTGCAGACAGAGTATTTCACAGTAAAGATCCGTCTACACACACATTGACATTACTTTTATATCATCTAAACATTACTTTTATATTGTATTGTTTATGGAACATTAAAACATCCTCATGTCATACAACATTTAGATGCAATGAAAGGTTGCCTATCATATTTCAAAATGTTGCACTAGTTTTCACACGTTTCAGCCTGGAATTATAGTTTGGGAAAAGTCCAACTAGTTGGCTAAATGCATTCAAGATTATGTCACAACAACACATTATATAATGCCAATAAGAAACATTACTTACACTGTATCTGTTTGAGACCTTCTGAGGTAAATACCCTCCGTCTTCTTCTGGCTCCGAGATGAACATGTTGCTTCTTTGTTTACGAGGTAATGTGGGCATTTACATGACGATTTTGCTCACATGGAGATTTGTTTGTGAGCTCAGATGGAAAGCTTAGATGGAAAAACTGGACCAGTCGTTGGTTTCATACGGATTATTTTACACAGACCATCTATAGGAAGCCGTATATGTCTACTCCTAAATGAAGTAATTCTAATAGAAAACAAATATTCTGTGATAAAGTATTTTCTGAGTTTCAGTTCATTTTAGTGATGCATTTCTAAAAGCAGTTCATGGAGACAGTGAAGACTGAGAGCACACCCTGTTTATTTTCTGGTAACAGAGGTTTGAGTCATTGATAGCAGACTAATAGTGAAAGTTTATTTTCTTCCGGACACTGCTGGTATTACCTTGCTAATGAGAAATGTTGAGTAGCTTTTAAGTCAACCCAGTCTCATTAAAAATACGTACCTCTGGGTACTTTTCTGCAACACTGTGTTTACGTACCTTACTGCACATTTTGTGGCAGTTTCAAAGAGAAATGTCCACTGAGTGGCGCTAAAACACAAATTCAATACCTGAACCCTGGCATGCTTTTATTACTGTGATATAGGTACATATTGATGTGTTTTTATTACATTGCTTCAGGTACGCATTGTGGTGGTTCAGGATTCAAATATCCAGGGACTGTCACTAAAAGTTAATGCTCTATCGTGTTACAAATATGCCCTACACCAAACCCAACCTTAAACCTACCCAATCAGATTCAAGCATTCAGAAGCCCTGTAGTATAACATAAAGTAATATTACCTAGTAATATTACCTAATAACTTAAGGAAATACATGGGAAAAAAACATAAAACAAATTGGTTTAATTAAACTTCATAGACAGCTGTAAGATTTTTTTTATAGTTCCCTAAAAAGTAAAACCAGCATCCAGCAGATGCAGCAGCTACACCTGTGCACCACACTGGTCTCGAGTCCCACAGTGAAGCTGTGGAAGGATAAAAGGAAGAGTGAAGACAGAGGACCAGGCCTGGGAAATTTACATTCCTGCTTTGTTTATTTTTTTGCGGCATAAAAATCTGTGAAGGGCTGCCACTTACTGCTTGTCTCAATACTGCTCTCCCTGTTCCCTCTGATTGATTGCTCTGGTGATGGTCTAAATGCTGTCAACCTCTGAATGAATCTGGTTTTCCCTGAGAACTGCCAGCCCGAGTCTCTTTAAGCACACTCCAACTAAAGCAAGACCACATTCTGCTGAAGCTTTAATAAGATTGGCAAACATGTAAGGCAAATGATCCAGTGCATGTTTGTCAATCACAGACATTAATAAATGCAATGGCTAATCAGAGTTGTTTAAGGTAGAATTTAAGGCAGAGTTTCTGTTCAGTGTCACTCTGCACATTCAAAAATCCTTTCATCATAAGAAATAAAGTGTAAACACAATGTAAAGACATTTACTGTACAGTGCAGACAACATCACTAATTTTAGCAGAACTTTGTGACAGGACCAGGCACAATTATAAATGTGATTAGGGATGTGCAGTGCAATATCAACTAGTCAGTTGGTGCTGTTGAGTGAGTTATATATATATTTTGATAATTGAAAGATGCAACTTCTCAAAGTGTTTTTGCGTGCCGATAGTGGGCTGTGCTTTAGTGTACTGTCAGCACAGTAAAAACCTTCTCTTCTCTTAACTCATCTAATAAAATGCAGTGCTGCCATCAAAACGGTGTTTGTATATTAATACATATACACCTAAAACAATATGATAAAACATTGTCATCTTGAAATCATCTGCCGTCTGCAGAATTATCATGTAGAATCCACATTTATTAGTGAGAGTGTATAATTCATAAACATTGACAATAAGCATTTATTATGCAGACTCTGACTTAGGAATGATTGGGAGCTACTGAATGCAGAGGATCCCCCTGTGAATATGAGCATTCATATTATTAAAACATATCATTCTGCGTCGCTCAGTTTATCAATGCCGCAAGTCAACCATCTTGAAGGACGAAAGCTCTAAGTGTACCTTAAGTAGAAGTGGACGAGGAGAGGTCAAGTTTCCAGAGCAGCTAGGAGCAAGGATACAGGTGTCTTTTTGTCTGAGCACCGGATGCAAATGCACAATTTTTAATCCTCCTTCATATCAGGCATGATTTAAATAAATATATCTACATCATTTGTATGCATATTGCTAAATCTCCCCCCCCCCCGTTTTTGTGTGTTTTTTGTATGTTGTTGCATATTTTTGACAATAAAAACTCAACTCCAGCAACATATCAGCAGACCCCTTAGAATATTTAGGTAAAACTAAAAACCCTCTGAGAATCCAGACCCAGCAAGGGAGCAGACATTACACTAACGGTGCATATTTTCCAGTTATATAATGTGTTATACTATTCATGGCCATAAAGATTTATGCCTGTTTTGCACCAAAATAAATGTAACAGCTCTGAATGTAGATTTACCATAGTGACTGTTTTGATTGTTTATTTGTTTGTTGCTTCTGTTATATATGTGTTACTAACTATACTTTTGAATGCATTCTTTTTAACAGGTTAAGCTGTCATGGCTACAGTGAAGACTTTCCTCACTATCCTTTATCTCCTTCTATACGGCTGTTTCTGCACAGCTGACATCGACGTCTCACAAGCCAGTCAAGTGGAGAAGGGCATATCATTGTCTAAAGAGTTTCTCCAAACTATCAATGATGTTGCTGAAGCAGTTTCTAAAGATAAAGGAAAAGATCTTGCCTCACTCTTTGGCACTCTTGGCAAAGTCTTTAGTTCTCTTGGCAAAGTTGCAGCAAGTTTTGGCTTTACTGGGTCATTAATTAGCTTCATATTCGGATTCATTCCACAATCTGATCCAACGTTTGAGTTCATGAAGGAACAGTTTACCGAAGTCAACCGCAAACTCGACTCTCTCTCTCTCAAAATATCCACCCTGCAAACAGAAATGGAATGGACAACCTATGCAAGCACCTACGGCAAAGACGAGAATGTGATCAAGAACTCCTGGGCCAAGTTAACAGAATTCATAAAGACCGCTCCTGTTGCCTCCACAAAGGAGGAGAAGACCAGGCTGGCTGAGAGGTTCACCACTTTCTATGAAAACACTGGCACAGAGAACAGTGTTGCTAATTTTCACAGACACCTCACGGAGAACAGTCCTGTCAGCTTGAATAAGAACCTCTTAAAGCTTGTCATTGAGAAATCCAATGGTGATTTTAATGTCCTGGTGCAATACTCCACCTACTTCACCACTCTGATGGTTTCAGGACTTAAGTTAAATCTTTTTTATTACAAATTAAAGGGCTACGATGGTAAAGTAAAGGCACAAGCAGCAGTCACACAACTGTACAACACTTTATCAAGCATACAGGATGCCTTGATCGAGTGTCCTGGTGGCTTTGAGAAATGGGCTTACAAAGATGCTGTGAAAATTAGCAGTCGGCGATTCTCAGATACCAAAACGCTAACTTCAGATATAAAGAATCATTTGGAGAGGAAGTTTCACTGGTTCAAATGGGTAGTAATCGCCCACTCAAAAGGAGCAAAAAATGAGTTTACCTTTGGACAGTCAATTTACGTCGATGTTCAAGAAAAGACATCAGTTCACTTAATTCATCAAGAAAAGGGCTCTGCTGTCGATCAAATCCTTAAGCAGAATGTTAGATCTTGTTTGCAAAAAGAATTGAGTCTAATTATTCCTCAGTGTGGAACAATGAAGGACGAGCTGCTCCATAGGTTTGGCGCTAAAGTTGCTAGCCACATCCGGTTTCTTCATGCTGTTACAAAACCATCAGATTATGCACAGACAGACGTGGCAGATATTGAGCTGAACTGTCAATTAGGAGGTAGAAACTTTAATTTTTTTCTCAAAGGAAATAAAGGTGTGGTGAAGCCTCCCTGCTCAGATGTGAATTGTAACAATGGAGAATGTAAACCCATCAAGGGCACCACACATGTACTCTGCAAGTGCCACAAGATGTTCCATGGTCCGGCTTGTGAGGAGAGCGTCCAAAATATTATCAACTATGAAGCTCTTGAAAGTGAAATCAATGCGATCATGTATAAACCAGTCCCTGATCTGACAGCAATTTATTTTAGTATTAAGGAGCTGAAGGACTACACAAAAGCAATAGTTGAGTCTGTATGACATGATGTCTGGTGGACACAAATCTTTGTGAAATACAGCAGTGTGATTCAGAAGTTCCTCTATATCAACACTCTTCATACACGACTTAAAAACAGCACCATAAACCAACGCCACTATATTTCTGAAGTTGGAGCTCAGTTCACAGGGGGAAACTCGTTTCAGTTTTACCTCACCAACTTCACCCTCTGCCCGCTGAATACAGATGCTCAAAGCTGCCCTGTTCATCCTTCACACCTCATCAGTGTAATGACTGCACACAAAACAGCGTTTGTAAGAACCATGAGGTCTGCACTGGCACCTTCGGCACATGTCGCGATGCATGCCAGGTTAAACCCTGCGGAGTGAACGCCAAGTGCTCCTCCGGCAATCACGTCAGGAGCTGCACCTGTGTGAGCCCATTGATAGGAGACCCGTACCAAGGCTGCAAGAGTCCGGACCTCCAGTGGGTTCAGACCGGAGGCGTGCCGAGCAGTAGGAAAACTTTTTTACTTTACAGATACGCCTATTAGATTAGATTGTGCTCACGTCCATGTTTTCAGATTAATGTACAATTTCACATACATTACATCTTTAAGCACCCAAGCACTTTTATGACTAAGAGGCCCTGGTGAAAAAAACAGCATATGCTGGTAGGTATGTTTTGATGCTGGTTTTAGCAGGTTTATGATGGTCATGTTGCTGGTCAAAATCCAGCATAAACTAGCATCAAAACATACTATCAGCATATGCTGTTTGTTTTCACCGGGGGCGTCTCACACTGGGCATGTTTGCTGCAGTCCGAATGTGAGTGCTTCCGGTGCCCCCACTGCGTTGGTCTGGTTTCACACTCACTTGATTACATCAAACCCTGGTATATTTGTATTCATCGTATGTCATCACAAACACATTTAAAAAAAAACAACATCACATAACATTTACATATATTTTTTATTATTATTAATTAGGTGCTATTATATACAGCACAGTGAACGACACTTGTGTTTACTGTATGTGGTTTACTTTGCTTCCTTAACATTAGTGTGTACCTGAGTCTGATTTGCTTTGCCGTTCACCTAAATCTTGCCACAGATCTAGTGCAACTGAACACAGAACACCTCCTACACCAGGGGTGGGAAATGTTGATCCTTGAGGGCCCGTGTCCTGCAGAGTTTAGCTCCAACCCTAATCAAACACACCTGAACAAGCTAATCAATGTCTTCAGGATACAGGTAGTCTTGGGTTCAGTACCCTTGGTAACAGGTCTGCATGACATTATCGGTTTTATGCGAACTGTGCCCTGTTTTGAACTAAACTGCCAGTGTGTAAGCACTCTGAGCTTCTTCGTACAGTTTAATCCCTGTCTGATGCCCTGTTATGAAAGAAAAAAAATCATGTAATGGAATTACAATGTAATAGACTGATGAGCACAGATAATGAAAGACGATTCGTTTAGGGAAAAAGGCCATTGTACACACTATCTCTCTTTATGCTCATCTTTGCATAGTATCTTCAAGCTAGAAAAATCTCCTTTCAAACCACTGGGCTTGATGTAACCATACATCCTTGTGGTTTACAGATGCCGTTCGTTCTAAAACTCAGCTTGCGGTGTGCAAAACCTATGGACCTGACGGCGGGTGGCACAGTGGATTTGTAAGGGGTCAGCAGTGCATATATGAATATGACTGGAGAGAGCATAAGAGCAATAGCTATCAGGTACCTCAGTAAAGTACATTATTTTTTATATTTAAATTACTACAGATGACAAATACACGCAGAAATAATGAACAGACTGAGGAGATGATGCATCTTCTATTTCGCCAAAAATAATGGTTTAAGTAATCTGCAGGTTCTGGTTGATCCGTGTGGAGGACGTGGCTGGAAATGGATGGCAGGGGAACAGTGGAATATGGTCTCGTATGATGAATCAAAGAGGTTTCCTGGAGTGAAATATTACATCTGTAGGTTAGTACCAACGCAAACACAATACATAACATCCAAAAAAGTGAACCTTTATAAAAAAGTATAAAAGTATATGTTTGAAGAAACTGATTTTAATCTATCTCAGAAATGACACTGTTACTGTTTTAACATTTTATTGAGCTTAAAAGCATGACAGATGGTAATCTAATGTGCTCTTTGTTGTCCAGTAGTGGGAAGAGTGATGGCCTTGTAGGGAAGCTTTTCAACACACGGAATGGCTTTCTGTGCCATGTTGCCAGGCACGGAGATACCAGGGATGGAAGTTTCTATTCTCTAGTTCCACAGTCATGTATCTGAAGACACTTCACCATGAGTCACTGTTCACAATCTTAAACCAATGCACAAAAAAAAAAAAAAAAAAAAAAAAAAAGCAGCATTTCTTCTCTTCCCTAGCTTGTATCCTAATCTGTTTGCCCAATAAACCTAGCATTGCATAATGAACTGTGTTGTTCCTCTTTTGTACATTGTTTTGGATAAAAGCATCTACTAACTGCTTAAATGTAAACTAAATATAATTCACAGCGGATTCCACTAAGAACAAACAATTTAAATATCTAAACCCAGTCAACAATTTGATCTGACACTGATCTCACCATGAGCTCCCAGGTACTCGCCATGTCAATCATGACATAATGATCTCCTTAACTCCAACACTGTGTCAATGCTACTTGAACACTCTGTAGTGTGGAAACACATGAACACTGAGCAGAGTTTGTTTAACACTGGGAAATATTACATCAACTTTACCTGTTTCATTTACGTTGAATCACATTAAGTTTAATTGATTTCTTTAAATTAGAACTATGTAATCTAAGTGCATGGAACTTTTGTACATAATTGAATTACATAAAGTTTAAGTTTAGGCTGAAATATTTTTTTGAGTGGAGAATGGAGTTTTAGATTATTTGTATTTTATTTACAACACAGTAAAATCAAAACATATACAATGAAGGTCAAATAAACATTATTCAGCACCCTGATCTAACCACAGAGATGTGAACAGACTTTGTGTAGTTTCTGAAAACAGTTTTCTGAATTCAGTTCGACATGTAAAAAAAGTAAATCATACCTGATACTTAAGTGCTTGCAAAACTCATCATCAGGAACTTGTTTTACACTAGAATATCAGTGTAGTTGAACATCTGATGTTGGTACCGCACGCTCAGAGAAAAACAGTTTGAAGAGACTAAATTAAAAGACAGCAAGATTGATCTGTTGTGCAGGTATCAGATCACAAAAAATAGAGGTGCTCCAATCGGGCCTGTATCTGCTGATCCAATCATCGATACCGATCTTTTTAAAAACCTTCCGTGTGCAGCAGAGACTCCGTGCAGAAACGATTTCTGCACTGCTGCGGATACACCGCTCCTGGAACACACTGCCAGACCGCAACAGTGTACAGCTTGAACGCTTTAACCCGTCAGCATGAGCACGGAAAAAATTATATTACATCCTATATGATAAATAACTAACTAAATAAATAATATGATCTTTAATCATAAACATAAGCATGCTTTGAATGTATTATACAAAACAAAACTGTTTTAAGTCTGGGAAACTAATTTATTATTGTTAAGCACATCATAAATATCTATTCGTGAACAGAGTATATGACAGTAGTTTGGTATAAACAATATTAGACTCTTTCATTCAGTGTTACAGTGTAAACACTATTACTTTTATATCACGTCATTTTTATTTTATAGAACATTAAAAACATCCTGGTGTCGTCAAACATTTCAATGCAATGAAATGAAACATACTTCATAACGTTTAACTTGATTGCACATGTAGTCAGGAATTATAGTTTGAAAAAATGTAAGTAGGCTAATAAAAAAAATACTTACTCCTTTGGTGGATCTTTCCCTGTGTCGCATCGCGTTGTTCCTCTGAGGGAAATATAAATCTTACTCCTCATCTTCTTCCAGTAACAAGATGCAGTAGCCGAGATGAACAATGAAGTGAAGTCTCTTGCTTTGTTTATTTTGATGGGGGCGGTTCACCGCTTGTGCCTCCACGTGGCTGATTATAATAACAAACCGAAAGTAGCTCATGGGCATGATCATATTAAAAATAATTAGGTCTGACAAGAAAGACTGGACATGGGGTTGGTTTCATACAGATTACGTTAACACATGATATTTGTTTTCGATAAGACTTATTCCATTTAAAAGTAGACATATCAGGCTTTCTATAGATATCTCTCTCATTCTCTGTGTGGAGTATTCGCTGAGTTTTTCATTTTAGTGATGCATTTCTTAATGACGATCACAGAGAACAACGCAGCAGACTGCATACCCTGTTTGTTTGCTTTATTTCACAAAACCACAGAGTGTTGTTGTTATTATGAGTGTACACAAATAAAAGTAGACTCCTTACAGATTCAATTTATGTATTGCTCTTATCTCTTATAAGTCGGCACCAATAGCCTTGTGGTTAGTGTCCTGACGTATGGCACAGCTGTGCTTGCAGCGACCCGAGTTCGAATCCTGTCTCGAGGTCCTTTTCTGATCCCGTTCCCTTCTCTCTGCCCAGTGCTTTTCTGTCATCTCTCTACTGTCCTGTCCATTAAAGGCACAAAAATGCCCAAAAATATAACTTGACAGAGTGATTATAAAATGACAGAGTACTTGTCAGTAAATTGTCAATAAACAGTAAATGAAGTTCTTTTTGGCGTTACCAGAATAACTGCCACCAACTGTGCCAACGCGTTTTTCGACCTCAGATGGTTACCAGTCTTATTCAAAACGTTGTAGATATAAGTAAATGTGTTGTGGTATTTGGCTATTAACATGTAACATTTTAATTATATTCTGCCGAAGTGAACAAAATTAATGAAATGACTTGAAAAAAGATTTGTTTGTTTTGATGAACGAGATTCAAAGCACACACTGTGAATACATAAAAACATTTCAATGGATCGCCAAATTCACAAGTCACCACTGAAAGTCATGGTGAGAAAAAAAGGGCAGCATACTTGACAGAGGCGGAGTTAGAAGTTTTATTGCTATCTTACGAAGAATTCAAGCAGATTCTAGTGGAAAAAAGCAATACGGCTGCATCAGCGAAGGGTGTAACACTCTGCCCTATCGGCTGAGGCTACACTAATTAAAAGAAAAGAATTGTTTAAAATGTTTAGATGTTGGGTGAGTAGATTAAAGACAGCAAGACAACAGATAAAAAACAACAGTAATGTATTTACACAAAACAATGACACAGAACTAAAACAACATGGTATACATTGAAATTGAGGACTGCTAAAAGAGTCTTTTAGTTCATACCCTAAAGCAATCCGTGCATAATAGTGTCCAAAGTGTCCAATCCAGTAGATATAGTACTGTAAGTGCAAAGTGCAAATAGTCCTGGTTGTAAGCAAATCCACAAGGGTTCCTTCACAACTCAAGTGAAGAACATACATTGACCTGCTTCCCGTGTGAGGTGTCAGGCCTCCATCTTAGGCCACACTGCTCCTTTATACTTCCTACAACCTCACATGACAGAAGGGTCTCAGTTCTTAAAGACAAATGCACACATTTTTAAAAGGGGTAAAATGGACAAGGAAACATGTAAAACCTTATAAAACTGATACACCAATATAATGTTATATACAGAGAGGAAAACATCTCCCTTATGTGGCCATTGCCACAAGGGAAGATAGTTGGCTTGGCAAAAAATAACTGACAGATTAAATGTGAGGGTTTATTTTAAATAAAAATATGGTACCCTCTCCTCTTTTATTATAATGAAAAATTAAACATCAATCCTTTTGGGTACGTTGTATGCTTTTCCTGCCATAAATTTCTTAAGGTTATGATAATAATGTATATTGCCTGGTAATATTTTGGCTTCTTGTTTTATAAGGGGTAATCTTTCTGGAGCTAGAAAAAGCCCCAGTTCAAAATGATAGACAAACACATTCTCTAAAAAGGCACAATTTGATTAAACTATTACTGAAGCTATGTATTAAGCCATTTTTAGTGAAATCTTTCTGTCATGTAGCTAACAGGAAAAAGGCTGAGGCCTGTCTAACTGGTGGGGGGCTGAGGACTTCGCTCTGTCCCAGTGGCTGATGGCATTTCTGAGGGCACTTCATCACACTGTACCTCCCACAACACGTGACTTACTGAAATGTAGGGTTACCATAGTAGTACTTATGGTTTATTCTAATTTTACAACTTTAAATAAACAAACTATTAAAGGGGTCATCAGATGCTAAGTTCACTTTTACATGTTGTTAGAACATTAACCCTCTGGGGTTGAAAAACACACTGGCGCGGTTTGTGGCAATTTTTCTGATAATGCCAAAAAGAACTTCAATTACTCTGACATTTTTTATTGTACAGGTAAGAGCAATACATCAATGGAATCTGTAAGGAATCTACCTTTATTTGTGTACACTCATAATACCAACAACACTCTGTGGTTTTGTGAAATAAAGCAAACAAACAGGGTATGCAGTCTGCTGCGTTGTTCTCTGTGATCATCGAGAAATGCGTCACAAAAATGTCACTAAAAACTCAGTGAATACTCCACACAGAGACATGAGAGAGATATCTATAGAAAGCCTGATATGTCTACTTTTAAATGAAGTAAGTCTTATCGAAAACAAATATCATGTGTTAAAGTAATCTGTATGAAACCAACCCCATGTCCAGTCTTTCTCATCAGACCTAATTATTTTTAATTTGATTATGCCCACGAGCTACTTTCGGTTTGTTATTGTAATTAGTTATTATAGCCACGTGGCGCAAGTGGCGAACCACCCACATCAGTGTAAACAAAGCAGTGAGACTTGACAGCATTGTTTATCTCGGCTACTTGCATCTTGTTACTGGAAGAAGATGCGCTGTGAGGAGTAAGATTTATATTTCCCTCAAAGGAAAAGCGCGATGCGACGCATGGCGAGATCCACCGAAAGAGTAAATCTTTTGGTAACACTTTATAATAATGTTCGGTTGTAAGTCATTTATAAGTGATTAGTTAATGATAAAATAATCATTTACAAAACACTGACAAATGATTAATAAGTGATATGCTAACAATTTGTGTATGTTTTGTTAATTCATTTACAAGTCAATTACAAGTTCATTTACAAGTAATTAGTTAATGATGAGCTAATCATTTACAAAACATGACTATGTTTATAAATGATTAATAAGTGATATGTTGAAAAGCACAAAAATGCAATTATTCTAAAACTATTTTCTTTTTTTAAATAATAATAAATTATTTGCTGTCAAGTGAATAAATGTGTAAACCCTTTCTTGTGTGCACAGACTTGTGTTCTGTTAAGATAATGTGAACCAGTTTTACCCTCCACTGAAGATCACACCAGGTGCACAGTGCTAAAATACTCCATGTGTTTACCATCTTTACCCTCACCAGTCAGCCCTTACATTGCAGTGCACACAACAAATATTTAAAACCTGTTATGTGTAAACATGAATAAATCATTTACAAATATTTCTGCATCCCCTAATCTAAAGTGTAAAGCCTGCCGGTGGGTATACACACTGGGGAGAAAGATCTACGAATGATGAGTAAAACATTTACAACTGATGCATTGTTTACACTTTAGATTAGGGGACACAGAAAGATTTGTAAATGATTTATTCATGATGTGATCTTCAATGGAGGGTAAACATTTCAATGATTGACATTTCAATTATTTATAATTGATTAATAATATATTAACTAGTAACTTATTAACCATTGACTAAGGATCTGTTTGATTATTTCATGATATGCTATTTTTCTTACGACATATTTACGACAGATTTGTAAATCGTTAGCATATTACTTCATCATTTGTGAACATACAGTGATGTTTTGTAAATTTTTAGTTCATCATTATCTAATCAATTGTAAATGATTTATAACTTAATCTACAAAGCATGGATACAAATACTAACATATCACTTATTAATCGTTTATGACTGCATAGTCATGTTTTGTAAATGATTAATCATTAACTAATTACTTGTAAATTACTTGTAAATGAATTAACAAAACACACACAAATTGTTAGCATATCACTTAGTAATCTTTTATGAATGTTTTGTAAATGATTATTTCATCAACTAATTGCTTATAAATGATTTACAACTGAACGTTATTATAAAGTGTTACCAGTCTTTCTTTTATTAGCCTACTTACGTTAGTTGTTGTGTTACTGTGATATAACTTGTGCACATTATAGTAGTTAGATTTTTTCCAAACTATAATTCCTGACTACATGTGCAATCAAGTGAAACATTATGAAGTATGTTTCATTTCATTGCATTGAAATGTTTCACGACACCAGGATGTTTTTAATGTTCTATAAAATAAAAATGACGCGATATAAAAGTAATAGTGTTTACACTGTAGCACTGAATGACAGCGTCTAAGATTGTTTAGACCAAACTACTGTCATATACTCTGTTCACGAATAGATGTTTATGACGTGCTTAATAATAAATTAGTTTCCCAGACATAAAATGGTTTTGTATTGTATAATACATACAAAGCATGCTTGTGTTTATGATTAAAGATCGTATTATTTATTTAGTTATTTATCATATAACAGTAGGATGTAATGTAAGTGTTTACACTGAGTATATGTTTAGACCATGTTTATTAATAATCTGTTCTTGAACAGATGTTTAAAAGTGATAAACAATAATTATTAGTTTCTCAGATATAAAATGTCCTTTTTACGTTAGTGCAAATGTGTCTATGACTACAAAATCTTACACTATATTTACTCAATATATATTTTACAGATACTCCTGATATTAACATGTTTACAGATGTTTTGCTTGTGTTGTTTGTTTTTTAGTAGGGGTGCTCCGATTGATCAGTTACTGAACACTATCTGCCCATAATCTCTTGGGGATGAGGCCGATCTCATAAAACTATAAAATCATATTTATTTATTGTATAACAGTAGGATAATATTAGTTTATTATTAATACTCTATTCATGAATAGATGTTTAACGTGATAAACAAAAATAATTCGTTTCTTAGATATAAAATGCCATTTTTTAAAGGTAGTATAAAGCATGTGTGAGTCTATGACTACAAAATCATACTATATGTATATATTACAGAAGCTCCTGATATTAACATGCTTACAGATGTTTTTTTTTTTTTTTCCTTTTTTTTTTTTGTGATCTGATACCTGCACCACAGATGAATGCCACATGAAGAGTGCTGTACCAACATCAGACGTTCAACTACAATGTTACTGATATTTTATCGTAAAAAAAACTGGACTATTGATGATGAGTTTTGTTTCTTAAATCCATGGAAAGAAGCAGCCAAAACTTAAATATCAGGTATAATTTACTTGTTTCACTTGTTGAACAGAATTCAGAAAACAGTTTTCAGAAATGACACAAAGTCTGTTCAGGTCTCTATGGTTAGATCAGTGTAGTTAATAATGTGCTTTTGACCTTCATTATGTATGTTTTGATGATACAGTGTTGTAAATAAAATACAAATAGTCTAAAACTCCATTCTTTGAATCTCTCATTGTTTCTACCTGACAGTCACAGTATCATTGATGGGCCATTATGGGCCTTTTGTCTCTCAGGTGTGAATCACTAAATATTCATGGCCGTTGTCACTCCCCTCGCATATTCCCTTTCAGTCACAAAACGTGTAAGAAAATTTAAGTCAATATATTGTTTTCGGTAAACGAGTGAATGTGATGGTTTTATCATCATTTTGTAGAGAAAACGCTGGACTTCCACATCCAGTTTTCAAAAGTCTTGTGAACAAATGTTCTGAATGTGTTTCATGGTCTTATTTCAGTGACTTGAAGATTTTAGTTTTTCACTAAGCATGCATAAATGTTTTCTCAAAAACACAAACATGTAGATTAATGTTGCTTGCATATTACCGTAGCCCAGTTTGTGCTGATTACAGTGTAATCAGACTTTAGCCATTAATATGTTTTTAAGATACTGAAAAAAAGCACAAATGTCAGTGTGCTGTTAAATGAATGCGACAACACCGGAGATTTCACGAACATCAGACTGTTTACTGTTACTCTGTACTTCCTTAACCCACCGCTCTAGGCAGGACTAAACGATCACACAACACAATCAGACATGCATCAGGATTGACGAACAGTCTCTATGAAGAGCACAATGCTTTCCTTTTTTTAGTAAGTGGACACAACAGTCAGGGCATGTCAAAACTTCTCCAGGGTGCCAAAACATCCTCAGACCCCAGAGGGTTAAAGTGTGTTGACAGTGCCTGTTCAGATCTACCCTATAATGATACAAATCCATGCAGTGTTTTTTAATTAATCTGTAAAATAATATCCCCTTTTTCAAATCGAGCCATTCTCAAATATTAACTGCCTGTCATTGTGGTGTTCCACCGAGAGAGGCCGCTCCCACGATAGTTGATTGATATGAGCATTTTACCTCAGATCAGCTGTCAGAGTCCGTCCTCTTTGTTTCAATGCCAGAGTAGGGATGTAAGTTCAAGAATATCTCAGATCGAGTGATTGAGGTGTTGTGTTGCTGGATGTAATAATGAACATAGTGGTCGTCATTTACTCCCGACATTTGAGCCGCTGAAGATGCAGTGGATTACGTTTGTTTGTGAAGGGAATGTGCCTCCCGATCTCCATATATCCGTCTATGTTCATGCAAATCATTCATGATCCAGCTTCACTTACAGCAGAAGTGAGTATAAGGGTTTTTTTCTGAATCTTTGCAATCGCCTTACCTAATAAAGTGCTAGTTAGCAAGTTTAGTGGCTAAATGCGGGTAAACAGGCTCATCTCTCCACAGAGAGAAGAGAGGGGCGGGGTGAGCAGAGCTCATTTGCATTTAAAGCAGCCTCGACCAGAATGAGATGATTTTTGCAGAGCTCATTTTGGCAAGGTAAAAAAAAAGTGTTGTTTTACACAACCATTGAGAATTTTTAACCAGAGTATATTATAGACTTTTCATTAAGACCCTAAAGAATCATATCATCTTGTGGCAAATGGGCATCTGATGACCCCTTTAACGCTGTCAACACCGACGAGGGAAAAGACGTGCGACTTTTTCCTGTGCGACTTGAACCGAGCAATGAAACCGACAACACACTTAGGTATTCCTTTACTTTCCCTTTATACACTCTTCTTTTTTCCAACATGATAATGACACAACCCAAACACACCACCAAGATTGACTACTCTAAAATATATCCAAGTTTCATTTCTATAGTGTTGTCCCTTGAAAAGATATACTAAAATGATTGCTGAAATGTGAGGGGTGTCCTCACTTTTGTGAGATACTGTACATAATAACAGCATACAGCTAATGTGTGTAATTGTATTTGTTTTAAGATACTGAGCCAGGAGGTGGGTACCTGACAAAAGAATGAACCACTCAAACCCGTAGACTCGAGAGATGAACTAATCAATACTGTTTCAGGAACTGCATAATGTTATAGCCTATAGGACTGGGAATGAACGACTCGAACTTTCACCCTCTCATCTTTCCTCTGTACTGTCCTCTCTTCCCTCTCCAAACCATTTCTAATCTCCGGATGTTAATGCAGCAACTGACACCTTATGTTCTACTGTAACCTTATGCCTAGATGACATGTCCTCTCTCTTCCAGGCCAACACGGGACACCCCTTCTAACCCCTGGTTATACAATGTTCTTCGTGAGCATCGCTCAAAACTCAGGGCAGCAGACACACGTAACCACTTCAAAACATTAAATTCTCTCCTCTATCTCTATCCTATCTCACAGGTAGGTCTTTCAGGGTGGTATCCAAAAGCACATCAAGTGGTCACTCAGGGATCAGTTCTTGGACCCCTCCTCTTCTCCATATACACTACATCTCTGAGACCCATCATACAGGCACATAGCTTCTCCTACCTTTGCTATGCTGATGACACACAGCTCTATCTTTCTTTCATTTCAACCAGATGATCCAACGGTAGCTGCACGGATCTCAGGCTGCCTGGCGGTCATCTCAGCGTGGATGAAAGAACATCACCTACAGCTCAACCTGGCAAAGACTGAGCTCTTTGTCTTCCCTGCCACTCTGACTCTACAGCATGACTTCACCATCCAGTTAGGTTCATCAACAATTACCCCAAGTTCAGCCAGAAATCTTGGTGTAATCTTTGATGATCAACTGACTTTCAAAGACCACATAGCTAAAACTGCTCGATCTTGCAGGTTTGCATTGTACAACATCAGAAAGATCAAGCCCTTTCTAAAGGAGCAGGCTGCACAACTTCTTGTCCAAGCACTGGTCATTTCTAGGCTGGACTACTGGAATGCTCTTTTAGCCAGGTATTCCATCATGCACAATCAAACCTCTACAAATGATTCAGAATTCAGCAGCACGACCGGTCTTCAAAGAGCCCAAAAGGGCCCATGTCACACCTCTCTTTATCTCCCTGCACTGGCTGCCGGGTCCAGCTCGCATCAAGTTCAAGACACTGATGCTTTCATATAGAACAGCCACAGGCTCAGCGCTCGCCTGCCTTCACTCACTACTATGAATCTACACTCCCTCAGAAGTGTGAGATCCACTAGTGAGCGATGCCTCGTTGTACCATCACACGCTTGATGTATTCAAAACTATATATGGGAAGGTAATGACATGTGCCATTAATCAATCTATGTACTGTAACATGTAAAACAGGAAAATGAAAGGAATATTCTAAAAGCAACTCAAGTAAACACCTTAATCATAATATTGCTTTAGTCAGAATAAGGTAAATAATTAGATAATTGTGTAGTATATATATGTAGGGTATCAGAGCAAATCAGACAAATGGAAGATTCGATTAGAACATTTGGTTGAAACCAAAGAGCCAAATTCCACAAAGAGGCTCAGGACCACGTGATAAATCTGTCCAGGATACCCTGGCGCCAGCCAGCCTGAAATAAGCCTAACCAACTAACTTTCACAGCTTTGAACAACTTGCAACATTAAAACAAAAGAACACAATTATTGATAATCCCAACACAGGAAGGAGATTGTCAATTTTGGGGCAAGAAACATCAATGGTTAATAGTCAAAGATACAGCACATCAGGACCATCACATGAGGAAACTTTGTGGTGTGGTGCTCCCCCACCCAAGACAAGAACCAGACCAAGTTCCTTCTAAATTCCTTTGTTCCTCGGAACATGCCTTTAGTTCACAGAATGACAGAGACTGTCCATTCTGCCTAAATATGCACCAAAACGATGCTTAAAAGGACTTATGAATGAACATCAGACCATTGCATAACTCCCTACTATGTATGTTTCCCACACATTTGTCTATTATGTTCTAATCACTCATCGTGTATGTCCTTTTTAATAACTATTGAATAGCTTAAGGGTTTATATTCATGTTTGGTATGTACGAGTTCATGCTTTGAATGTTTCCACTGATCAATTCATTGCCAAATGCATTGTATTCATGTTATAGGAATCATGGCCAAATTATACTCTGCAAGAGCGGGAAAATTCTGACCATGTGACTGATAAGATAACATGCTGATTTATGTTTTGGGAGGAGAAACATAGCAATATCCTGAGTTAAGACAACATCTAATTGGTCAAGACACCATTTTGGGATGTGTCCAAAGCTGAGTTTAAAACCACAGGACACCATCAAATTTTGCTTTTAGTTTGTGCTTTGTGCTATCTCTTTTAGCCATGCTTTTAGCCGTTGCTTTTAGCTTTTAGCTATTGGTTTTAACCATTGCTTTTAGCTATTTCCATCGCTCCTAGCCATGCTTTTAGCCTTTGCTTTTAGCTTTGTAGCCGTTTCCATCGCTCCGAGCCATGTTCTTAGCCATCATTTTTGCCGCTGCTTTTTGCGTTCTTTGAACGCTTCCTGGCCTGCATGCCAGCCACTCCTCTAAACGAAAACATGAGGAGATCGTCACATTTCTTTCTTTTACTTTAATCTTTTCTTTCCGTCGAGAGTTTCGTGTTCTAAGTTAAGTTTTGCCGCTAAACCGTGTCTCAGACTTCGTGCCCACCTCAAAACTTCAACCAGCGTACACGACTCCACCCTCCAGCCAACGCCCAAGACATCACTTCCAACGACCATGGACTTCCAACCAATCAGCAACCTTGGGGAATCCCTTTCTGCAACGACGTCATCAAAGGAAACCCCTTAACACAAAGGCAACGCAAGTACAACCTCCAGATTCTAGCTGAACTGGTGCATTTAATATAAAGTTTAATGAGCTCATTGAGAAACTCAACGCGAGGGTTAATTAAATGATTGATGGTTGTTCAGGTCTAAGCAATTGCATATACTTATGCTATAAACTTGGGATTTCACATTTTCACTCTTCTAAACTCATTCTTTCCTCATCTCTCTCTCTCTTTCTGCAACTTGTATGAATGTGTGAATGCGCGTCTGTGTGTTAGATTAGTTTATATGTCTTAGGTTTTTCCAATAAATTCCTATTCATATTGAAAGGAGAAGTATCTTGTGTTTTGTGCTTACAAATTAATGTCTTAAACTTCCGACCTTGTTACCGTCCAAAGAAATAGTGTTTTCACTATATTTTGGATATTAGTATCCAGTACAGAGTTGATGTTATAAGGCTCGCTCAATGAATCACTGACCGATTCATTGATCCGCTGTAAAACGGAGATTCTGTTCAATCTTAAATGATTCCCTTTGAGCAAAATTGACTTCTGTAGATCCCCTATATATATACACTACCGTTCAAAAGTTTGGGGTCAGTAAGACTTGTAATAGTCTTTAAAGAAGTCTCTTATGCTCATCAAGGCTGCGTTTATTTGATTAAAAATATAGAAAAAAACAGTAATATTGCAAAATGTTTTTACAATATAAAATAATGTTTTTTATTTAATGTTAAAAAACATTATATTAATGTTGGATAATATCAACAGTTGTGCTGCCAAATATTTTTTGGAACCTGTGATTTTTTTTTTTTTTTTTTCAGGATTCTTTCATGAATAAGTTTAAAAAGTACAGTTTATTCAAAATATAAATATTTTATAACAATGTAAATTATTTATTATTAACTTTTAATAAACTTTTAATTATTAACTTAATACATCCTTGGTGAATAAAAGTATTAATTTCTTAAAAAAAAAAAAAGAAACAATAAAAATGTACTGACCCCAAACTTTTGAACGGTGGTATATATATATATATATATATATATATAGTAATAATTATGTCCGACGCTACACATTGTTTTTAAAACCAAAATATTGCCAATTAGGTGCTTGTGCATTTCACTTAGAAACAAATTCTTCCACCATCTTCAGTCAGCTCAATTCGCCTCACTTTCAGCACGTAATGAATAAATGAAATCTGACCCCTGTTGATCTGTGCTTACGCTCTTGTTCAGCCAAGCTGAATTAAGCAGATGTGTTCAGTTTTTAATTGTAGTGTCTGTTATGTACCTGAACCAAATGATTTTTATTTACTAGAAAATCAAAATGACGGTGGGGCCGGTGCTGCAATGGGCAATTGATGTAATTGGTGTGCGGTTTAAAACAGGTATCATCGACTATCGCAACAAGCCGAATACCTATTGTAATATCACTGTAATAACACTGTAATATCATTTGTAGTACTCTTACATGTTACTAATGTCTTTTTGTATTAGTGGTTTTTGTTTGAGAATATATAGAGAATCTTATGGGTTTTATTGTCTTGCAGTTGCTGATGGACACATTGTATTATTGGACCCTCCTGAAACCACAAGGTCTGTCACAGTTGTGTGTGATTATTGTCAGGTACCTTTAGTTGCTTTTATCTTTTAGTTTCTTTTTGCCAGACAGAGTATACTTGCATATTTCCACTGTAGGATGAAGATGAAGAGACAACTTCTGCTGAGTCAGAATTAGACAATGTTGGGAGAGCCATAGAGGTATGATGCATGCCCCTTTTTACATTAGAGTAACAAACTGTCATTGTCCTTTCACAGAATATGCCTGGGGATTCACATGCACATGAAGGTCCTTTTACCGCTACACATACACATTGCACTTTGGGCAACTAGCATCAACTTTTTTAGACTGTAAATCAGGGAGAAATCGTGTAGTGTATTCCAGGCTTAAGAGACTTCATTTAGTGTTACAAAATCAATATGAACAAATTAGGTAATAAAAATAAGAATCAGAGTCCTGAATGCACTTGGTTTTGCAAGTTCCAAACATTTTTGCACCCCTGAGCTTGTTGACAATGAAGTCAATTTAACTTTCTTTTCTTTTAAAGCTTTCCTAAAGCAGTTGATTTTTCTTTTTCCCTTTTCATTTTCAAGGCTTATGATTGTTACGGAGGAAGTGTATGGATCCATCTGCAGAGATTTATTCATTTACATGGTCAGAAACAGGCATGGGTCGATACACAGCAAACAGACATAGATGAAGCAAGAAAAAGAGTATTCCTTGGGCAAGCATGGGTCTTCGATCAGCAAACAGTATCCGGAGGGCTTGACTAAGGGGAGGTAATGTAATAACAAGAGCATTAGTCCAAGCTGTAATCCAATACACACAGGCAAGAATCTAAAGACAGGAAAAGAGGCCAGGCAAAACTAGACTAAGACTCAGACTTGGAATCAGAACCAAGGCTAACGAAATGGCTTTGTAGAATAGCTACGCTAAGACAGCGCAAATGCTAACAACACTCGGCAAGGAAGAGGAAGTGAGTCTGGGTAATATAGTACCCGTGATTGGCTGCAGGTGTGAGCTAGATCAGAGTGAGGGGAATTATGGGAGATGCAGTCCAGGGTGTGGTGCAAAAGTTTGTGTAATGAAAGTACTTGAAAGTACTTGAATATCAAACTCATGGGTTCAAGGCCTGGAAAGTACTTGAAAACAAATACAGGTCCTTGAAAGTGCTTGAAATAAATTTGAAATATATTTTGTTTAGTAGATACGCGCAGTCAAACACTAAATGACTAAAATGGCGTTAATGATTGGGGTGGAGATGGGGTAGTGCGAGAAAAAAATCTTTGCTTGTGAGCTGATGTGCACATTGTGCAGCCCTGCATGAACCTATGGAGAGGCAGTGCATTTGTGACTGAAAACTAGTGTGTGCGACTTTGATTATAATGGAAGATTGCGATGAAGGAGAGAGAGTTTGCAAATGATATTGATTTTAATACAGCTGTTCACTAAACAAGTGACTTGCATTGTCTAAACACTATTGCCTTATTTTGTTGTATTTTGTCAACAAAAATTGTTTCAAAGTAACAGCTGATCTCCATTCAAACACAGCATTGTTTTGTTTATGTATGAATGGATGTTTTTAAACAAATCTGATTCAATTACCCACTTGCTTTGTTCCTGAATGAATCAGCCGTTCGAACGAATCGATTCAGTGAACGATTCAGTGATCAAATCAGTGACTTGCCACCACCTACTGGCAGTTTTACTTTCATTTTAAAGTATTTTTCTGTTATTTAAATCATTTAATACTTCTATATTCTAAATTTTATATTAACCTCAACATGAAGTTATGAATTTCATTGCACTCATGCGACTACTGAGCCTCATTAAACCATCTGAAAATACACCTATAAGGCACTTTTGTGTTCTTCTGTGCCACCTCTGTAGTACAATTTTTTTTATACTGATTTTATTTGATTTGTAACATGTTCTTATTCTACTTGTTTTTATTCTGTTGTTTTAATTAGAAATGTTTAAAAAGCTTATAAATATATTTTTAGAATTTGACAAAAGATGACATACTTTTAATAAAATTAGAAAAATGCCATTACAAAGGTAAAACCAAAATTTCCTGTAAATCACTTTAAGGAATCAAATATAATCTCATTGTCACACCCCTGTGGACTGTTTATGTTGGTTTCTCTCTCTTGTGCCCATATTTGGTTGTTCCTGTTTCCTGTCCTCCTTTCATCATCATTAGTTAACCTTTTATCACCTGTGCCTTAATTATGTTCAACGTTATCACCTGTCTTTCCGGTCTCTTCAATGTATGCGTGGTTTTACCCTCCTGCTGTGGATTTACCTGTGGAATATAATAAACACTTTATCTTTGACCTTAGTCTTCCTTCGCCCCTTCCTCACACAATATGTGACACTCGTGCTGGGAAGGCTAATATTTGATAAGAAATTGATTATTGTTTAGAAGGTGCTCCTAAAATTTTTGACTGCTCCTAATTTTTTTTAGAATAAGGAGTAAAAGTGCTCGAAAAAGAAAAGTGTAGAGCCCTGTTTAACAATTTTTTTATTAATTTAAAAACTCAAATTGATTTACTTTATTAATTTAAAAAGTCAAATTTAAATCTTTTACAAGAATGACAGCAAAAAACAGTTTGATGCAAGAATAATATACTAGTGGTGGTGGTGGATGGGAGCTCACATCATACTTATGTAAGATTTTGTTAGACACAGGTGGGTGAACCTGGGTCCTTTGTTTCTGGAGTCCTTTATAATGGTTAAATTTAATTTTATTAATAAAAAAATAATAATAATAATAATTTAAACAATAAAACTTATGAAAGTTAACATCAGTTTATCAAAAGTTAAGTTATGTTTAGGGCCCTATGAAATGTTTGTCTCACCTTATGTTTTGTTGTTACCAAATTTGTTTTAGCATGTCTGCTTATTTGAATGCATAAAACAACTTTTATTTATTTCTACTCTAATTTTCTAATTCTGTGCTGTGTATTTACATTTTTCTGGTTATCAAATAAAGGCATAAAATATAAATTTAGCGTTTAATTAATAAAAAATTAATTTTAATTTTTTGGCAAATAAAGGATGTACTATTAAAATTTAAAAGATAGAAGAAATATTGTTTAACAAAGTTTTATTAATTTTTGAACAGTAGTAGTAGTAGTAGTAGTAGTTGTAGTACTATGGTACATACATTCTACTGAATGATAGTATTATATTTCTGGCACAATGTCTACAAGCTAAACCTAAACTAATCAAATCGAAGTTAATTAAATGAAACAGTGAAATGCTCACAAAGTACTCTTAGAGCAGTTCTGGAGATGTTATTCATGCATTTTTTATGGCAGACACTGAAATCACCACGAGCATCACAGTGTGTATAGTAAAGGAAACCGTGCATGCGTCTGCAGAATTCATTCATAAAGAGACATGCAGAACATGCAGGATTCATATTTAAATGGTATTTTGCGGCGTAATTTTCACAGATACTAGTCCATATCATGATTTGATTAAAGTGTAATGACCAGCTTCTAATTAATTCATTCAAACTTTGGCAAATTCCATACATTTCTCAGAAATCATAGGGCGATACAAAAACATTCGGGGCTAGAGAAAAATCTTTCGGGGCTTGAGCACCGAAATGATTAGCCCTAGCGACGCCCCTGTGCATAACTCCCTACCATGTATGTTACCCACACATTTGTCTATTATGTTCTAATCACTCGTTGTGTATTTCCTTTTAATAACTATTGAATAGCCTAAGGGTTTATATTTGTGTTTGGTATGTATAAGTTTGAAAATTCATGGTTTAAACATTTCTATCATTCAGTCCTTTGTAAAATGTATTATATTCATATATTCAAGAAATCATGGCCAAATTATACTCTGCAAGAACGGGAAAATTCTGACCATGTGTAACTGAGACGCTGAGGCGGCGTTAGAATCCATGTGCGGAAGTTTATTAATCACAGCAGCAAACATAGACGTGAAAACAGGCAGAGGGTCGATAACAAAAGAGCAGTCCAATCTTTCAACAGTCCAATGGGCAATCCGTGTAACGTAAGTGAGTAACCAGACTTGGCATGATTTGACGAATGAGGTCGTGTCCTTGATTATTGATGGCCACCAGAAAGAGTTCTTTACCAACTGTAGGGTGCGTGAGATACCTGGATGGCCAGTACTGAGGGAGGTGTGTACCCATTGCAAAACTTGGTGACGCAGTTCTTGGGGTACATACTTGTTTGGGGGACAGTGTGGTGGTGGTGGATCTTGCTCTTGTCGCAGACCTTGTATCTCATCCATAATGTCCCATGAAACAGGAGCCAGAATGACCGTGGGTGGTAGAATGGGCTCAGGCGTGAGGTAGTCCATAGGAGGGTCATGCTTACGGGAGAGCGCGTCAGCCTTACTGTTTTTACTTCCAGGCCTATAAGTGACTGTGAACTGGAAACGGGTGAAGAAGAGGGCCCATCGAGCTTGACGAGGGTTGAGTCGTTTAGCTCCTTTTATGTATTCTAGGTTTTTGTGGTCGGTGATAACTTGGAAAGGATGGAGAGCGCCCTCTAGCCAGTGTCGCCACTCCTCGATGGCGGCTTTCATGGACAACAGTTCTTTATTTCCTACATCGTAATTTCTCTCTGCACTCGTGAGTTTTCTGGAATAGAAGGCACATGGATGAAGTTTGCCTGGTTGACTGGTCTTTAATTTGTCAAAGGCCTGACCTGCCTCTTCGGTCCAGTGGAGTTTCTTGGGCTTATTCTTGAGGAGTGCGGTGAGTGGAGATGCTATGGTACTGTAATTGTGGATGAAGCGGCGGTAGAAATTTGCGAAGCCCAGGAATCTCTGAAGTTCCTTGATGGTAGTGGGTTGAGGCCAGTCCGTGACTGCTTGCACTTTTGAAGGATCCATTTTAACCCCCTGGTGGCTAACCTGATAGCCGAGGAATGATGTGTGACGGACGTGGAACTCACATTTCTCTGCCTTGACATAAAGTTGGTTCTCCAGTAGACGTGACAGCACCGTACGGACATGGGCAGTGTGTTCAGTCTCTGTTTTGGAGTATATTAGAATGTCGTCAATGTAGGCGATGACAAACTTATTCATGAATTCCTTGAGAATTTCATTGATGAAGGATTGAAAGACAGCAGGGGCGTTGGCCAACCCATATGGCATCACCTGGTACTCATAGTGCCCCCTAGTGGTGAGAAATGCAGTCTTCCACTCATCACCCTCCTTGATTCTTATGAGGTTATATGCACTTCGCAAGTCGAGCTTGGTGTAGATGGTGGCCTCTCGTAATTGTTCCAGAGCCAGGGATACTAAAGGCAGGGGGTAACGGAATTTCACTGTGACGTTGTTGAGTCCACGGTAATCTATACAGGGTCTTAAACCACCATCCTTCTTACCCACGAAGAAAAATCCAGCTGCAGCAGGAGACGTGGACGGACGGATGATGCCAGAGTCTAGAGCTTTGTTAATGTACTCCTCCATAGCTTGATCCTCCGTTCTGGACAATGGGTAGACTCTACTTTTGGGAGGCATAGCGTTGGGTAATAGGTCAATAGCGCAGTCCCAAGGACGATGTGGCGGGAGTTGTGTGGCTCTTGATTTGCTAAAGACCTCAGAAAAATCTTGGTAATAACTGGGGATGTTTACTTTTACTTGTGTCTCTGGGCTCTCAATGCTTGTGGTAAGACAGGGTTGTGTCTGGTGGGTAAGGCAGTGCTGCAGACAGAATTGTGACCAGTGAGTTAATTCACCTTGAAACCAGGAGATGCTTGGATCGTGAATGGCGAGCCAGGGAAATCCTAGGATGACTTCATATTTAGGCGAGTCGACTACATATAGGGTGATGTTTTCCTGATGCAGCAGACCAATTTGAAGTTTCACCGTTCTTGTCTGGCATTGGATATCATGATCAATGAGAGTGTCGTTGATAGCTTTGATGTTGATAGGTGGAATGCATGGCTGGGTTGGGATATCATATTTCTTGACGATGTCTTTGTGGATGAGATTCAGAGTGGCTCCAGAGTCAATCATCGCTGTCAGATCGAGAGACAGAGTATCAGTTCTTAGGGTGACAGGCAATGTAAATAACTTATTTTGGAGGATAGAGAAATTTTGGATATTTACCCCTGAAGAAGACTTGAGTTTGAGTGGACATCCAATGCTACGATGGCCTGGTTCACCGCAGTAATAACACAGATGATTTTGTCGCCGCCTTGTACGTTGCTCTTCAGTCAGACATGAAACATTCAGCAGCAGAGGGGGCGCACAGTCAGTACTCGGGTGATGGCTTGGCATTACACCATGTGACTGATAAGATAACGTGCTGATTTATGTTTTGGGAGGAGAAACATAGCAATATCCCGAATTAAGACAACATCTAATTGGTCGAGACACCATTTTGGGATGTGTCCAAAGCTGATTTTAAAACCAAAAGACACCATTAAATTAAGCTTCTAGTAGGGGTGGAGCCGAACCCGAATACGGTATTCGGAAAGGCACAAATAGCGTGCTTTTTACAAATACTTATTTCGAACAAATACTTAAAAAAAATATTTGTATTCGGGAACAAGAAAAACTTTATATCAAAAAGCTGCGTTTCCTCATGAGACCGCAGTGCATGCCTGCATGAGTGAGTGAGTGAGTGAGTGACATTCAGGAGTCGGAGGGGTTGGGGGCAGGGCTCGAAATTGCGACCGTTTTGGTCGCATATGCTCCCAAAATTTAATCTGCGCGACCTCAAAATATATTCGGAAGCATTTGTGCGAGTGCGAGAAAGTATTGTGGTGCGACTTGTTTTTATTTCTTTACAAAACTTTCGCTAGCCTAACTACTGCCCCGACTGCTGTGAGCTGATACAGTGAACGTTTCGCCGTTCTCTCCAACATTACATAACTAACTAAACTTGATCTTTACATTCTTAACTTTAATGCAGAATTTAGATATTAGTCGTCAATCACTCCCTGTCACTGACACTGCGCTCCGCTGAAACTCGGAACCGGCCGTTTTTTCTCTCTTAACCAACCTCTGTTCCAGATTTGCACAAACTACATTGTAGTTAGGGGTGTGTGATATGACGATTTTTGATTTTGGAGAATTAAAATGTCTCCACAATCTGCTTTTGAAGAAATATACTATATTTTGTGCTACAGCGCACGTTTTGGCATACATTCACATCAAATGATAACTCCACTCACGCAGGGGCGTAATTTCCACTGGGGACACACTTTTCAAAATCCCGTTTGTGTCCCACCACTTTCAAATAGTTTTGTTAAATTAATGTCTTGTATTGTGGAATGCACGCTCAGCACCGCAGAGAGTTTAGCGCCATCGTTAAAACGAAACCGAAAGTAAAACGCGCGCGCGCATTCAAAAGCAATTTTAATACCCCACGTTTAGAGAGCGAATCCCCAGTTAACCTTAGCATAGCTTCCCGTCACTCATTAACTTAGTTGAAACTCCTCACATGGATTTGGGCAACCAAACAGAAAAGAGTGTGGCTGCTGCTGAGCCATCTCTTGGTCCTCCACCAGCCAAAAAAAGTGTGTAGAAGTGTAACGCAAAAAAACAGGATTTTTACGCCTATTTTGAATTTTACTCGAATACAAATACAAATACAAATACAAATACTTTTCCCATCAACAAATACAGATACAAATACCGGCTGCTTTGCACACCCCTAGCTTCTAGTAAGGGTTCTTAGCCATTGCTTTTAGCCTTTATCTATTGGTTCTAACCACTGCTTTTAGTCATTCTTCTAGCTTTTTAGCTTCTAGCTTTTAGCTATTGCTCTTTTTGCCATTTTTATCATTTTTGCCACTGGTTTTTGCGTTCTTTGAACACTTCCTGGCCTGCACGCCAGCCACTCCTCTAAAACGAAAACATGAGGAGATCGTCACATTTCTTTCTTTTACTTTAATCTTTTTCTTTCCGTTGAGAGTTTCGTGTTCTAAGTTAGGAACGCTAAGCCGTGTCTCAGACTTCGTGCCCACCTCAAAACGTCAACCAGCATATGCGACTCCATCCTCCACCCAATGCCACAAGACTTCACTTTAAATGACCAAGAACTTCCAGCCAATCAGAAACCTTGGGGAACCCCTTTCTGCAATGACATCATCAAAAGGGAATCCCTTAACACAAAGGCAATGCAAGTACAACCTCCAGATTCTAGCTAAACTGGTGCACTTGATATAAAGTTTAATAACCTCATTGAGAAACCAAGTGCGAGGGTTGATTAGATGATTGATGGTTGTTCAGGTCTTCAGGACTTAATATTTTCATTCTTCTAAACTCATTCTTTCCTCACTTTCTCTCTTTCTGCAGTCTATATGTATGTGTGAATGCGTGTCTATGTGTTAGATTAATTTATATTTCTAGATTTATCCAATAAATTCTTATTCACATTGAAAAGAGAAGCATCTTGTGTTTTGTTCTTATAAATGAATGTCTTAAACTGCCAAACTTGCAACCGTGCTAATAAATAGTGTTTTCACTATATTTTGGAGAGTGATATCGATTGCAGAGTTGATGTTATACGGCTCGCTCAATGAATCGCTGGCTGATTCATTGATCCGCCATAAAACACAGATTCTGTTCAAATTCCCTATAAAATCTTAAATAATTTCCTTTGAGCTAAATTGACCTGTTTCCCTTGTGTGAGTTTTTATTGCTTATATACAGTAATTGTATGTACTATGAGTGTCACAAACCTGGCCGGTGACCTTCGGTCCACTCACCACCAGATGTCACCCTCTCATTACATTCGCGTTACACAAACTGTTGCACCACACCCCGGACTACATTCCCCATCTTCCATTGCACTGATCACATGCATCCAATCAGACACTGTATATAAGCCTTGGACTTTCCCTTGCCATTTGCCGAGTATTGTTTTGTGTTTTGCAACTTTAGTCAGTTAATCTTTGTTTTGTTTTTCTAGCATTTTTATATCATTTTGTTTGTTACGCTGCCTGCCCTTTGGAACTCTAGCCTGTCTATTCGGATGACCCTTTTGCCTAGCCCCTTGGATTACGTTTGCCGTTGATCGACCCTCGCCTGTTCCGGATTACTCTTTTGTTTTTTCCATATATACCTGTTTGCCGCTGATGACCCTGCCTACGCTTGACCATGTCTCTGTATAAAGTCAGTAAAGCTCTGCCGATGGATCAGATGGGGGGCAGTTGTGGCCTAACGGTTGGAAGTCGGGCTTGTAACCCAAAGGTTGCTGGTTCGATTCCTGCACCAGCAGGAATTGAAGGTGGGGATTGTGAATGAACAGCGCTCTTTTCATCTTCAATACCATGACTGAAGTGCCCTTGAGCAAGGCACCGAACCCCAGTTGCTGGAGCACACACCCACTGCTCACTTCTCACTGCTGTGTGTGTGCACTTGTGATGGGTTAAATGCAGAGGACCAATTTCGAGTATGGGTCACCATACTTGACAATACATTGTCACTTTCACTTTTTTCACATCTCCCTCATAGCATTACAATGAGGTATAGTTACAGTTAAATAATATCACTCAAGAATCAGCATGAGTGAGTTACATTTCATTTAATCTTTCATACTGTTTTACAAGTGAAATAATTCCAAAAAGAGCTGGAGCAAAGCTGTTGTGCGTTTTAGAGCAACACTGCGGTGTATCTTTCCAGAATTAAGATGTTTTTGAACAAATCCAGTGAGCTAAATATTTAATAATCCATTCATAAAAACAGTCCACTTGCTTTGATTCTAACTGAATTAGCCATTTTGAACGTTAGATTGAAGGATTCAATGAATCATTCACTAAGACAGACACTTACTGGCGGTTTTAGTGTCATATTTATTTAGTACAAGCCTGAACCAGCACAAAAACACATTCAGCAAAATACTGTTTAATTATCGTCATTGACCAAAATAAAAACTCAACAAAAAGAATATTTTATAATTTTTCAATGTCGCACACCCTTTAACTATAACTCTGCTTCAGTGTTAATTTAACACTCTGATTTTAACACTTTTCACACTCTTGAGTGTGGTCTCACATGTACTCCCAGGAGAGTTCATTTCATTGTGATAAAAGTTGTTTATTTATTTTTCATTCAAATAGATGAATGATAAGACCAGGTTCAGGGGAGCTGCTGCGAATGACCACAGAGGATTTAGATTTCTTGCTGGGGAAAGCCAAAAGCCAAACACCTCATTGCCTTTCCTGGCAACAGATTGGTGTGACTGCATATTAAAGTTATATGAGATTGATGTAAAATTATTGTTAATTTTAATGTCTGTCTGTTCAGTTCAAGTCAATTCAGTTTCCAGTACAGGGTTGGGAGCAGGACCAGCACCATCTCACAGATAATTGTGGAGACCTGTGCTTCTCTGTACCAGGTTTTGAAAGAAGACTTCTTATGCATATACATACTTGTGTATATTACTTTATCCTTTTTTTTTTACCTGTATGTCTATACTTTTTATCTTTCTATGCAATGTGTTATTTTATGTTTATACATATTTTGGTTTTCAGTGATATGCTCTTCGCACTGAAAAAGCATGGATATCTAATTTTGTTATACATGTGACTATGAGAGTAAAGGCATTCTGATTCTTGAACTCCCAGCCAATGTTTTTTTTTTTCTATTATTGTAGTCACCATCAATGGAGGCAAAATGGCAGACAATAGCCCAGGAAAAAAAAAAAAAACAGTGCCAGTCTTTACCACAATTACAGAGGCAGCTTCTCTGTGCTAATGGTGACTGTAGTAGATGCAAACTTCAAGTTCATCTATGCAAGCGTGGGTACCCATGGAAGGGTTTCAGATGTTAGACTGTTTGCAAACTAAGACCTGTGCAAAGCAACTAAACTTTATCTTTTTATTAACTTAAATAATAAATGCAAAATGAATTGGGTATAACTCTTCAACCAGGGGTGGTTTCTTCATTAGGGCGATGCACCACCCGCGAAAGGGAGGGACTTTTTTTCTTTCACATTTAATCACAGTGTTAGGATAGCTTTGTTTGTTTTGCCTCTGGAAATATAGTTTTAATAATAAGAAATTTTAACATACCTTTAATAATAAGAAATACGAAGTCAGGACTAGTCTGTATGGGCTGAATAAAGCAAATCAGTATCTTACTAGTGAATTGTACATAATTAGACACATGCGAATCATTTATGTGCACTCTCTGATAACTTTATGAGCACATTTCAGTTTGGTCACATATCTGGCAAGTGTTTTGTAATGGACACTTGCTGAAGACGTGTTTTTATAGGAGTTTGCTGTGGACAGCGGTGTTTATATATATAATTGGCATCAACACTCAATATTACAGAGAAACTGTTAACTAGTCACGTTGAGCTACCTTCAGATCACCACATTTGACAAATTCATAATGTTTAATTTACTTTTGTTTAATAATTATAAACAGAGATCCATATATCTTTATATAACTTTAAGGAGACTGGTATAGTGGTCTATTGGCATCTCTGTGTGGTCCTGCTTGGTATTGCAGCTTGACTTGTAATTATTTATATATGAAAGAAAAAGATTTTAACAAATGGATTTTTTTTTTCACAGATTTTGCTGTTCCACTGTACAAATAAATTGTGAATTACTATTAAAATTAAAAAAAGTGTCCATTTTTTAATTGAAAAAAGCTTTTCTTTATTTAAGATGTTTCAAGTCTTAATACTTTTCATTTTGTTATACTGGAAAAAGTCATTTTATGCTAAAATTGTTGGATGTGCACCCCACCTATAAAATTTGCCACCAGCTGCCACTGTATTCAACACAGATGCATATTTCTGGTCTCCATCAGAAACTAAGGAATATGAATAACGAAGGAATATACCATTATAACCATGATCTTGCAGATTATAATGTAACTGAATATCTTCCACTACACCTTGACTATAACTGTAACTGTAAATATCATGAAAAAAAATTACAATTTATGAAGTAATACCCATGTGGTGTCCATGTTGTTTGGGCTATGCTTACTGTTCACATTTTGGTTATTTACTGGAAGGTTTTCTTTGAAACACTATTTATTTCCATATAATCATGTTGCAAATAAAATACATCTCCCCAAAACAGAAATATTAATACAGGGCTCTCAAGTTTTAGCAAAAGTTTGGGTTTAGATTACTGTTAGGGGAGGAGTCACTCAAATATTTACAGCAGTAGGGGCCCCTCGGCCCCATGCTCTCAATATTTTTTTTGCTAGAAGTTCAATTTTATCTATTGTTCATAACTGACCAGCACAGAATAGAAATTATAACAGCTGGTAAATTTGATAAAAGTCAAATTTATATGAATAAAATAAAATGTTTTATATATTTTAAAAATATGAATGTATCAAAAATAAAAAGAAATTTGGCCCCAAATGAGCCAATGAACAACAGTGCTCAATGTATATAGTGTACACATACAGTAAGATTGCAGAACTTGAGTATGTATGTCAATCTGTGTGTGTGAGAGTGAGAGAGTAGATATTTCAGCTTATGATTGGCATTTTGTATTGCAAGCGTTTGTTGCACATATTGATGTCTTTATGACAGTGGTAGGGGCTCAAACTTAACTAGTAACTAGCTACACGTAATGGAATTACATAATTTAATTACAAAATAACTGTAACTAATCTGTTACAGTTACTGAGAGAAACAATGTATAGTTAAATTACTTATGAAAATGTTAAAGGGGTCATTGGGTGCTAAGTTCACTTTTTCATGCTGTTTGAACATTAATGTGTGTTGTCAGTGTATGTATAAATCTACCCTATAATGATAAAAATCCATGCAGTGGTTTTTAATTAATCTGTAAAAATAATATCCCCTTTTTCAAATCGAGCCATTCTCAGATGTCTGTCGGTGTGGCGTCACACCCACGGAGGCCGCTCCCACCATAGTTGATTGACATGAGTGTTTTACCTCAGATTAGATGTAACAGTCCGCCCTCTTTTGTTTTGATGCTGAAGCAGGGATGTAAGTTAGACAAGAATATCTCCGATTGAGCGATTGAGGTGTTGTGTTGCTGGATGTAATAATGAACATTGTGGTCGTCATTTACTCTGACATCTGAGCCGCTGAAGATGCAGTAGATTACGTTTGTTTGTGAAGGGAATGCGCCTTCCGATCTACATATATCGTCTGTGTTCACGCGAATCATTCATGATCCAGCTTCACTTACAGCAGAAGTGAGTATAAGCGTGTTTTTTATGAATCACTGCGATAACTTTTCCTAATAAAGTGCTAGTTAGCAAGTTTAGCGGCTAAATAAGTAAACACAAAAAAAAGTAAACAGGCTCGTCTCTCCACAGAGAGAAGAGAGGGGCAGGACGAGCAGAGCTCATTTGCATTTAAAGCAACCTCAACCAGAATGAGATGATTTTTGCAGAGCTCATTTTGACAAGGAAAAAGGGTGTTGTTTTACACAAACATTAAGAATTTTTAACCAAAGTATATTATAGAATTTTTATTAAGACCCTAAAGAATCATATCAACTTGTGGAAAATGGGCATCCGATGACCCCTTTAACAATCATAAAGGGGGTACACCTGAATATTTTCACAAACAGATTTGATTGATTTCTTTCCCAAATTGTACTGACTGCTCTAAAATTACACACCAAAGTTTCAGGGGTTTCGGAAACAGAATTTGTCTGTCTTTTATCAGATTCGCCAATTATCTAGTCCTTTCCTTAAATTCAGGCAGCCCACAATTAGTTAAAGCTGTTGGAGAGCTTATACTTTAGCACAAATTTGACATTCCATATCATCAGCTCTCACTATCTTTGATCACAGGCAAGTGATTTCGTCTAGGAATCGTAAAATGAAAGAAAAAAAAATGAAGGTGTTACCTACTGCATTTAATTTGTTAGTAAATACAAATGCAGGGTTGCCAACTCTCACGCATCTGACGTGAGACACGCTTTCAGGCTCTGTCTCACGCTCTCACTCTGCCCATGTAAATCTCACGTCAAATTGGCAACCCTGCTTGCGATTTAAAACAAAGTCATCTTTTAAATGTTGCAAGTTTTAATACTAAATTCAAACGATAAATATCGTTTTGGCGCACTTAATGTGCCGTAAATCGTAAAATCGTAAAAAAAACAGAGCTGCGACATGCTTTGATCTCACCGGCGTCGCCGCCACATGGTCACGTGATTCACGGATTCACGTGAAACCAAGGTTGACAGTATATTTGAATGTGTTTAATTAGGATAGAAAAGATAGCTTCAATATACAGATATTTGCAATTTTTGGTAAGCATTACAGCGTATTATGCATTGATTTTTATGTCGATGACATTTACGGTATAATTTTACTCTGGAGAGTGATGGAGAGGCAACCCTTTACGAAAATTAAACAAAATTTTATTACAAATAAAACCAAAAAAACATGGTTACTATAGTTAAACCATGGTAACCACAAATGAACCATGGTCTTGCTACACTAACTATAGTTTAACCATGGTATTTGTAATAAAACTATAGTTAAGAAATGGTAATCAATGCACCAAAAAACATGGTTACTACACTTTTACTATAATAAAACCATGGTTAATTTTCGTAAGGGTTACCCTCAGGTATTGCTTAGTTTTAATGTGACCATGTATGTTCTATATTTTGGTTCAATAATATTTATTTAGTATTTTAAGGAGATCATTTAGTACTAAATACTATTTGTCCAATAATTATGGTCCATTAATGACCTAATAAAATAAAATAAAATAAATATAAAAATAAAAATAAGGACCAAGGTTAAATAGAGAAAAGGGTTTTAAATTCCAATGCAAAGAAGTAAATTAGAGTAATTTTGTGGTCAGAAAAAAAAACAAACAAAAAAAACATTTATATTTGTACTGCCATGGTTTACCCACTAGGTACCTGTATGGCTCTTTACTAAATATACATGTATCTAGAATATTGCAGGTCATACCTGCTTGCTTTTAAGTTTTTCATTTGAATAAATATTTAGAAATGATTAAACACTGTATTTTTAAATGTGAAATTTAAAAAGTTAATAACTTACATCCTTTTTTAATGATAACACACAATGAATGCAAGCAAAGACTGAATTTAAACCAAGTTTAAAATGGTACTAAAAAGGCATTCAGCTGCATTTTTCCCTTATATGTACAGTATACGTATAAATAGATATGGAATCAAGATTGACACCCCCTCCCCCCAACCCAACCCACCACTCCAAAACAAACAAAAAAATCTCACTCCAAGGTGAACTTAAAAGTTGGCAACCATGCAAATGGCAGCGTCGGCTCCAAGACTGCAACATGACCACCGCCTTGACTGCACAAAACACTTCCACTATAGCCTCTTTCACACAGAGATTCCAGAAAATACATGGATAATGTGTCCCGTGATTTGTCCGGAATCTTGAAATTTGATTTTGGTTCATTCACACTGCCAGTGACTTTCCAGAAACAGTTGTGTGCCGTCTTCTGCGTGCTCGAAGAAGTGTCCAGTGAGGTCGTCCGAACGCGGCGATCAGTCACGGCTACTTTCTAGGGCAAAGAGAAAACAGGGTTGTGTCTCTGTAGAGCGGAGAGCGTTTTTCGTCTGACTTGGTGCAGCGCGCTCTTTTATGCCGCCGTGTAACGAGCTGCAGCCGTGACTGATTGGCTGGCGCTGATCAGGTGCAGCTGATCCGTGTTTGTTTCCAGGGCGATGCTGATGAGTGCTCGGGCAGCTTAACACACTCCCTCCCCTAAGCGTCGCGCTGGACCTGAAACGAGATGTAGTTATGCAGAATGGGGAATATAGGGGTGGGCAGGGAGTGTGCCCTGACAGACCTGCAAAAGCTGACCACAGCCTGGAGAGCCCATCTGCGTTGGCGTTCTTGGCCACAGCCCGATGTTCCACAGAGAAGTGGAAGTCCTGGAGCACTAGGAACCACCGTGTCACCCTAGCATTGGTATCTTTGGCACTGGCCATCCACTGGAGAGGTGCATGGTCTGTTATCAGGGTGAAGCGACGGCCCAGCAGATAGTACCGGAGCTCCAGGACTGCCCACTTGATGGCCAGGGCCTCCCTCTCCACGGCGGCGTAGCGTGTCTCGGCTGGGGTCAGCTTTCGGCTGATGTATATGACGGGGTGCTCCTCTCCGTCCCGGGACAGGACTGCACCGAGACCAGTGTTGGAAGCGTCGGTTTGTAACAGAAAGGGGCAGGTGAAGTCGGGGGCTCGCAGGACAGGCTCGGTGGTGAGAGCGTTCTTGATGTCCTGGAGCGCGTTCTCGAGGGTGGTGTTCCAGACGATCTTCTCCGGCTGCCCCTTCCTGGTCAGGTCTGTCAGGGGAGATGCTAAGGTGGAGAAGTTAGGGATGAAACACCTATAGTAACCCGCCAACGCCAAAAAGGCTCGTACCTGGGTTTTGGTGGTTGGACGGGGAGCCGACATAATTGCTTTGACCTTGTTTTCTTGGGGCCGTATAAGTCCGCCGCGGCCCACCCGGAACCCCAGATACTGAGCCTCGGCCAGGGCCAGATGACATTTACGGGGGTTGGCGGTCAGTCCAGCCTGTCAGAGTTCCAACAGCACCCTCCGAAGTCACTCCAGGTGGTCCGTCCAGGTCTCAGAGTGTATCACCACGTCATCGAGGTAGGCAGCGGCGTAAGCTTGGTGGGGTCGGAGCAGAACGTTGTAGGATTACAAATTTAAGAATCTGTTGAAAATATGCTGATCCTATGTTCTGACATAGCATCACAATAAAACTAAGGTAAAGTACATTGTATTTAACATTTAAGGTAAATATGAGGTTATCAGACAAATGATTCTTTCAAGCAAAGTTTGTAGCAAGATGTCCCTGCCAGTTCCTGTTCTTTTATTGTAAGTCAAATGAGCCAGATTACTGAGATGTTCACCTTTTGTTTGTAATGGCTCTCGGTGCCTCTGCCCAGTCTTTGAGTAGTTATGATGATTGGATTAGGACTGGTGTAAATGGGGCACTTGGCTACACTTGAGTACTTCATTTGCATGCTTTGTTTAGGATCGTCACCCAGGTGCTTTGTCTACATTTTAGGGGACTGCCCCCTAAATGTATATAAACTACAATGTATCACTGCCTTAGTCAGACTTTTTGAAGACTGCAGTGCAGAGCAGCGAGTATCTGAATAAAGAGAAACTTCTGCTTCAAGATATCCAAAAACGTCTCCTGGTCTCTAAGAAAAAATTCACAACAACGTCCATCATGCGTTGCCATCATGCGTGCCGTCTGGTTTTGGGACCATCACAATGGGGCTGGACCAGGTGCTGCGTGACGGTTCAATCACCACTAACTTCAGCATCTCGCTGATCTCATCCTCGATAGCCTGCCTCCCAGCCTCCAGGACTTGGTAGGGCCGTTGCCTGACAATGACTCCTGGTGCGGTGCGGATGTCATGTTCAATGACGTTGGTCTGCCCGGGACGAGTAGAGAACACGTCGGAGAACTGACTGATCAGATGTTGCAACTCCGTTTTCTGGGCGGCCGAGAGGTGGTCTCCCATGTCCACAACCGCGGGATCGGTGTGGGCCAAAGCGGACAGCTGTTCGCGGGTCCCTACCCACCGCTTCAGAAGGTTTATCTTCTGCTGCTTCTCTCGGCAGAGAGAAATACGCACGCTGGGCTTCTCTCGTTAGAAGGGGGCCCAGCACTTGTGCCCACTCGCCTCTATCCCAGCCTTCCCGGCCTGCGAGGGTCTCAAACATCTGCAGATAGAGTTCGATGTCGTCATTATTCGTCAACTTGGGGATTAGCTGGGCGGCCTGAACATGAGGATCCGGTGGCGGAGCGCGTTGACCGGCGGCGTGGCGGAGGGCGGCGAGGTCCTCTTCGACCTTCTCTTGCCGGGTCGCGATATGTTCCACTATTTGTTGTTGTCGTATGCTAACTTCAGTTAGGCATTTGAGAAGGTCTTCCATGATCGGGGAAGAGCGCCGTCACTTGCTCCGACAACCGTGACGAACTGGATTTTTTTTTTTCCAGTTTTTTTTTCCTCAATTCGCCTGCATTCTCCACCAGTGTGGCGATCTGAGGAATTACACAACCCAGAGAGTGGTGAGAAGTCCCCGGAGGATGGATTTTATTGACAATAAAGAAGGTAGAACCGGTGAAAAGTGAAGGAGAGGTGCTCGATCCTGTGTGCTCCGTGCGCTGTGTGCCGTCTTCTGCGTGCTCGAAGAAGTGTTCAGTGAGGTCGTCCGAACACGGCGATCAGTCACGGCTACTTTCTAGGGCAAAGAGAAAAGAGGATTAGCGTCTCTGTGGAGCGGAGAGTGTTTTTCGTCTGACTTGGTGCGGCGCGCTCTTTTATGCCGCCGTGTAACGAGCTGCAGCCATGACTGATCGGCCGGCGCTGATCGGGTGCAGCTGATTCGTGTTTGTTTCCAGGGCGACGCTGATGAGTGCTCGGACGGCTTGCCACAATACTTTTTTGACACCATATTGCTGCTGCTGTTGCTGTTCTACTTCCGGTGGCCTCAACCCATGCTGTGCTCTGTCATTGACCGTAGCTCGTCGAGAAACCTGACATCACACAATGTCGAGTTGGCCGAGCGGTCCAGACATTTGGCATGCTGCAAAAAATTATTTTCTTCCATAGTATTTTTGACTGTAATTTTGTATTTTGATTATAAATATCTTAAAATTCTTGAATCAGGATGCCTTTACTGGACAAGTAAAAAAAATTACCCAAATTGTGTTAGTTTTTGCTCAAAACAAGCAAAAATATCTGCCAGTGGGACAAGAAAAAATAATCTTCTTTAGCCTTTGATTTAAGATTTCTTACCTCATTGGTTAGATATTTTACTTTTTTTAAACAATTTAAATATTTCTTTCAGGAAACAAGAAATATTATCTTAAGTCATTTTACTTGTCAAGTAGATGTATCTCGATTCAAGAATTCTTAGATATTTATACTAGACAAAAATAAGACAAAAATACTAAGGAGGAAGATCACTTTGTGCAGCGTAGATATTTGTTTGGTGTCTACAAGGTGTCGGCGGTTCATCGGCGAGCCTCTTTGAAGCATCGTTGAGTAGTTCACACATAAAGACTGATGAGCGCCCATCACCGACTGATTTCCCCCCGATCACAACCTGACCTGTTCATTAACTTTGGTTTTAAATCGTTCATTCAAATCGGGCTTAAAATCCTGTAGAGTAAACTAGACTTAAAACTGAGGTTTAAAACATCAGCGCTTCTCTTTGTCTTTATGGCTGTGGTATGTTTTCATCACATTACACAGACAGTCATGTTATTGCAAAACTGCCACAAGCAGATTCCTCCATCTCCACTATCCAACAGACTTGTACAGCAGCTTGTTTTGAAGTCACGCATTGGCTATGTGAAAGTACTGACGTAATCATCCCAATTTAAAATGTTAAATCGGGGTGGCCCCGATTCCTGCACAAGCAGATCAGGAGGTGCAAGATTCTATCTGCAAACGTCTCACATTACCTGCCGTACATCAGGACTGACTGAGGTCCTAGACAAGATTTTTTCTCAGATTCTTGGTAGGGGAAAATCAGCAGCATGGATCTATTGGACTTCGGAGATGGAGCAGCAAATTTAGCAACAACATGACTGCATACAGTATATAATGTATCTTCAAAACTGTACCACAATCGCACCAATAAAGAGAGGAGCTGGGGAGAAATCACGTGGGTTTTAAATATACCAGGTAAATATAGAAAGCTGTTAGCACAACAGGCTAACAAATGTAAACATTAACTGTTGGAACTTCAGTGACCATCTGCTACATACATGTCTGTCAAAAGATAAGACCAATTCATCAATATTAAACGTCCACAAGCCACACACAATCCCCAACACAAACACAACACCTCCATCTCTCTCAAGATTATTACAGCCCGTTTGTATTTTAATAACGTTAGTTCAACTGAATGTAGAAGAGGAGACCCTAAGTGTCCGGGTATGTTGTATATTGGGTATTTTCAGTAGGTGGTGAAGAAGAAAGTGAAGACAAGAGCAACCACATTAAGGACCCAATTCACTAAACTTCTTAAACCCAAACCTAGCGGCAATGGAGAGAAAAGGCTCACACAGAAACAGAGCTGGAGATCAGTGTAAATATGCAATATTATGGACAGGCATGACATGTGATTATTGTGTCTTTAATAAGTACTGTAGATGGTTTCATCATGTATCCACCTTTTTCTTATACCCCATGACATTTTGTGTGAATTATGGATGTAACTTCTGTTAAACTCGTCTGAAATCAACATGTCTTTCCACAGCATTATAATGGAGGTGTTAAATATTACTGGAATACAAAGACAAAATGATACAGAGGAACAGAACACAGTGAACTCAGTAGAGCTCTTCACACACATATCCTTGTCCTTGTTACATTACACTACTAAGGGTGATTTCACACCTGTAGATCGATTGCTTTGCTCCGAAACAGGGATTAAAATCACATTGGATGAAGATTCACATTTACTTGTATAGCATTTTTCACAATATGCAATGTTGCAAAGCAGCTTCACAGAAAATAAAAGCTTCTACATTACATTTGTCACACCATTGGACCGTTCTGTGTTTGTTTTGGTTCCAATGTGTTTTTTGTCCTAGTTTTCCCTGTCTGCACATGCCCTTATTTGGTGCTTCCTGTTCCTGTTCCCACTGTGTTAATTTGACCCAGGTGTTCTGCATTGATTTCCTCGTTTGTAGTGTATTTAAAGAGTGTTTTGTTGTCTAACGTCAATCGTATGTCCTCTTGTGCTCCTGCGTTGTGTTTCATTTGTATTCCCTTTGACTGTTCATTGAAGCTTATCTCCTACATCTCCTCACTTCCTCGCCTTTGAAGACTGTGGCAACATTTAGGTGTAGTTTATCAGTGGTGACTATAATGTGAAGTCCATATGGCAGAAACATACAGGCGATGCTGAGTTGGTAATATAACGGTAATGAAAATACAGGCCCAAGACATTGTGGTTACGTTGCCAATAAGTAATGAAAATACCAAAGTATTATGAAAATAGTACATAAGTAGCCCATTATTGGTACCAATAAATTACATAACTAGTACATTATGTGTTAGCTGGGTTAAAGGAATCTAAGAACATCTGCATTTATGAATATTATTTAAATGTCATATCATGGTGGGGCAGTATATTTCAATGTGTTGATGTTGTGATGATCGCAGTATCAAAGATTTTCACTGTAGATTATTATATTGTATGTATTATATGCTGCACATCTTAAAATCAATCCCATGCCAGAAAGAACAAATTGAATGCAAAACATGTTTCTGCTATTATGTAACAATGTTCTTCAGTAAACATGTATAGACATAGATAATGTTTGACTTTGGCTATGGGTTAACTGAGAACAGAAAAATGTGTTGGTTAGAAAACAAAGATTAATTATTAATCATTTAATAATTAGTTGGCCAGAGTCAAGGTACCATTGATATAGTAGTAAGATGTGAATAATAATAAAAAAAGCACCAAAAGTAAAGAAATTATCAAATTGATGCTCATAATCACTATAATAATAATAAAAAAAGTGGAATACACCAATTTTAATTGCAATAAACAAGCATATAAACATCTTAATCACATCTATTCCACTCTGATCAAAGTGTTCATATGCCCGGGCGTACACAGATGGCTTGCGTTGTTCACACAAATTCATGATTGAACTCTGTGACATTCTACACCGAATCTTTGAACTCTGTCAACACAACTCATCTTCATCCAGAGATGGCACTAAAAACGCAATGGCGCAGAATAACTATCCAGTCTTTTCAAAGAAATTATGCAAGTACATTAAAACAGTGGCCTGTAACACACCTACTGTAAGTGAATTTATTATTTATGCTGTGCATTACTGGGGCATATGAATAATGGTGGTAAAAAAGACTAACTGTAAAACAGAACATATGCATTTTCAAGTGCAATAAATGATGGCAAAAAAAGTTTTAAAAAGTAGAAAATGGGACTTTTTTGTGATTGCTCTGGTGTTTCACTGACAAAGCAGCAGCTGGTTGTATGCAACTTAGTGACTGACCAGTGTCTTCATCTGATCATATAGTATTTAACCATTAAACGTCTGTGATGTTTAAGCTGTTCAAAGTACTGGGGTGGGGGGAAAGTTTTGCCTGTTTAAGAGGATCAACCAGATTATTTGTCATGCTATTGTAAGGTCCATCCACTGGCTCAACAACAGTGAAAAGAGAAATAGCATGTGTAGAATCTACATTATTATATAAAAATGATGTAAAACAGGGATGGATGTAAGTGCAAGATTGCAGCACAGACACTGTGCACATGATTGACTAGGAAAAGTCATACTTGGTGGGAAAATTCTAGATAGACGAGTTGTGATGCTAGAAAAGGTATGTCAATGTGAAACACTGCAAATACACTAATTTGTAAGTATAAATGATATAAAATACATCTAAAATAGATATAGAGAGATCAGTGAGTGAAAAACAATTTAGTTTCAATAGCCTAAAACATTTAGTTTCAATAACCTACAATGTATAAATAAATGACATTTATTAATTTTTAATTCTGATGTTTATATGGGTTTATTTTGAATTCATGATATATTGTAATAATTTTCCCAGGTGCATTTAAAGACAGTACATGAGATCCCAACCCAACAGCTTAGCATTACAGACAGGCTATACACACCACACTGCTGTATGTCACAGTGATAAAGCACTGTACTTTCAAAGCCTTATAAACCAAACACTGCCCTGTGATAAACACTGTAACACCCCACACAATGAAAGCTATTGACAGCAGGCCTACTGCTGTGTAGGTAAAGTAGAGCAGGGAAAGGCATGCTGCTTATCTGTAAGTTTAAGAAATCAGGACAGACACAGAACATCTGTCCGTTTTTGATTCAGTTCAAATGCTTTGTGTCAGATTGCGTAAAGTTGATTATTGAGTGTGGTTTGTGTGCACACTTCTCTCCAGCAAAGCATGTAATCCATGGGGGTATTATCATATTCAAGAAATTCAAAAAAGGAGAAGAAAAATAAAAATAAATCCATGTTATCCTACAGAAGGATAAAAAAAAAGATCAAAGCAGCAGCAAGACTTTCAGCAAAATCGAAAAGAGAGCATGTGTTGGACTATGGGTATTCAGACTTAGTCATTTTGGTTTATTTGTAAAAAAAAAAAACATTTGCAAACCACTGAATGCATTTCTCAAAACAATTCATCCCAACAGCACCACAAAAGTTCACCTGCAAAAGTCACAGGCCTGGACTTTTCTGTAGGGAATTTATTAATTTTAACAGTAAAAATGCATTTTATTCAGTATCCTACATTGATTAAAAGACACTTTTATGTAACATTTCATGTAACAAGACTGTAGTGTGTTGTAGTACTTCTCTGTAGAGTATATTTACTGTATAATATAAAATGCAAGTGTACTACTGTAAATTAAAGATATGCAGTTTTACAGTTTAGTGTACATTGTTTGATTACATACCTGTTCTGTCTACAAATGCTTCAATGTTTGAGGTCACAGCTTTTTCCCAGCTTTTGACCATCCTCAACCATTGTAAGGTAGGGTGACTAGACGTTCCTATTTCTGGGGACAGTCCTCTGTGTCCTGTCCCCGACTGGAGCTGCCCCTGAAAAAGTCCTCATTTTACAGCACGTTCAAAACAGCCTGCAAATAGACTGTAAAAGCCTGACCAACTTAGCCAGCTGGCTTTCGTATGATTGTGATTATTTTAAACAGCAATGGGCGCTGCAAGCTATACTGATTACTTGATCATGAAAAGTTTGGACGCTATTGTCAGTTATCAAAAGAGATGCCGTTAAGGTAGCTAAATACTAATATACACATTAAAACAAAGTAATACTGTCTGTGTGCACTGTATAACAAGGTATGATAAGGTTGCAGGATTGTTTTCCACACAATAGACCTACTGAACATTCATGAAACTTCAGCCGCCACAGCTCCAATATGAATAATATAAAAAATAATAAATTAATCAATTACACCGTGTTGTTTCTATGCGATAACATTTCAGAGACAAGCAATCTGGCTATCCACACCAGACGCTTTGCGACAGAATCACTCAAATATCAGTCATTCAGAAACGCAGAAGCGCACTGCACTCCTGACAAAACTGACACGTTTATAATCGAATTCAAAAATAATAAACCTTCTTGACATTATTAAAAGCTACATACAGAGTGACTGATAGCATCTTTGTCATGAAAAACGTATTTGAGTGTGTATGCAGGTTTAATGTATATGTTTGCTTAAATGTATTTTTAAGATGAGGTAAATTATCGGTTGTTGCTTTCAGTATGGCTGTAAATGTCATGCAATATGATACTCAAACTCACATTAAACACTTTTAACATTCAATAAAGCGATCCATTAATAGTTGGAATTAAACAGAAATGTGGCTAACTGCACACTGAATCCAATGCAAATTTTTTGTAATACAGTTTTATTAATCATATGTTCTCATATTTATTGTTTTATTTAAATAAAACAATAAATATGAGCATAAATTATGCTCTTTTTCAAAGTCTTGATTTTGTTTTGGGGGTGTACTAGAACATACTCTCATGCTTGGTGGTTCGAAAAACACATTATCTACACTATCTACACTGTATGATTAATAAATCTCTTACCACACTGCACGTCTACAGTGTGTAACTGCTCTGAATCGGCTACTTTAGTCAATGCGTGTGTTTATACCCGGCGCGCTGCAGCTCGTGGAAGCGGCTCTCTGTGCTGCATCGCTAATTTAGTTTAGTCTAATCGCCCACCCCGTCCCTACACACACCCCAACAATTTGAATTTCCGTAGGCGGGATTTAATTTAATGATATTCTAATGGGCCACGTTGTGACATCATTTGTTGTAGTTCTTGAAAAGGGATTTTTTTAAAAACAAAATAACTCCCTTTAGAGTGGACTTTGAGATTTGTAACTTTGTAGATATTTATTATGCTCAAAGATACAACCCACACACTGACTAAAATTCAAAAAGGGAAAAAGCATAATAGGACCCCTTTAAAGCCAAAATGTATTATAATACTACTGTTTTGATATGTTTGCTATTTGCAATAGTTACTATTTACTATTGCATTAAAAAAAAAAACTATGTTAGGTTTTTTTAAAGATTTATTTTTTGTCATTTTTCTTTATTATCACAGGACAGTTCAGAAATGACAGGAAGCGAAGTGGGAAATTGAGATGGGGCGGGATCAGGAAAGGTCCTCAAGTCGGGATTCGAACACGGGACGCCCGGAGTGCAATGGCGCTGTATTAAGTTTGATCCTCAAACATCACTGTAATAATCAATTATGATATTAATATATGGAACCCACAACAATTGAAAAAACCAAAAGCATAGTGTCCCTGCTTTTTAATTCATAGATAATCACCAATGAGATTTCAGTGATATTATAATCTGGTCCAGACTGAGAACATGGTCTGCAACATTTGCCCTTGCTTCAACATAAACATGCCTGTGTTGTTAGCCACTTTTACCTCTTCCACCGTTTTGCCTAACTGCCCTTCCACCGTGCATCCTCACCCAACTTCTCTTGTTTGTTCCTAAAGGGATCATTCACCCAAAAATGAAAATTTGATGTTTATCTGCTTACCCCAGAGCATCCAAGATGTACATGACTTTGTTTCTTCAGTAGAACACAAATAAAGATTTTTAAACTGTTGCAGTGTGTCAGTCATATAATGGCAGTCAATGGCTACCAAATCTTTGAGAGTAAAAAAAAAAAAGACATACATAAAACAAAACCAAATTAAACCCTGTGACTCGTGACAATACACTGATGTCCTAAGATACAAAACAGTCAGTTTGTGTAAGAAACTGAACAGTATTTATATTATTTTTTACCTCTGATTTACCGCTATGTCCTACTGTCCTGAGCCCATGCACAGCATCTGGTGCGTGACATGTATGCACACACAAGTGCTGGAAGTGATCTGCGCTTATAGATGCTCTCCACTTATGTTGGCATCTCATAACACTTACTACAACAACACCACCACTTTTGAAGAGATCTCTGTCTCCCTGAAGCTTGAAGACTTGCTGCATCTCTATTCTGGTTCAGATAAATGCGTTTGGGCAAAAAAATTCACATTGTTTGATGATATATAGAAATCGTCTTTCATTGCGATGACCTGGATGATTTGTACTTATAAATATCTTTAGATCTTAACAGTGCCAGTGAACATGCACCCAATCTCTGTGCACTGTTTAAACAATGAGTGACATATAAGCGCAGATCGCTTCCAGCGATGTCACACGTCACGTGACAGATGCTGTGCCTGCACTCAGGACAGTAGGACAAAGTGGTGAATCGGAGGTAAAAAATGATATAAATACTGTTCAGGTTCTTGCACAAACCGATCGTTTCGTGTCTTAGGACATCAGTGTATCGTCTTTGAAATCTTTGATTGTGCTCTACTGAAGAAACAAAGTCACCTAAAGCGTTTACTGCTCTAAAGGAGTACACTGCAGAGAAATGAGATGTAAGTACTATAGTGTGGTACAATGTGTTATTCCAGACAAAGTAAGATCCTGCAGAGTCCCAAAGTTTCAGCTGAGACACTAAGTGAAGAAATCAGGACAGTCAAGGAATTCCTTCAGTAATTTTGCAGTTGTGGGTTTCATTCTGCAAAAACAGATGCCAGGGTGACAGCAGAGAAGCCTGAGGTGGAGATGAGCTAGCCTGAGGTGTGTCAGAGAAGAAAAACTAAACAGCTTGAGTATGAGGGAACAGAGCACACTCAGAAGAAGAAGTGTTTCCTGTTCTTAAAATAATAAAAACAGCAAGGAGTTATTGCAGAAAAATACAATTCTATAATAAACCTAAAAATTGATAATGTTTATTTCTTTTTAATATAAATTTTCAACATTGTAAAACCTAAATTAGCAAGCTTTTATTCTAGTGGCAAGCAAGTAAGCAACTGTATTCATATGCATTTCCAATTGAAGAGCATTCATTGAAGAGCGTCAGTGAATGAAATGTCACTTTTTTTTGCATTGTGCTTTGAAACAGCAGCAAAGAGCCTAGAATTATGCTTTCAGTTCAAGTAGAAATCTTATACATCACTACAGTTTTTTTGTAGGGTGTGAAACAGGGTCATCACAAAACCTGTAGCAAGTCTTACAGGAAAGGATGCCACAGAAGCAAATCCCCACTACAAGAAATAATACCTACCAGATTCTAGACTAACTGGTACATTTAATATAGTTTCATAACCTCACTGAAAACTCACTGTGAGGGTTTAAATCAATGATAGATGGTTTGTTCAGGTCTACAAAATTGCAAAACCTATAAAAATTGTTTTTGGAAGATATTTTCTTTTGTATATACAGAAAATGTTGACAGAAGTGTTCATGTGGTTTTGATTGTTGAATTTATTGATTTGATGAATGTGTAACTCTTACGTAATGCTAATAAATGTTCTACAAATTACACAACAACATCCCACATTACCCCATACAGTTTCCTTTTGAATGACATGCACTTATGAATCATTTACAGTAAGACCTGGAATGAAGAAAGTAAACAGAGACAATAGCTTTCATCTAGGTTTTTAAATCAAACAAGTTTGTTTTTGAAGGCTAAATATAGTTAAGGGCTGTAAAGCTTTCATGCATTTTCCAGACAAAATGCATTGTGTTTATTGAACTGCTTGAAGAGATAACAGTCCATAAAGGGCTGATCCAAACACCAGCCAGCTGCTATGGATTTTTCCTTGCCTCTAGGGTGAATCGAGGTTACAATTTAGGAGTGTGGCACAAAGTACACTCTTTATCTACTTTGCCTTTCAATCTCTCTGGCATAGCTTAGCATTCCTAATTCTTTGTTTAATATTTCAGAAATAATACATGTGACATACATATTACGCCTCAGACGAGGTGAAATGCATCTACGGAATACTATTCTCTTCAACAACAGCAACAAAACAATGTAACGGCTACTTACCTGCAAAATGCATGTAAAATCACTATATGTGACCCTGGACCCTGTAGCACAGGTATATTTGTAGCAAATGCCAAATATTATTGATTTTTCTTTTATGCCAAAAATCTTTTTGCCTAAATATTAAGTAAAGATCATGTTCCATGGAGATATTTTCTATCATAAATATATCAAAACTTAATTATTTATTGGTAATATGCATTATTAAGAATTACATTTGGACAACTTTTAAAGCTGATTTTCTCAATATTTAGATTTTTTTGCACCTTCAGATTCCAGATAGTTGTACTCAGCCAAATATTGTCCCTTCCTGACAAACCATACATTGATGGAATACTTATTTATACAGCTTTCAGATGTATACATTTCAAAAACTTAAAAAATGGACCCTTCATGAATGGTCCAAGGTCACATGTGTACATATATTTTCCTAGTATTATAATTATACTATATTACTGCTCTAAATTATTGGCACCCTTGTGAATACTGGCAAAGAAGGCTGTGAAAATAAATCTGCATTGTTTATCTTTTTGATGTTTACTTAACAAAAAAAAATATATATGTATAAATATTTTTGTCCAATACACACTGGCTGCAATTTTTAGAACCCTGGAAACTATAATAATAAAAATTACCTCTAAAGCATATTTTGATTCATACTTTTTTTAGCACACCAGGGTGACTACAAACATGAAATTGTCCAGCCTTGACTTCCTGTTTCACAAGAGTGTAAATATGCACAACAGATAACACACTGGCCTGAAAGCTGTAAGAAAATAGCTACAGTTTTCACCATCAGGGCAATAATTAAGAAGTTCCTGAAATGTTACAAAGCTGCCTGGAGGAGAACATGTATCTATATCATCTTAATGCATGGCAAGGAGGATAGTGATCCTCTCCAGGGATCACAGCTGGGAAAATGCAAAAATTTCTTGAGAGATAAGGTCAACAAAAAAAAGATTAAGTAGCACCTACATCCAAGGTCATGGTGCTGCAACACTGACAGCAGTTGAAATACACTGGAAACGCAGCTTCTAATGTGTTTGTCAATAGCTATGTTTCCATCACCCTGTTTTTATGTGCATTTTGAAGTAGTGCATCAGAAACGAGTGATGGAAACACCAAAAAGTTTTTCCGCTCACTTGAGGTGGTTTTTCACTTGTGCAGAAAAATGGTTAATGCGAATAATGGGAGATGGAAATGCATTTGCTGAATATGGATCAAAAAAGTCATGACTTGGTGCTATGGGACGGCAAAACGTGTTTAACCAGTGGACTGATCTTGTTTCACAGCATTCTGAAATGCCTGAGCAAAGTCTGTCATCAAAGTATTTCTGTGTAATTTTCTCCCAGAACTGTCTTAAATGACTGCATTTCCTAAACAGCAGGCATCCACCTCCAAAAGAATGATCACATTTACTGTTTCGTCTGCTCGCTCTGAGGTCATTTATTATATATGAAAATTACTATATTCAGTGGCTTCTCCTACTTTTCTTAATAATATATAGTGTCAGTTTATCAGGAAGTGTTATTCTCTTTGACTTTTGAATGGAAATGGTGCTTAATCACAAATGTTTTATGCAATATTCCAATTTTTGTGCATAAATTAAATTCCCAACTTTGGTCGGAAACCCGGCTAATGTTCCATTAATAAACAGTTTTTGAAGCAAAAGTTTCACCTGATATTCTACCAATTATTCCATGTCATTTCACTTATGTGTCAGATGTGGTTTGTGACTGATGTATATTTTTCAAAAGCAGATCTTGTGTAGGTAACATGACTATGCTAAAATGAGAAAGTGTTAGTAAATACACAACAGCTTGCCTTTTTTTGTGAGTAAAGCATGTGTATGGAGACTTAGTTAGCTTTTCTTTTCTTTTCTTTTTTTTTCTTTTTTTTTTTGTTACCAGTGTAGTGTAACTGTTTACACTTTTTTAAATTCACTTAAGGCCCCATTCACACCAAGAACAATAACCATACATTTTTAAAAGTACTTCAAATCCAAAGTCCACACCGCAACTATTACAATACATTTGCCAAAAAAAAAAAAAAAAAAAAATTCTCAATATTTTAAAGAATGTAAGGGCACATTTAAAATAAGGCAGAGGATATTTGCACTAAGTGTACATAGCAATAGAGGCTATTTAGACATAGTGTAAATAGAATCCATAGCTATTTCCACTTAGTTAAAATAGCAGGATTTTCTGCTACTTATAGCCTAATATTTACTGCAAATAAAAACAATTATCTGCACCTCAGTATTGTAGTACATTATAAAAGAGTATGCAATAATAACATATTGAGTGTAAATTATAATTATAATTCAAATTATTAAATAGAGGCCACCTTATTGGGACAATAAAGCCATCCCTATACACCTTACCCTAACCCTAACTGATACTTTATTTTCAACTTTTCGATTATTTCCATCATTTTTATTAAAAATAAATGCCTTTCCGATATATGAGATTTGAAAAGGGAGAAAAAGTTCACCAATAGGCAGATTTGAACCCGAGTCGATCGCAACTGCGTCACTGGAGCTGTTGTTCAACGGGCGTCTTTTGCAGTGTTGACTATCCCAACCACACATTCATTGGCAGAGTTAGTGTAAATAGCCTCTGCCAACAAGGTTAAAATAAACATTACCAAACAACACTGTCAACATATTCAACCAGCATATTCAGCTGTCAGACACTACTGGAACTTCAAAAACAGGACCAGGCTCTAAAGGTCAGATTAAACTAGAAAAGCACTTTTTGGTGCACACAATATGGATTTAAGGGATACATAGAAATAAAAAACACTGCTGGATCTTTAATGTTGTGGGCCTATTCTTGTGGCAATCATAACCAATTTAGGGTTATGTGCTTTGCTTAAAAGGTCATCTCAGTCATAGGATTTAACATGGAAGAATGTAACATAAATTGAATTATACAAAATTGGATGATGATGTTTATTGTGATTATTATGTCATGCAGTGTTGAGTGCGGGAGAGTTTTTCAGGTATTACTGCAGAGACTACAGATCAGTTGGTGACCAGAAGAGTATGCAAGTCTAAACTCTACTGAACATACACAGGTAATAAAGAAACTTTTCATTAGTTTCAGATTCAGAGTAATGTTCCAGCACCTCAGGTTCCCTCTCAAGGCCTGTTTTCATTGCAATGAAAGGATGACGTAAATTATCATTTTGGCATGTCTTGCCAGTGCCTGGTCAGATTTCTCCCCTCACATATGAGTAACTTCATAAAATCTGTTAGTGGTCACTCTAGGCTTGTACATTCATTGTCACAAATTAGAAAAAAATCAGTCTCTTGTTTAATTTTCTCAAGAAAATGAATGAGTAACAATAGTACCAAGGATTTGTTTTCCCCACACTTAGCACAAATGATGCGTAGCTGACCAGTGGCACATGATGTAATCCTCCTAGTGCTGTATGATGTAATCCTTCTGACAAATCCTGCTGTGGCTCTTAAAAGGCATGTTCTACATAAGCTGGTCCCAGTTATTCAGAGACGTCACAGCTGCACACAAATGAAAACCTCAGCATGAGAGCTCAGCGCTGACTTCCCACTGCCAAGCTTTGGTAATGATGTCAGAAAAAGCCAGTCATCACTGTTGCCAAATGCTCTCGATGGAAAGTAGCCAATGCCTGTCAAAAAGCTGCTAAATGTTGCTGAATGACACAGTGTGCTATTTAGCATATTCATGGCATCATCATAGTATTTGCAGTCGCAACTTTATATTTGTTTTTCTCTTCTACTGTATGTGCTTAAATTGCGTCCTTTAATTTAGCTGAATCAGGGAGTCAGAACAGGTATGTAATCAGTGTTGCCAGACATACTACAATTATCCCATTTGTACAATGATTTTGACCTTTCTGTGATGTACAATCAATAATGAAAAAAAATCCCATTATGTACGATAATTTCAGAATTTTGTAACACTTCAAATGATGGTCATTGTAATCACTGGGCTTCTATACTAACTGATCTAGCTGTGGATCCTACGTCTACTGTGCACTGCTTTTAAGACAGCTAGCGCTGTGTTGAGGTCCATAATGACATCAAATTTAGGTAAATACATGTAAAAGTTACAAAGGTATAATAAGTATAGAAACCAACATAAAGAAGTAAAATGATCACATTCCTAAGTGATCTAATGGCATCTCTACACAGCAAAGGCGGCACAAACCAAATCTGAAGTGGCATAAAACCACAAAGAAGTGCATTTACAAACAAATAAATAGAAATAAATTAATTAGAAATAGAAATAAATAAAAACACAACATTTTAAAATGCAGCAGCATTAAATTTACATTTCCTGCTAATGTTACAGTGTATCGGTTTGTCCACCTGGACGGTTTGTATCAATGTTATCTTCTGTGGTACTGACAGTTATTTTCTTTTTCTTAACAAAATTGGAAAGAACACTTAAAAGAAATTATGAATTACTACATCTGGTACATCGCTGCACGATTTAAAAGAGGCCGAAATTTGTTTCAAAGAGCCAGGAAGTCACTCAGGCACAGACACAACAAACGAAAATTGATACAAGCATTAGCTTTTAAGGGAAGACAGCAGATGTCGCTAGGCCTTTGTGTGTGGGTGAAATGTCGTCCGCAAGGACATGTAAAATGGAGCTATCTTATTGTATGCTATGTGTTTTTGGCTCAAACAGACAGACGTCCTTTGGGTTGTCATGGCAACGATGCTGCTTAGAGCGGTGCTGTTTTGCATTTCATTTACACTGAATCAAAACAGCATTGCGTCGCCTTTGATACTAGAAACTGTGGTAGGTCAGACCCAGCATATTTTGACCCGGCTTATCATTGGTAATGAACTGGCAGTGGGCGGGTTACACAGACCAAAACAGAGACAGACGTTCCAACACAGAATGCACATTTTCAAATGAGAATAACTGATTGTAACATTTTTTTTTTTATATAAACAAGTTAACTTAGCATGTTAGCCTGTTTCTTATGTATCTGCAAAGATATTATGGTATTTTTTTTTATTTTTTAGTATTTATTTACTTTGAGTTTTACATTTACACATTTGCAGTTAGAATCAATACCACCCCCATCCCCAAGAACACGGCTAAAAAACAAAAAAACAACAACAGCCATACAATCTTGAGTAAAAAAAAAAACCTTCCAGAATTCTTAGAATTGACAGTGAAGGAATATAAGGCCAAAGAAAGAGGTTGCATAAGAGGTACAACTTCATAATAAATAAATAAATAAATAAATAGAGTAAAATACAATAAAATAAAATAAAAAAATATATATATATAAATGAATATATAAAACAAGTTCACACTTTCAGAATACCAGTCTTTAAATAAATAACAAACTTTAGGAAAGAAAAATAATAAAAAATAATATGGTATTTTTAAGCTTTAGTACAGTCAAAATCTTTCATACAGCACCTTTAACTCAAAGTTATAGACTAAAAAAAACTGGCTATCCTAGTGAAAAAAGTAAACTACAATGTATTTGAAATACATTATTTTGTTAGATTATTACTAATACAGTATTATTTTGAGCTAATTACACTACAAGTACAATTTTGTATTTAAATGCTTAATAAAAAATACCTTGTAACTGTATTTTTAGTATATTAAACCGCTATACTTAAATGATGGTAAATTGAAACAACTATCTTTGTTCTTAACAATTTGGATTTTTTTTAATCTAAATTATTAAATAGCATAAATACCATAATGTTTTAAATAAAAATATGAAAATTACAAAAGAGTAATCATTTAGAGTGCAGGTTAGAAAAAAACAAAGTGAACCCTCAATTTTAGTAACTTGTAAATTTTCCTTTGATAGCAAAACCTCCACCAATTTTTTTCCCCCAAGCTTTTAAGACTTGACCAATTTTGGAACATCCTTCTCCACAATTCTTTTCAGTTTTCAGTATTTATAGGTAAAATACTGTGATACACATTTAAATTAATTGTTCTTTAGAGCCAGCAATGCAGCGCCAAACCATGATGCTCCTTCCTCCTGCTTCTGTAACCAGACAAAGATTTAAAAATGTTTGCAAAGTGTTTATGAGGTTCTTTTTCCATTTTTTTTTTTTTCAGGATCATCTGTTGTACTCTTGGGGTGATTTTTTTTTTGCCAAATGTCCATGTGGATTCATGAACACTTTACTCTTATTACAGTGATACAAATTATATCAATGCTATATAAAATACACTATGTGTTTTAAATTTATCTCACTGTACGGGTAAACACACTAAACAGGCAATTTAATTATGTGCAAACACATCAGTGATGAAGAAACACAAGTCATACAGTAGTATGAAATGCTCTCTTCAGTGCACAGTGTGTCACTCTCTCTCTCTCTGTCTGTCTCTCTCTCTCTCTCTCTCTCTCTCTCTGAGAGGCTTGTCTCGGCACAGGTTCAAATCTCTTCAGTTTTAGTTCAGATCGGATCAGATCATGTGTTCAGATACTCCACATGTGCTCATCCACAGAACCATGAGCGGGATCCCAATGTACTGTACAACGCACATCAACATGAAGGTAAGAACGACCCTTTCCAAACTTATGTTTTTCAAATGTATTTTGTCCATCAGAAAATTCAGTAATTTAAACGTCAGTGCTTATGTCGTCTTCTAAAAGTATTTCAGGAAAATCTTAATGGATATTAATAAAGAACAATGTTTTCTGTTTCAGAATATTTTCAACATTATTTTTTTTTTTATTTCTACGGACACTTGTATGATTGAACCATGAAATGAAAGAGTTACATTACTTTCATGTCTAGATAGAATAACAAACTTTCCGCTTAAAGGTTCTCGTCAATTTCCTAAAGAAACACTAATTAATGCTTCAAATTAAACCCTGTGCATTGACATGATCAGCTTTGGACTGTCAGTAAAGTGATAGACGCTTTCAGTCCTGGAGCTTTAGTGGTGAATGTTAGGATTAATGCACATGTGTCCTAGAAAAAAAATGAAAGTCATAAGTGGGTCTGGATTTGAGAGGGACATCGATCACTTTGCTTTTCAGCCTGTTTGTCCACCGGGGATGATTGTGACATCAAGGACATTGCTCTCCCAAGTCAGTTACTGGACTGTGAAGCAACATATAAAACAGTTTGACTGGAAGCATTTATCACTTTGGTCCAAGAACTAAAACATACATAAATGTAATGGTTTTCAGGGTTAACCAGGTTTTCACAACAAAACCCACCCAATTGCTACTCAAGACTAGTGTTTCAAGGGGGGTCACCCAGTAAAAATCATGCTCCAGGGGACAAAATACATGTTTCTCTGGCAGGGTTTTTCTGGTGAAATTCACATTCCAGGGGCTAAATATCACATTATTGGGGCTGCTTCAACCCGTGAACATGAAAAACAACCTGTAACAACAGTGTTAAAGGAGAAGTCCACTTACAAAACAAAGATTCACATACAATGTACTTACCCCCTTGCCATCCAGTGATATAATTTTTAATGTCAAACACTCATCTTGTCTCCATATGCCTGGACTGTTTTTGTGCCCTGATTTTCACTTCAAAATTAGTTTAAATGTGCCTTCAAAAACTCCCATCTCAGTGTTCTCCCTCCCAGCTCAAAATCGTCTTATGTCGCTGTTTTATTGGTTATTTTTGTTAGGGTTGTTTGGTTGTCTTTGCATGTTCAATTTGCAAACACTTGTCTTACTTCTGCAGTGGAAAGGATGATTTTGAAATTATTTTTGAAGTTGAGGGAGAAAATACGTTCTTGGAGTTTTTCGACATACCCTAACCTTTTTTCTTGAGCCAGTTTGACACAGAGTTCACTCTGCAGAAAGGCAAGACTGAGCGTTTGAGTAGGATGATTTTGGAGAAAAAGAGAAGGAAGTATTTAAATTGTATTTTTTTAATGAAAATAACCGTCTTGAACCAGAAGATAAGACCCTTCTGCCTCAGCTGGGATCCTTTAAAGCCGCATTTAAACTGCATTTTGGAAGTTCAAACTCGGGGCACCATATCAGTCCATTATATGAAGAAAAATGCTGAAATGTTTCCCTCAAAAAACAATTTCTTTATGACTATTGTGAAGATCTCGGATGACAAGGGGGTGAGTACATTATATGTGAATCTTTGTTTTGGAAGCTCCTTTAAGGTAGCCCAACCACAGACTTGGCAATGCTGGTGGTTTATCTTCTTAAAGGTAGTATCCTAGCTTTTGGAACAGAGACATTACGAGTAGCACTGATAACAATATAGAATATATACAGCAGTATATAGTTCATTCACCACCATATGTTTTTTCCCCTCCAGGCTGTATGTCCCACTTAATGGAATTGGGAATCTGAGGGAAATACATAATGGATTCCTGGACATTTTCGTTCTCACCCAGTAACCTCCCCAGCAATCTGTCTGGACTCCCCATGTACGATGGCATTATGTTCGGCAACATATCTGAAGAAGGCCTGAGAAATGAGACTGAACAGGACTTCACCCAAACTAGCACGGTCATCATCACCTTCATGTACTTTGTGGTATGCGCTATCGGCCTGTGTGGAAATGCTCTGGTCATCTATGTCATCCTGCGATACGCCAAGATGAAGACGGTTACCAACATCTACATCCTGAACTTGGCAGTGGCAGATGTTTTGTTTATGCTCAGTTTGCCCTTCATCGCCATCCAGTTAGTGCTGGTGCACTGGCCGTTTGGCGCAGCTCTGTGCCGCGTGGTCATGACTGTGGATTCTCTCAATCAGTTCACCAGTATTTTCTGTCTGATGGTGATGAGCATCGATCGATACCTCGCTGTGGTGCATCCCATAAGGTCAACCAAATGGAGGAAGCCTCACGTCGCAAAGACCATCAACCTGGTCGTGTGGGTCGTGTCGCTTATCGTCAACATCCCAATCGTGATCAACAGTGGACTGATCACCAAACCCGACGGCTGCTTCTGCACTATCGTGTGGCCAGAGCCACAGGAGACCTACTACACCGCCTTCATGTTCTACACCTTCTTCCTAGGTTTCTTCCTGCCTCTATTGGTCATATGTCTATGTTATTTGTTTATTATCATCAAGGTGAAGTCTTCAGGAATCAGGGTGAGCTCCACCAAACGGAAGCAGTCTGAGAAGAGGGTCACGCGTATGGTGTCCATTGTGGTTGCTGTCTTTGTGTTCTGCTGGCTGCCTTTCTACATCTTCAACATGACATCAGTCACAGGCACTATTAGCACAACGCCTTTTTTAAGGAGCATGTTTGCCTTTGTTGTGGTGCTAGGATACGCCAATAGCTGTGCAAACCCAATATTATACGCTTTCTTGTCAGAGAACTTCAAAAAGAGTTTCCAGAATGTTCTGTGCTTGAAAAAAGCAAGTGCATTGGATGAAGCTGAACGCACTGACAGCAAACAGGACAAGCCACGAATCATGAACGAGCCAACAGAAACTCACAACACGCTGCTAAATGGAGACCTGCAAACCACCATCTGAAAAAAAAACATGGGTCATTGCTCAGCAAGCTGTTGATTTGAAATCAATAGAAACTGTGGTATTCACAAACAGAGTAAGAGGAGTGACTGTAAACCCAGCAAATGTGGTTTCCATTTTAAAGCCTCTCTGATGGATGGCTTAGTTATAAACTCAAATGGATGTTTACCTATTTTTGGTCATCTTGCCATATTTTTCATTCATTGGTTATAGGATAAGTTCCCCCATGTCATCCAAGATGTTCATGTCTTTCATTCTTCATATGAAAATAAATTAAGGTCTTTGAGGAAAACATTTCAGGATTTTTTTTCCATATACTTTATTTTCTCTATATTTTATTCATTTCTCTGTGGACTTCAATGGGAGCCAATAGTAAATCATTGTTTTAATTTTTTTTTCAATGCAGCATTTGATTTTCTTTACAGGATCCCAACATAAACACTGGGTCTTATCCACCTATGTCACTGGTCATTTTCTAAAAAAAAAAAAAACCTTTCCAATGTGAAAATGAAAATTGTAACATTTAACTACAAATTCTTACCACTTATTCCTCAGCTGGGATCATGTGGAGCCCTTTGAAGCTGCATTGTAACTGCAGTTTGGACCTTCAACCCATTAGCATCCCAAAAGGATTCAAGTCCATTATATAGAGAAAAATCCTGTAATGTTTTCCTCAAAAGCCTGAATTTCTTTTCAACTGAAGAAAGAAAGACATGAACATCTTGGATCACATGGGGGTGAAAATGATCAAGAACTAATTATTTAAAACCTGTAAAATAAATCAAAAACTGTGGTATCCACAAAGAGAGTAAGAGGACTGTAAACCCAGCAAATGTGGTTTGCCATTTTAAAGCCTTCTGTGATGGCTCAGTTTCCTGAAGTTATAAACTCAAATGGTTGAATTTACCCATTTTTGGTCATCTTGCCATATTTTCAATTCATTACTTATAAGATTATGCTGTACAAAAAAAACAAAAAAAGTCAACTCAATAAGTTTAGTAAACTTTAAATGTTGTGGTGTAAAACTGAGTTGATCCAAAAAAATTGGTTTGTTAAACTTATAAGCTAATAAGCTGCCTTAAAATTTTAAGTCAAATGAACTCAAATATCTAAATTGTAAGAAAAGAACAACTTAACATTTCAAGTTAACTAAACTTTTTTGAGTTGACTGAACTTAAAATATTAAGACAGTCGGGTAACAAATTATTTTAAGTTGACCCAACAAATTTTTTTTTTTTCCAGAATAAAGATTTTCTGTTAATGTACTCACCCCCATGTCATCCAAGATGTTTGTGTCTTTCTTCAATTGCAAAGAAATTAAGGATTTTGAGGAAAACATTCCAGGATTTTTCTCCACATAGTGGACTTCAAAAGGGAGCCAACGGGTTGAAGGTTCAAATTGCCGTTTCAATGCAAAATTGAATAAAAAATGAACAATTCCATCTCATTTTCTCCTCCAACTTTAAATTTGTCCAAAATCATTGTTTTACCTTTTTTTTTGTAAAACGCATTTGACTTTCTTTGCATGTTTGCTTTGTAAACACTGGACTGGAAATTTCACCTACGTAATGTGTGACCTTTCCAACGTGAGTTCGAGCTAGTGCAAGTGGAGCATTTGTGGTTAAAAAGTATATAAATTTATTTTTTTTTTTTAGAAAATTAGTGATAGTTTTGTTAGATATGACCCTTACTCCTCAGCTGGAATCATGCATTGAAAATGCAGTTTGTACCTTCAACCCAGGTGCTTAAATTATCAGAAATTTTTTATTCTGGAAGTAAACTAACCCTTTAAAACCTGTAAAAAATACTTTTAACCACACTGTAACAGACTTTGGTCTGTTACCATACTTTAACTACACACCATAAGGGGGCAATAGTGCGCTCAGTTTTTTGGTTTAAAAGGCAGGTATGTAGTAGAAGTAGTTTGGGCAGAGGGAAGCATGGCTTTCCTGCTGCATCTCCATAAGCCAAGCTGTCCTGGTTGAGAAACGTTTGGTTTTCTGCTCAATCGGAAAAATGGGACTTGATGTATTTTGCTGTCTGTTTTCTGGGTAATTCATGAAGTGAGAGCGCTTACGGATTCCTGTTCATGAACTTTATCGACATTGTTTGTGGATTCAGTTGGATTTGATGTACAAGGATTAAGAACAATTTCTTTCAGAGTGAATCACTGATGGACTATTGTTGGGTGACTTATCTTCTCACTTATTCATTGCTTATGTGTACAGACTTTTTTTAACACAAAGGACACATTAATGCATCTATGGACAAACCCAAGAATTACAATTATTATTAAATTTTTTTCTTCTTTTTCTTAATTTATTTTCCTGAAAAGATTTGGGGTTTATTGGTTTTTCATGGTTGTTCGGTATATCCTTTGTTGGTGACTTTTGTATTGTATATTTCTTATACAGATAAAACCATATTTGAAGCATAAACAATATTGGGCAATCAGATTGTTTGGGTTATGATTATGGTTAGTTATTGGGCCCTCCCAAAATGTCAGGTTTATAGCAGCCTCTTACCCTATACAGTCAGAGGTCTGTTATAACACTTTAATTTGGGGACCAGTTTTACTACTATCTATGACTTTTGCTTCAAGAAACTCCTAATTTGTTGCTTATCATTAGTAATGTAGTTGCTAGGTTTAGGCATTGGTTGGGTTGAGAGATAAAATATGGTAATGCAGAATAAGGCATTAATAGGTGCTTTATAAATAGTAATAAATAAATATGCTAGTAATATGCATGCTAATAAGCAACTAGTTAGTAGTGAGAACTGGTCCCTAAACTAAAGTGTTACCATGCATTTTATATAAATAACTTGGGAGCTGTTATTTATAAAATAGAGAAGTTCTTTAAACAAATCATGGTCATAATGACAACATATGAACTAATGAAATTCTCCAGACTCATTTTGTTTAAAAAAAAGGAAAAAAAAAAAAAATCTGGTTTTTAATTTATTCTTGTTTTTACTTTTATATTTGTTCTTGTTTTTCATTCTTTTTTTATCCATAGACAACAAGATCAATTGTGCTGTATTGTAACATGTATCACTGTTCTGTTGCATTTAGGGTGACCACCTGTCCCGCTTTGCATTGTACAGCACAGCATTTTCACCCCTCGTCCCGCATGTCGCATATTGAGAAAATGCCCTGCATTTTCATCAGTCTGTTGGTTTTTAATTATCATATTAAGAAAACGTTGCCATTTTAAGAAAGCTTTTTTATTTATTCTTTTTGTGGTGTAGTTTCTGTGCAAATTATTTGTACCACTGACGAAGATGGTTGAGTACACATGGAAAAACATGATATTCTCCATTCATTTGAACCAATTTAAAAAAAGAAAAATGTTCAGATTTCAGACGTGACTTTCTTATTGTAATAACTTGTTTGAGGTGGTTTCTATGGTGTTATTGTTATAACAATAGTGCGAGGGCGCATCAAAATGTGCAAGCATCTTTTCTCTTGCAGGTGGATTCTCTCTACTCTTATAAAAAAGATGCACTTTCTCTCGCTTACATGTGTGCATTCAGAAACATAAAGCAGCATATATATGACAATGGATGTAATCAGTATTTACATAGCATAACAGTACAAAATATATGTGCCTCGCATGTGTCCCGCAACAGATATATTGCCAGGTGGTCACCCTAGTTGCATTGTACATGTTAATATTCATGAGTCTGACATCTAAATAATCTGAAGGAATAGTTCACCCAAAAATGCAATATTGCTATATTCTTCCTAGTGGCAGTTCAAGCCAAAAGTATTGCCATGGGTCTCTCTCATAATAACTGTGCAAATATTCTGGCCTCTATTCCCTTGAGCCAACATAATTTTGAGGTCAAACAGTAATCTAGAGAGATTTTCCACATCTCAATAGAATGTTCATTTGAGAAGGGCTAAAGCATTGTCCTTATGTTGCTCCTTCAGATCAGGCAGGGACACATGTGTCATGATTTTGGATGAACTCATTTATTCAGACATGCACTGAGATCAGTGCTCATACATTCAAAATATATCTCGCCTTCTTAATACTCGTTGACTGGTGTTGCTTGTTTACATTGAATGACGGCACACACAGCAACATGTCTAACAAAGATTGGTTATAGTCCTTACAATTGGAAAAGGCTTTATTCATGTCAACACCTTCGTTGTCCAAAATCTCTCTGTCTTTGTTTTTTAATGTCATTCATCTAACAGTCATAAAGTAAGTTTTTTCAAGACTTTGTGCAATAAAGATATGTTCTTCTGGCTACAAGCAGATTTAACAAATATAATTGTTAAAAAGCCAAATTGCTGTAAAATCTCATGCAAACTAGTGACTTTTTCCACATTTTCTGGTGTCAGGTGAGAACTGCATTTCACAAAAAAACATCTGCTTGCAAATAAGTCATAGTTCTCATTAGAAAGTGTGTCTCTGAGCATCTGAACATCTGTAAGCAGTTTTCATTGTCTGGAGATTTCTATTTTTGACACTGTTATTTAAATGAGAGGAATACATTTTGTGACATTCGCTGAAAACTGCAATACTGATTCCTCCTCAATATGCTACTGTATGATATTTCAAGGTTATAATACTGTGAAATACTATAGTATATACATGTACAGTACTGTGCAAAAGTTTTAGGCCACTAGTATTTTCAGCAGCAAATGGTTTAAAGTAAGTTATTTCTATCTTTTGCTGTAGCGTGTCAGTAGGAAACATCAGTTTACATTTGCAAACATTCTGTTTGCCATTAACTGTAATAATCTAGTGAGATTTTTGCCACATTTTTTCTGGATTTAGTCTGTCTCCGTTTTGTCTGTTTCTTAAGACAGACTGGATTGAATGATGGAGAGATCACATCTCTGTTTGCACAAGGAGTCTGACAACAGCCTGTGCTCCTGTTAATGGCAAGATGAATGTTTGGAAATGTAATCTGATATTTCCTACTGACACACTACAGCAAAAAGACCGACTTTAACTGACTTTAAACCATTTTGTAGCTGATGAAAATACAAGTGGCCTAAGACTTTTGCACAGTACTGTACATTTTCTATATTTTCTTGCCTGATGATTGTGATTGAGCTGGTCAGTCATCATTCATTATCTGGTGAAGAGCACCATCATCTGGTGAAACACCAAAATACAGCTGGAAGGGTGAATCCCACTCATTTCACAAAAGATTGCATTGTAGGGTTTTTATCAAAATTTAGCACAATCAATTATCTTCACTAGTCAAATTACAATTAAAATGTAATATATTGAAGTAGATTAGTACAGAACAATTGTAAGTTACACTGAGTGTTAATACTAAATATTACTGTACTGCATTTAACAGAAAAACAATGCTAACAAAATGAAAGGTCTTTAAAAAGGCTTAATTTTCATGCAGACAAAAATGTAGTTTCTGAGACTACAAATAAGCACATTTTTATACAATTTGTCATTCTTAAGCAGTATTAATTTCTTTTCATGCTAAAGAATCAGAAAAAAAAGCTGTTTTTCTTTACACCGCCAGTTGAAGTGACCATGTCTGCTCAGCTCCAAGAAGTACAAAAAAACATCTACATAGCTCATCAAAGATTTACAATAGCTTTGAGAGCAACAGACCCAAATGTAAGTTTTTTTTTTTTATGGAAGATTTTGCTGTTCACCGCTCACATCTACACTAAAAAAATATTTTGTTGGTTCAATTTATAAATTATTCTTTATGTGGTAACATCTACAACAGGGGTGCCCAACCCTGTTCCTGGAGATCTACCTTTCTGCAGTTTTTAGTTCCAACCCCGATCAAACACACCTGTCTGTAATTATCAAGTGCTCCTTCAGATCCTAATTAGTTGGTTCAGGTGTGTTTGATCAGGGTTGGAGCGGAACTCTGCATCTACAATAACCGTTTTTTTTGCTGAAATAAAATAAATGATAAGATTACTGATTATAACTAAACCAACCTAAAAAAACAAGTTTTATTGAAGCATAACAGTCAGTAGATGTAACCTCATTTCTCCAGGTAGGTAAAATTGTCACCATTGTTGAGATTCATGCCCTGATTCTTGATTTTTGTGTGACTCAAAAAGACACTTCCTATATAATAAAAAAGAAAAATCACAATATCTGATTGTCAAGGTATCATGACACAAACTGTAAACATTCTCAGACATCAGACTCCTGATATGACCTGTGAGTCTGATTAATACATGATGACTAGATCAATAAGTAATCAAGATCTGATCAGAGTTTCTCTCATAACTGTTGCAATAACAGAGAAAAACTGCTGTTAAATCAAACACTTATCTCAACAATGGTGACTTCAAACTTGATTATTTTCAATAAAACATCAACATCTAAACCACAATAAGAAGTTTAGTATGAAAGACATAAAGTTAGACTGGATTGTAATAAGTGTAAGAGAGAGATATGGTGTTATCCATTGTGATTTTCACTTTGCTGCAACTTCAAATATATAATAATTTCAAATCATAATTTCTCATTGAACCAACATTCACATTTGTCAGTGTTTTTGAAAGAACTCTCTTATGCTTAACAAAACTACATTTCTTATCATCAGCAGTCTTGAAAGCTGTTGTGCTGCTTTATATTTTTGAGGAAACCATGATATATTTTTTCAGGATCCTTTAAATAATGCTTTTAAAAGAGCAGCATTTATTTGGAATAGGATTTTTGTGCAACAATGCAATTTAATTTAATGTATCCTTGCTGAATAAAAATAATTTCTTAAACATTTAAAATGTAAACATTTATTTCTTGGATTTAAAAAATAATAATAATAAAATACTGACCCCAAACTATTGAACAGTGGAATGTATTAAATAATTTTATAGGACAGAGCAATGATCAGTTATAACTAAATCAGAATGTTAAGTAGATCATAAATCAGTTCCCTAAGGGGCAACAGTAGAACTCTGCCTGATCGCTGTTCTTCTGCTCCTTCCTCCAAAAGTCTCTTATACTGCGGAGGCATTTTAATAGATGTTTCCATTTCAGATGCTGTGGCCAGCCTACTTTTTGTTCCATCATCTAAGAAGAGATGAAAAGAACAATTAAAAATGTAAATATATATATCAAACCCCCTAAATAATACAACATTGACTCAATGTTTTTGTCAGTACTATGAAAGTCAATGGCATCCAATGTTGTTTTCGTTATAAACAAAAACACTTGAAATATTCTTCTAAATCTTTTTTTTTTTTTTGCAAAAGTAAGCAGTACTGGTTTTAAACAACAACAGAGTGAGTAAATGATGACAGAACTTTAATTTTTGGAGGAAGGTGCACTTTAAGAAATTACTAATGACTTTAACTTGTTGCATGAATGTGTAACGAAATTTGGCCTTACAATATAAGGTTCGGGCGCCAGGGGTAAAAAAAATGTAACAAGGTTTTATAAGCATGTAGCCAAGGTAATGTATTGTGCTATATATAAATCCCCATTTGTGTTGCTATTTAAGACTTTAAAACACAGATTAGCTCCATCTTGCTCAGCTATTATTAATTCATTGCGTAAACAGCAATGGAAAACAACAATAATCCAAATTAACACCAAAATGGATGTAAACTTATTTAATTCAGTGAATTCAAGTGCAGTTTTAAAGAATATATTACCTCAGAGATTAACGTTACCTCAGAAAACGGCTAATAGAGCTCGGGAGTTTACGTCACTGCGCATTGCATTCTGGATAGTCGCCGCCATGTTATAGGACACGCTAAATAGCGTACAATGACAATAAATACAAATGACTAGAGGACAAACGACTGTATTTGCGTTAATATTTTTAAGAGCTGCTTGCAATTGCTTAGAATAAATGTACTAATATTTGAATCCATTGCGTTCATTCGAGCACTCAGTTGTGTGGCCAGAACATGACACATACACGCACACAGAAATCATACCGCTGCCTTTTATTGTACCAGACACAGGACCAAATTCATTTCTCTTTTGCAGTGTTTAATAACTAGATGGCACTGATATATCTGCCTGATAAAATAAACACACTATAGGCTGATCTCAGCCAGTTGATCTTGTGAGTGAACCACCGCTCTGCACATTTTGTATCTCAGATGTCTGTTTTATTCAAAAGTAAGTGGCCTGCGAACTCAAAATATTCCGCCCTGATTACAGTTTGAAGACAGCGTATATGTTTCCTTCAATGAGCATTAAAATGTGCAAGACATGAATTTAAATGTCATTTATTTACAGGGGTAAATTGTGTTTCACATTTGTGTAAGTTTCGTCTGTGTGTGAAGACGATGCAGGCGGTGGTGTAGCACAAATCCAAGAATGAATATTCCTAAGTAAACTTAAACTGATTTCCACTGCTCAGGGAGCGGGGAGCAATGAACATTGTTTAGGGACCATGTTAATCGCAACACAGTTCAGTCATGGAGCTCTCTTTGAACTAAGTTAGCTGGTTGTCTGAATCAGGTTAAATAAGAGAGCCATGCAATATATGCAGAGCGACGGTACGTGAGGAATGGAATTAAGAAACACTGATATATTTAATCATATGTCATATCGCCCTAATTTCATTGAGGGATAAAGTTCAATAAGTTTTACTGGACTTAGATTGAACAAATACACGATTTCTTACAAAGAGCTGCTGATGGTATTTCACATACCAGCTGTTTATATATACTCCACAAGACAAAATAATAACTGAATTTATAAAAATGACTCCATTAAAAAATTTACTTACCCTTAATTCTGTGTGTTTTACTGGAAAATCCACAACTGTTTTTATGTTTTGTGATAGTTTTTTATGAGTTCTTTGTTTGTCCTGAGCAGTTTAGCTGCCTGCTGGTCTTCAGAAAAATCCTCCAGCTCCTGCACATTATTTGGTTTTGCAGCAGCATCTGCATATTTTTACAGAAAATATTTGTGTAGTCTGCAGTGCAATACTAAATGGAAAATATAAGTAAAATATACTTAATAAATATAATTTACACATCATCAGTCTGTTCAAAAGTTTATACCCCCTGGATCTTAATGCATTGTGTTGCCTTCATAAACATAAGTAAATGTTTTCACCTTTTGTAATAGTTATGTATGAGTTCCTCAGTTGTTCTCAGTGTGAAAAGATGGATCTCAAAATCATAGTCAGTTTTGGAAAGTGTTCAAAAAAGCAGAAAATGCTGGAAAAACCAAATAATGTGCAGTAGCTGGAGGATTTTTCTGAAGAACAACAGGCAGATGAACTGCTCAGGACAAACAAGGGACTCATGAACAGCTATCACAAAACATAAAAAGTCGTGGATCATCCAGGAAATGAAACACAGTATTAAGATTAAAGGGTATGTAAACTTTTGAATGGGTCATTTATATAATTTCAGTTATTATTTTGTCTTGTCGAGTGTATATATATATACACATCTGTCATGTTAAATACTTTATTCAGGACAGTACTAAATAAAAAATAAAGTTTTCATGATCACTCTTATTTTGTTAAAATTATTAACATTTAGTATGTTCTGCAAGGGGTATGTAAATTCATGAGCACAACTGAATTCAATTTTTGTTATGGACAACTTATTGCTTACATTTTACAGCCATTGTCACAGAAATATAACTTTAATGTAACATTTGCATGTAGATATAAAAATAATTTAAAAATAACAATTTTGATTAGAATCCAATCATAAAACATTTTTAAAAAGTTTAGTTTTAGCTGTCCTTTGCCGTTAACAAGATGGACTACCCACAGAAAAACCTCATGGCGTCCCAAAAGGGCAAAATTCTGGGTTTTCTTGTGGGCTTGCCCATAGTGGGCTGCCCATAGAAAATCCGCATTGGGCCCCAATTGAGCAAACTGGTATGGGCCCCGAATGGGCTAACCCACATGGGGCCCGCAGTGGGCTTGCCCACAGAAAACTATCATGGGGGCCCAAAAGGGCAAGCCCATAGGGGGCCCACAGCGGATTTAGTGTGGGCTTGCTCTGCCCACACTGGGCACTGATTGCTGGGCACTTATCATCATGGAGCAGCTGTGCATATTTTAAACATGTTTGTTCTGAGCATTACTGGAAGTTGTATGTTGGATCAATGTAATGGATTTAAGTTAAGAAATAACATTATCTCATTTTATGTTACATAATCTTGATTGAACTAGGTTATAACAACACTTATAGGTAGTATCAGATAGAAAAACCTCCTTAAAGCAACAGCTGCACAGGTTCACTTTTTACATGCAGGTGGACATGTTTTGAACGTGTTTCTTCTGAGCATTACTGGAAGTTGTATGTTGACTCATTGTAATGGATTTACATTTTAACTCTGCTGGTAAAAACTTCACTCGCAGCAGATAGGTCCGCGTCGCATCTGAATAATGATGATTGACTGTGAGATAAACAAATACATGATGACATTTAGTCTAGAACTATGGTAACATAATGTTTACACAGTGCACACAACATCTCTGCATAGATAAACGCCTCTGCTCTTGATGAACTTTAACATGAACCACAAACGATTGAGAAACAACTAATCAAAATGTAAAGCAAATTTGATTTTATTAGCAGAGATGTCAAAAGCACACACATCATTCACTCAAGCAGAAGTACAGATACTAATGTTTAAAAATACTCTGGTAAAAGTAGAAGTACTGGCTACACTTTTTTTACTTAAATTAAAGAAGTATGGGCTCAGAAATGTACTCAAGTAAAAAGTACCCATTACTACTACCTGTTTTAGTGTCACGCTGGTAACTGGACCTTACATCATATTGACACATTAATACAAAATAACTTATATTTAAAATTCGTTAGCTAACAAATGTATCAAGGCTAAACAACCACCATGTAGAACAGGGCCAGACTGGGACAAAATTTCAGGCCGGGAAATCTCACACTCATCCAGGCCTTCCCATACATCCACAACAAATTCTGAAACCATGGAAAACACTATTTTTTTTTATGGCCATCACATTTAAATAAATGTTTAAAAAAAACGTAGGCTGGGGCCGTGCAAAATAAGAAAAAGGCTCTCTCTTGAACAGCACCTTCACTACCATTTTCCTTTTCAGTCTCTTCATTTTTCATGATATCTCTCTGCATCTCACTTCATGTGTTTGCTTTTTTTACTACTTTTCTTGTTGCTGTCACTTTTCCCATCAGCCATTTACTGTTACGAGCACAACTGTCTCCAACTTGTTGGAAAACAGCCGCCTTAATATATACCATTTGCAATAACGTAACTTTATTTTAGTTCAATTTAAAGCATCACGTTATGTCTAGGTGTTATTGATTCATCTTAAAATGGCTTAAATACTACAGATTTAACAAAACTGTACTTTCTAAATTGCCTAAATGTCAAAATTAGTACAATAATGATTACATCATGACAATATCTTTACAGAAAAATCCAAATACTGAACATGTTATTGCATTATCATGAGTCATATATTTGTCTTACCAAAATTATGGTTAAGTACAGTAAAAGTGTTTTTTTTTTTTTGGCAGACTGATTACAATCTGTTTTAATTTACAATCAAGTTTAGTACACATCTCATAGTTAGACTATGGTTAGTGTGGTTAACTATAGTAACCATGGATTTTGGTTTTAATGTTTGTAAAAGTTGTGTTGTTATCTGCCCTAGCTCCCTCTGGACGCATTGCAAAACAATGTTTTATAACATTTATTTGCTAAATTACTACTGTAACTTTACAGTAGATAATAATAGAGTATTTTGAGTAATGATAGTCATTTAGTTTTGTTTATAGTAGGCCTACTACTGCTGTAGATTTGTCTTGTTCACTTAGTTAAACAGTAAACTGCTAGCAGCTCTTAGCAGCCTGTTTACAGATGAAACTGACCTGCACTTGAAGTCCTGAACAGGACAATAGTTTTGCCTCCATCCGGGCACTTCCACTCCATTCTCAAGTCATTCACATTGATAACTCTGATAGAAATCGTTTGGCGGAGGCGCGTCCCTCACGCGAGCTGAATTGCGTTGCCAGTCAAGACCAACTGATCCATGATTTATTAGAGATTTGTTATCAAAATGGTGATCCACCAAATGCTGATTAAAACTAAAGTGACGAGCCTGGTTTGAAAATGCAAAAAGTAGAAAGTACAGATATTTGTGTAAAAATGTAAGGAGCAAAAGGAAAAAGTCAGAAAAATAAATAGAGAAGTACCGATACCAGAAAAATCTATTTAAGTACAGTAACAAAGTATTTGTACTTCATTACTTCCCATCTCTGAAAACCTAATAAGACACGTCTTAAAGAACTGTTATCACAACCTGCCCAATCTAAAGGTTTAATATTTATGTTTTATAAAATGTTAGAATCATACTCTAAAGAATCATCAGAATCAAACTGGCTTCCTGGAGAGAAGATTTAAATGTAACTATTCCCTTGGATGTATGAGAAGAAATATGCAAGAAAGATCAATTACAAACATTTAATAGTAATCTCAAATTAATACAGTACAACTGGATTATGAGAATGTATATTACTCCAGTTCGGTTAAATAAAATTACCCAAAATATTCCAGATACATGCATCAAATGTTCAGTTGACAAAGGTACACTTCTGCATTGCATGTGGAACTGCCCGAAGGTGCAGTTTTGGAAAGAGGTGGCTGTATCTATTTTTCAGATGGTATTTATAAATCTCCCCATGAAATCTGAAATTGTTATTTTGGGAATTATTCCTGAGACTATTGTTGACCATGGCGGCACACGTAAACTTGTTGATATTAGTATACTTCAAGCAAAGCGTGTAATAGCTTTGTACTGGAAAAAAGTGGAGAGGCCATCTATTGTACAGTGGATCAATAATGTGTATATATAAGAACATAATAAGGTTCTTCACCTTATTTGTTTCAGAGTAGAAACAGAGTTTTTTGTTTATGTCAGAGCTACGTTATCTGGAAAGAAACTACACTACACATTGTTATATTTTAATACATCTCAAAAAAAAAACAAACAGATTATTTAAAATAAAAAACATGACTGAAATATAACTACCCTCATATGGCTATACTAAGGAGGTCCCATTTTTTCATGTTCTGTCCATAAACCTGAGTATTCATGGATTTTATGTGATGTCACACAGTGGTGCGGCCACCATTTGTAGGACCAAATTGCAATTAATCTGCTGTGCTGTGCTGTGGGCTGTGATAGCAGCAAATAACACTGGATTATTTACCAAGAGATGTGGATGTATGGGTTCATTTTGGTTAACTATTTCTTGTAAGCATAGATGCGTTTTTACATTTTAGTATTTTATTTTAGCGAGTTCACAAAGGAACTTGCAAAGTGTTAATTTTGCGTGCGAGACTGCTGTTTTGCCAGAGGACATTCATTATGCTCCACCTAAAGCTTGTAAGTAAACAAGATGTTTTTGATCTGTGACAAGTTTTGAACTTACTGTTTTAATGCTTTTACTTACTGGATCCTTGGACTTTCCAGGGGTTTAGCAAAAATAGTAACCTAAACCAAATACGCACTTTCATGAGATCGGGTGACAACTCACGTGAATTGTTGAGATGAGGTGATCCCTTCTGATAGTGTGATTTATATACTGTCATTTGTAATCACACAGACACTGACACTGACTGAGTAACGGCAACATGTCAGAAGTATAAAATGTTTAGTTCTAAAACTTTACCAATGTGTTTTTCCAAATACCTTTATTTATTAAATGTTACAGTCTAAGTGTATATAAATGCCTCATTCATTTAAATAAATGCATGGGTAAATTTGCAAAACGTGTTAAATATTTTATCTACACTGAAAACAGCTGTTTTTTGCTGTAATTACATGGTTTTGTAGATAAATTGTTGTTTAAATAAATTTTACTCATGCCAGCTTGATCAACTTGAGTTCTTTAAGGGACTTTCATAATAATGAGATGTTTACATATTTGTTAAATTGTGTTATTTATGTATTCTAATCTATATTATTAAAATGAAAGTAAACGTTTTGGCTAGATAACGTTATTAATTTTAAATGAAATATTAATGAACAGGCTAAGTCTGGCGTGCTGCGCAATGGGGCGATTCTGGCTTGGATGGCAATTCAATTCAATTCAATTCAAATTTATTTGTATAGCGCTTTTTCACTATACATATCGTTGCAAAGCAGCTTTACACCAAATTGGCATTTTTACAATATATGTAGTAGTAGCTTGATGTACATATGGAAGAGATGTGTGGTAAAGATCAATTAATGACGTAATCAATCAGACAAAGTACACTATAAATTAGTAGCAGAATTTGGTAGTGCTGTATGTTTTCAGGGTTGGCATCATCTGAAGTCCTCTGTGGGGTTGACATCATCTTTTCTTAAGTGTTCTGGATCCACACTGGAGCTTGTGAATTCCTAGTTACCATGGGATGTCAATCTCATGGCAAAAACAGAGAACAAATAGGAACATAATTAGCGTAGCTGCTGTTTAAACTAAGAAAAGGAAGATTTGTTAAACCAGAGCTAAAAGATTAAAATGAACATTTGAACAGATATAGCTGCAGGAAAAGTTTATGAGATGCATTATTTGAATGCTTGGCTAAAAAGATGAGTCTTTAATCTAGATTTAAACAGAGAGAGTGTGTCTGAACCCCGAACGTTATCAGGAAGGCTGTTCCAGAGTTTGGATGCCATTAAAGCAAGTAACAGTGAGTAAACAATGGAAATGTGTGTAAGAGTGTGTAAACAATGCAAGCAGGATTAGCAGCAACCACGCTGGTGCTGCTAACGGTCTATAAGCTAGCAACTCGGGAAATCAAAACAAAACTAGTGATAACAAAGCAATCCGGATGTTTTAGTTGTAGAATACAATAGGTGGTATATTCACACGTTATAAGAAACGAGAATGATGGTGTATAAAATTTGATTTTGAATTGAAAAACAGACAATAAGAAATTAACTTGATGGAGCTCAAACTCTAAGCGTGCAACCGCAACAAACGGGAAGTGGTTTAGATGGTTTAGATCCAACCTGTCTGATCGCTACCACTTTGTTTATTTAAATGGGGAGTCATTTCAGTTATCACCAGTAAAGTTTGGAGTGCCACAAGGATCTGTTTTAGGTCCTCTACTATTTTCAATATACATGCTGCCCCTTGGTAATATTATTAGAAAACACAGGATTAGTTTCCATTGTTATGCTGATGATACTCAACTAAATATCTCAACAAGACCAGATGAAACTTCTGAATTATCGAAGTTAACAGAGTGTGTTAAAAATGTCAAAGATTGGATGACCAAAAATTTTCTGCTATTAAATTCAGATAAGACAGAGATATTACTTATTGGACCTAAAAACAATACACAGAATCTTTTGACTTACAATTTACAACTAGACGGATGTACTGTTACTTCCACTACAGTCAAAAGCCTGGGTGTTATATTAGACAGCAACTTGTCTTTTGAAAATCATACAGCATTATTTCATCTTAGAAACATTGCCAAGCTGCGAAACATGTTACCTGTTTCTGATGCAGAAAAGCTAGTTCACGCATTCATGACCTCTAGACTGGACTATTGTAATGCACTATTAGGTGGTTGTCCTGCATCTTCAATAAACAAGCTACAGATAGTCCAAAATGCAGCTGCTAGGGTCCTTACCAGGTCAAGAAAATATGATCATATTACCCCAATTTTAAAGTCTCTGCACTGGCTACCTATTAGGTTCCGCAGCAGCTACAAAATAGCACTTCTTACCTATAAGGGACTTAACGGTTTAGCTCCTGCGTACCTAACTAGTCTTCTACCACGCTACAATCCATCACGCTCCCTAAGGTCACAAAACTCTGGACTGTTGGTAGTACCTAGGATAGCAAAGTCCACTAAAGGAGGTAGAGCTTTTTCACATTTGGCATCCAAACTCTGGAACAGCCTTCCTGATAATGTTCGGGGTTCAGACACACTCTCTCTGTTTAAATCTAGATTAAAGACTCATCTTTTTAGCCAAGCATTCAAATAATGCATCTCATAAACTTTTCCTGCAGCTATATCTGTTCAAATGTTCATTATTAATCTTTTAGCTCTGGTTTAACAAACCTTCCTTTTCTTAGTTTAAACAGCAGCTACGCTAATTATGTTCCTATTTGTTCTTTGTTTTTGCCATGGGATTGACGTCCCATGGTAACTAGGAATTCACAAGCTCCAGTGTGGATCCAGAACACTTAAGAAGAGATGATGCCAACCCCTCAGAGGACTTCAGATGATGCCAACCCTGAAAACATACAGCACTACCGAATTCTGCTACTAATTTATAGTGTACTTTGTCTGTTTGATTACATCATTAATTGATCTTTACCACACATCTCTTCCATATGTACATCAAGCTACTACTACATATATTGTAAAAATGTCAATTTGGTGTAAAGCTGCTTTGCAACGATATGTATCGTGAAAAGCACTATACAAATAAATTTGAATTGAATTGAATTTGAAATCAAAGCCTGCCCTTGGATACCTGCATAATTTAGTAGTTGATCTATTAGTATGTCATGATCAATAGTGTCGAACGCAGCACTAAGATCAAGTAAAACTAGCAGTGAGATGCAGCCTTGGTCTGACGCAAGAAGCAAGTCATTAGTGATTTTAACAAGTGCAGTTTCTGTGCTGTGATGGGGCCTGAAACCTGACTGAAATTCTTCATAGATATAATTTTTTTGCAAGAATGAGCACAGTTGAGCAGATATAACTTTCTCTAAAATTTTAGACATAAATGGAAGATTAGAAATGGGTCTATAATTTGCCAGTTCACTAGGGTCTAGTTGTGGTTTCTTAATAAGAGGCTTAATAACCGCCAGCTTGAATGGTTTAGGGACGTGACCTAAAGATAACAATGAGTTGATAATATTGAGAAGCGGTTCTTCTGCCACAGGTAACAATTCTTTTAGTAATTTAGTGGGTACAGGATCTAATAGGCATGTTGTTGGTTTAGACACAGTGATGAGTTTATTTAACTCTTCCTGTCCTATAGCGGTAAAGGACTGCAGTTTTTCTTTGGGTGCGACGAAAGAAGTTGACATAGATGCAGTATAATCCACATTGGTTATTGTATTTCTGATGTTATCTATTTTATCAGTGAAGAAATTTATGAAGTCATTGCTATTAAACTGTAAAGGAATATTTAGATCAGGTGGCATCTGGTTATTTGTTAATCTAGCCAATGTGCTAAATAAAATCCTTGGATTGTTTTGGTTATTTTCGATGAGTTCGCGGAAATGCTCAGCCCTAGCAGCTTTTAAAGCCTGTATCTGGACATTTAGTTTTTCCATGCAATTCTAAAAACTTCCAAGTTAGTTTTTCTCCGTTTGCACTCAAAATTGTGAGTTTCTTTCTTGAGGGAATGGGTATTACTGTTGTACCATGGCGCAAAACGTTTTTCTCTAACTTTTTTCAATTTGATGGGGGCAACAGCTTCTAACGTATCGGAGAAGATGGTGCCCATATTGCTAGTCATTTTGTCTAGATCCTGTGTATTAAGGGGTACACAGAGCAGTTGAGATAAATCAGGCAGGTTATTTGTAAATCTATCTTTGGTGGCTGGAACAATAGTTCTGCCAAGACGATAACGCGGAGCCCTACAGTTAATATCAGTGATACGCAGCATGCACGATACAAGGAAGTGGTCAGAAACATCATCACTTTGAGGTATGATATCTATATCAGTAAGATCAATTCCATGCGATATAATTAAATCTGGCGTATGATTAAAACGATGAGTGGGCCCGGTGACATTTTGCTTGACTCCAAAAAAGTTTATTAGGTCAGTAAACGCAAGTCCTAACGCATCATTTGTATTATCAATGTGAATGTTAAAATCTCTGACAATTAGCACTTTATTAAAATTAACCAATAGTTCTGAAAGGAATTCTGCAAATTCTTTTAGGAAATCTGTATATGGTCCTGGCGGTCTATACACAGTAGCTAAAACAAGAGATAGGAGAGATTTCTTTTGCATATCTGGCAGAGTAACATTAAGCAAAAGTATTTTAAATGAATTAAACCTGTATCCTGTTTTCTGAGTAACATTGAAGAATATCACTATATATTGTTGAACTTAATATTTAAAAATTTATATTCTTAGTTTTTCTTTCCCTGTCTTCATTTGTGACACTTTATGTAAAACAAAACTTTTTCTCACATTAAAGGGGTCATCGGATGCTAAGTTCACTTTTAAATGTTGTTTGAACATTAATGTGTGTTGGCAGTGTATGTACAAATCTACCCTGTAATGATAAAAATCCATGCAGTGGTTTTTAATTAATCTGTAAAAATAATATCCCCTTTTTCAAATCGAGCCGTTCTCAGATGCCTGTCGGTGTGGCATCACAACAACAGTTGTGTTAACTGATATGAGTGTCTTACCTAAGATCAGCTTTGACAGGCCAACCTCTATGTTTGGATGCCAGAACAGGGATGTAAGTTAGACAAGAATATCTCTGATTGAGCGATTGAGGTGTTGTGTTGCTGGATGTAATAATGAACATAGTGGTTGTCATTTACTCCCGACATCTGAGCTGCTGAAGATGCAGTAGATTTCATTTGTTTGTAAAGGGAATGCACATCCGATCTACATATATCCATCTATGTTCACATGAATCACTTGTGATCCAGCTTCACTTACAGCAGAAGTGAGTAGAATGATTTTTTTCATTAATCTTTGCGATCGCCTTTCCTAATAAAGTGCTAGTTATGAAGTTTAGCGGCTAAACATGACTAAATGCCACTGAAGTAAATAGACTCGTCACTCCACAGAGAGAAGAGAGGGGCGTGGCAAGCAGAGCTCATTTGCATTTAAAGCAGCCGTGACCAGAATTAGATGATTTTTGCAGAGCTGATTTTGCCAAGGTAAAAACGGTGTTGTTTTACAAAACCATTGAGAATTTTTAACCAAAGTATATTAAGGACTTTTCATTAAGACCCTAAAGAATCATATCAAACTGTGGAAAATGGGCATCTGGGGACCCCTTTAATCAATGTATTATCTTTTACTTCATAGGATGTCCCACTTTAGCTGAATGCTACTGTCCCAATTAATCTAACATGTTCAGGTAAATTGGGACAGACAGTAACAAAACTTATATATACACACACACACACACACACACATATATATATATATATATATATTTAGAATATAACAAATTTTAGAGAAGATATAAGTAAATCAGAGACAGAAAAGCCACTGTATGACAGGAATTACCCTCGTATCACTATGAGATAGGGTTTTGAGCTGTTGCTTCATTGAAACCAAAACACAGATCTTATCTTACAATGAGCATGACTTGAGTGCATAGCAAAAGCTCAGTTCCCCTTCAGTCATTTCACTACGACGTTACATATGGGAACTCGCTTGAGAGTCCAATCATCTCTGAGCCTTATTCAAAAGGCCAATGAACATTGGCGAGTGGTATTTGCATGCAGAGCCACTCCCCCATACATACGGGTATATAAGATGGCGGCGTGCAACCACTCATTCAGATTTTTGTTTCGGAGCCTCGTTCCTGTTGATTCAAAAAGAGTTCCAGCTCTCTCTCTGCTGGCGTGCTGCCAATACTAAAAGAGCTTCAAAATGAGCGTTTGGCAGCCGCCAGCGAGATCCTGCGGGCGGCCATTTTCACGGCCAACAAAAGCCTCCTGCAATCCAGTGAGCCTCCCCGTTTGAGTGCACAGTTGTGCCGCGGTCCTCCCTGGGCAAACCGGGATCTAAAAGAGCTAATTTCTCACGGCTGTCGAGGGCATATTTCCCGGGATGTCTCTCCGGCCGTGCGCTTCTCTATGCGGCAGTTTCGTCGCCTCGCTGGACGGACATGATCACTGTCTCACGTGCCTGGGCCGAGAGCACGCTGAGTGAGCGTTCACGGATGGCTCATGCGTTCATTGCGAGCGCATGCCCATGGCCGCGTTAAGGTCCTGCCGCTTGTTCGCGAGTCGGCTCCCCTCGTTGCCTTCCTACGGGAAGTCGTTAAGCCGTCAAGTTTTTTCGGCGACCGCGGAGAGGCACTTGGGGGACCTACAGGTGACTGTGCAGAATGTTCCGTCGGCCAGCAAAGCCTCGTGGACTTCTGCATCACCGCGTGGTCCCATTGAGTGGCCAGAGCAGTACACTTCCCCCCACCCCAGTCCGAATGTCTCCTTTGGTGCTCCTCAGGAGGTAGAGATGTCTGCTTCAGCATCAGAGGGGGAGTCGGAAGGTGAGGCGGACGTCTCGGCGGGTCAGTGCCCCTTTGCGGTCGCTGCCCCGTCTGAGGCGGACGCCGAACTTTCGGCTATGCTCCTCCGAGCCGCCAAGGAGATCGGTCTGGAGGTGCCCAAAACACCTCCGGCCGATCCTTCAAGGCTGGATGATTGGTATCTGGGGAGGTCATCCGCGGCACCGCCGCACTCCCCCCCAGTGCCTTTCTTCCCGGAGGTGCACGAGGAGCTGGTGAGGACGTGACGGGCTCCATATTCATCTCACCCACGCCCCAGCTCCTCTCCCCTTGCCACCCTCGATGGCGGGGTAGCCAAGGGTTATGTGGCGGTACCTCAGGTTGAGCGCACTGTCGCGGTGCCTCAACCTCCGCCTGCCCGTCGCCGCTGGGCTTGCTTCATATGAGACCGCTTCAGCACTGGTTACACGATCGAGTCCCGAGATGGGCATGGCACCGTGGCACACTCCGGATTGGCGTTTCCCTGCAGTGTCGCCGCCTGTTCAGCCCGTGGTCAGACCAGGCCTTTCTTCGGGCCGGAGTTCCTCTGGGACAAGTCTCCAGGCATCTTGTGGTTTACACGGATACCTCTTCCACAGGTTGGGGTGCTGTGTGCAACGGGCAAGCAGCCTCAGGCTCCTGTACAGGACCTCTACTGCAATGGCATATCAATTGCCTAGAGGTGTTGGCTGTGCTTCTTGCGCTGTGTCGCTTCCGACCGATGCTGCGCCACAAGCACGTGCTTGTTCGCACCGACAGCACTGCGACCGTAGCCTATATCAACCACCAAGGTGGTCTTCGCTCCTGTCGCATGTCACAACTCGCCCGCCATTTGCTCCTGTGGAGTTAGACATGGCTGAAATCGCTACGTACCGTTCACATTCCAGGAGAACTCAACCGTGCAGCTGACCAGCTCTCACGGCAGTCCACCCATCCTGGAGAATGGCGACTCCACCCCCAGGTAGTCCAGCTGTTTTGGAGCCATTTCGGCGAAGCCCAGATAGATCTGTTCGCTTCCCCCGAATTCTCCCACTGGCCTCCGGGGCCCAAGTACGCTTTTCCCCCAGTGAGCCTCCTTGCACAGTCACATTGTAAAAGATCAGGGAGGACAAGGAGCAGGTTCTGCTGGTTGCACCATACTGGCCCACCCGGACCTGGTTTCCAGACCTCATTTCCCTTGCGGCAGCCCCTCCCTGGAAGATCCCCTTGAGGAGAGACCTTCTTTCTCAGGGAATGGGCACAATTTGGCACCCGCGTCCCGACCTATGGAACCTGCACGCCTGGCTCCTGGACGGGATGCGTCAGACCTCTCCGGCCTTTCACAGGCCGTGATAGATACTATCACTCAGTCTAGAGCTCCCTCTACAAGGCAGGCCTATGCGCTGAGATGGGGTCTGTTCGTTGACTGGTGCTCCTCTCGTGCAGAGGACCCACAGAGATGCTTGATTGCAGTAGTGCTTTCCTTCCTGCAGGAGAAGTTGGAGCGCAGGCTGTCCCCTTCGACTCTCAAAGTGTACGTTGCTGCCATCGCAGCGTATCACGATGCAGTGGATGGAGCATCCCTTGGTAAGCACCAACTGATCGTGAGGTTCCTTAGAGGTGCGAGAAGGGTTAATCCCCCCAGACCACACCTCGTACCCTCTTGGGACCTCTCCGTCACCCTCCAGGGTCTGCGGGAGGCCCCATTTGAGCCACTCGCATCAGTAGAGCTAAAACCGGCCTCTGCGCTGCTGTGTCCAGTCTGCGTCCTGCGTATATATGTGGACCCACTCGGCACTTCAGACGCACCGAGCAGCTCTTTGTCTGCTTTGGAGGTCAGCAGAAAGGGAATGCTGTCTCCAAACAGAGGTTTGCCCATTGGGTGGTAGATGCCATCTCCTGTCATATCAAAACCAGGGAGAGCCATGCCCCTTAGGTGTTCGTGCCCACTCCACAAGGAGTGTTGCCTCATCCTATGCGTTGGCTCATGGCGCCTCACTAGCATATATCTGTAGAGCTGCGGGCTGGGCGACACCTAATACCTTCGCTAGGTTCTACAACCTTCGCGTTGAGGCCGTGTCCTCCCGTGTCTTAACATAGACATGAGGTAAGCGGGAGACTGGCTGGTGTCGGCTTGCTGCGCCATTCCTAATGGATCCGTGTGCTATATTCCTCAGCTGTTCCCTCCGGTGAACCTTGGGTCCTCCATGCCCCGCAGTCAGGCCTAGCTGCGGAGTAGTGCCTGACTGTGCTTCGGCGGGGTCTCCTTCGCCCAGAAGGTTGTGGCAACATGTCTCAGTATTTTTCCAAGGTCAGCTAGAAGGCCGCTGTTTCCCTCATATATCTCTACAAGTTATAGATACACTGAATTATTTTTATTCCACATGTAGAGATCTCATGTGCTCCGCCCCCCCCAACTTCTGCTTCAGTAAAAACTGGCATCCCTGTGGGGTCCCCTATTGGCCCTCAGAGCGTTGGGAAAGTTAAGTTCATATCCATCTGCTGACACATCCGCCTGTCAGCACGTGGGTCTGTGCGTAACGCAGCCTCAGGGTCATGGCCTGTTCCATGGGTCTGTTCCCATATGTAACGTCGTAGTAAAACAACTGAAGGGGAACGTCTAGGTTATGTACGTAACCCTCATTCCCTGAAGGAGGGAACGGAGACGTTACATCCCCTGCCTTGACCCTACGTCGCGCTGACTCCGGGTTGCAACTCGGCTCCTCAGCGAAAACCTAAATGAGTGGTTGCACGCCGCCATCTTATATACCCGTATGTACGGGGGAGCGGCTCGGCATGCAAATACCACTCGCCAATGTTCACTGGCCTTTTAAATAAGGCTTAGAGATGATTGGACTCTCAAGCGAGTTCCCATATGTAACGTCTCCGTTCCCTCCTTCAGGGAACGAGGATTACGTACGTAACCTAGACATTTTTAAATATAATGTTATCAGAGGGAAAATGCAAATACAATTGCATTATTATTATTTACCCTGAAATAAAAACCATTTAGATTGTACATCTAGAACACATCGGTGTAAATACAGGTTTAAATATAGCTGCTTGTTATAACACACATGAAGTTGGGTGTCAATATGCTAAACCGTTGCGGAGATATAGCCTCACATCCATTTTTGCATGTTTTTTGTAGAATGCGTTTTCGTGTGTTATTCAAGAACAGTTTGACTAATCAACTTGAATTCCTTAACTCTTTGCCAGCATGGTCTAAAGATGATCTGAGCCAATTTTGGTGAAAATCAGGCAAACCGTCTAGGACAAGTTCAAAAGTAGGTTTTATGAACAATTAAAAATAGCGAGAAAACTAAACCTTATGATTTTTACATTGTTTATACAGTACATACTTCCAGAATTTGAGCAGGAGTTTGGGAAAGAAACAGAGGCCTTAGAAGTCACTGTACCATCAGAAAGTTTTTAAACCTGAAAAAAAAACACATCTACTCACTGTGGGTTTGCGTTGTGAAAGAACAGACAGGTTTGATTAAATAGTTTCCATTTAATCACTTATTACAGTATATGTACGCTTTTTATTTATTTATTTATTTTACATTCTCACAATTACTTTACTCTTTTATATTAGAGCCACCACGGGACCCACTAGAACTTGAGAACAAATAAAGGTGAAATACAAGAATATTCTACAAAATGGTAATATTAAGTACATACGCCGTTCTTAGTCTCTCTTTGTTTTATCTTTAAAGACTGAAATTATGTGCTTGTTTGTTTATATCAGCAACCAGGAAAAAGGCAGAGCAAAGAAAAACAGGTGGTGGTCCTGCACCACCACATCACACCCCGGCAGAAGAGCTGGCCCTTGGGCTAAATGTGAACCGACCTAATGGTCAGGGCATCCCTGGGGGCAGCTCTTTCTCAGACCCACAGCTGGGGACCAGTAGCAGCCGTAGCTTCATTACTCGTAAAGAGGCTTTTAATTTTGTTTGTACGCTCAAAAAAATATTTCAGCCCTTAACTTAATTCAATTACGTACAAAAGTTCCATGCATTTAGATTACATAGTTTTAACTTAAACAAATCAATTAAACTTAATGTGATTCAAATGCATCAGTCTTACGTAAATAAAACAGGTAAAGTTGATGTAATATTTCCCAGTGTTAAACAAACCCTGCTCAGTGTTCATGTGTTTCCACACTACAGAGTGTTCAAGTAGCATTGACACAGTGTTGGAGTTAAGGAGATCATTATGTCATGATTGACCAATAATGATCAACACCTGCTGTTTACAAGCAGAATCACAGAAGGAAAGAGAAACACAAGAATCAGACACAGCCAAAGATAAAATGAACTTAAATAAATGAAGACATTAAATCTCTGATTAAACAACTCCACAAACAACATTACAGTTTGACTTGATTTCTGTCATATATCCACAAATATTATTTGAGAATGTCTAAACAGAGGTTTAGATGTTTTATTTAAAAAAAAATGTTTTGTTTGACCTCACCATCATGGCGAACAGGGTTTACTTTAGTTGGGCTCTTGACCCTTGACTTTCGTAGTATAGTTTTTTTTTGTTCTTTGGTTGCTGTAATTGTGTTTGTAGAGCACGTTTGTTATAGTGTAAAAAAAAAAGGGCCTTATTAAGTGTTCTTGGTTAATTAGGGGCCAAGCACTGAAGGTGCGAAGGCACCTATTGTATCTGTTGGCGTTCCTATTATTATTATTAGGGGCCAAGCACCAGAGGTGCGGTGGCACCTATTGTATCCGTTGGCGTTATTATTATTCCGCTTCTTCTTCTTCCTCTTCCGCCGCAAGTCTATGGCAGCCCATAGAACCGCTTGCGGGAAAGTTGCACACTGATAGAGGACAGTCCCAACATTAACCATAACAAGTTTGGAGTCTCTAACTCAAACTCTCTAGCGCCACCACTCCAAACTTTCAAATGATTTATGCTAATAACGTTTGAACCGTAAGCCACACAACAAAAATTCTTTTTTCCTCTGATTCCTTGGCTTATGCCGAGTCGAATGGACACCAAAATTCAAAAATCGTAAGGTTTAGTTTTTTCGCTATTCTCAATTGTTCGTAAAACCTACTTTTTCGAACTCGTCCTAGGCCGTTGCACCGATTGTCACAAAAATTGATCCAGATCATCTTCAGACCATGCTGGCAAAAAGTTATGGAATTCAAGTCGATTCGTCCAGCCGTTCACGAATAACACGCGAAAGAATTGTACGAAAAGCTAGCAAAAATCAATGTGAGGCTATATCTCCGTAATAGTTTGTCATATTGACACCAAACTTGGTGTGTGTTATAACAAGCATGACCTGAGCCTACCTGCAGTGTTTCGGTGCAGTGCCCCCTAGTGGTCAGGAGATAGGAAAAATGGCTATTTTTCTTTATAACGTCTGAATGATTTGTCCAAAAATCACAAAACTGGTCTCTTTAGATTCGGTGTGTCATACCGAGTCGAACCATATCCAATTTTCCCATGTCAGCCATTTTGGGTGTCGGCCATTTTGAATTTAGCTTTAAAATGCTGTATCTTGAGAACGGATTAGCGTATCGTTTCGACATTAATTACAAAAATGTTCGGCACCATGCCCTGAATGTACATACAAATTTTGGGGCCAGTTAACGTTATAACGAAATTTCAAAAAATGCTAATAACTTTTGCGTACATTAGCCTATTGAAATGAAACTGATTTTGATAGATTCCTTCAGTCATGCTGAGAACACCGATACCAATTTTGCCAATTTTGGCTGAACTTCCTGTCCGCCATTTTGATTCATGTTGAAAACGTACTTTTTCGAACTCCTCCTAGACCGTTAGTCCAATTTTCACCAAATTTGACTCAGATCATCTTCAGACCATGCTGGCAAAAAGTTATGGATTTTGTGTCGATACACGAAACCGTTTTCGTTTAGCGCATCAACGAATTTACTGGAAAGATGCCAAATTGCATCCGAGTCTGTATCTCTGCAAAGCTTTGACATATTGACACCAAATTTTATATGTGCTATTGTCACCACACTCTGACCAAACCACATCAATTTGGTAACAGTGCCACCTATGGGTCAGAAGTAATACGCCATTCACTAAACATTAATAATGAAATTTACAAAAATGCTAATAACTTCTGTTTACATTAGCCTATTGGAATGAAACTGATGCCAATATTGGTGCAAATTTGGAGTCTCTAACTCAAACTCTCTGGCGCCACCACCTGTCCAAAATTTCAATAAATTTATGCTAATAACTTTTGAACCGTAAGGCACAGAATCAAAATTCTTTTTTTCTCTGAATCCTTGGCTCATGCCGAGTCGAATGAAGTCCAAAATTAAAAAATCGTAAGGTTTTGTTTTTTTTCTATAAATTTTTGTTCGTAAAACATACTTTTTCGAACTCGTCCTAGACGGTTTGTCTGATTTTCACCAAAATTGGCGCAGATCATCTTCAGACCATCATGGCAAAAAGTTATGGAATTCAAGTTGATTAGTCAAACCGTTTTTGAATAACGCGCAAATGATTTCTAAGAAAAGCACACAAAAATGGTTGTAAGGCTATATCTCCACAACGATTTGGCATATTGAGGCCAAACTTGGTGTGTGTTATAACAAGCATGACCTGAGACTACCTGCAGTGTTTCAGCACAGTGCCACCTAGTGGTCAGGAGATATGAAAAATGGGTATTTTTGCTTATAACTTCAGAATACTTAAGCCAAAAATCATGAAAGCGGTCTCTTTAGATTCGGTGCATCATGCCGAGTCGAACCATATCCAATTTTCCCAAGTCAGCCAATTTGGGTGTCGGCCATATTGAATTTTGTCCAAAAATGCTATATTTTACAAACGCATTGACGTATCATTACAAAACTCGGTATGTGTCTTCAGCACCATGCCCTGACAGTACTCAAAAAGTTTGGGGGTAGCGCCACCTTGTGGTCAAAAGTTATAAAGAAATTTACAAAAATGCTAATAACTTCTGCTTACATTAGCCTATTGTAATGAAACTGATCTCAATTGATTCCTTGGGTCAAGCCGAGAACATTGATATCCATTATGCCGAAATTGGCCAAACTTCCTGTCCGCCATTTTGATTAATGTACAAAACCTACTTTTTCGAACTCCTCCTAGACCGTTAGTCCGATCTTCACCAAATTTGACTCAGATCATCTTCAGACCTTGCTGACAAAAAGTTATGAATTTCGTGTCGATATATGAAACGGTTTTCGTACAGCGCATCAGTGAATTTGCTGGAAAGATGCCAAACTACATCTGAGGCTGTATCTCTGCAAAGCTTTGACATATTGACACCAAATTTTATATGTGCCATTGTCACCTCACACTGACCACGCCACATCAATTCAGTAACAGCGCCACCTACTGGTCAGAAGTAATACACCATTTAATAAACATTAATAATGAAATATTCAAAAATGCTAACAACTTGTGATTGCATTAGCCTACTGTAATAAAGCTGGTCTCAAATTATTCCTTGGGTGATGCCGACAACATACATACCAATTATACCATACTTGGCTGAACTTCCTTTCCGCCATTTTGATTAATGTACGAAACCTACTTGTTTGTACTCCTCCTAGACCGTTGATCGGATTTTCACCAAAACTGAGTCAGATCATCTTCGGACTGTCCTGACTCAAAGTTATGGATTTCGTGTCGATAGAGTAAACTGTTTTCGTACAGCGCCACTACAGATTTTAGGCTTGATGCCAAAATGATTCTGAGGCTGTATCTCTGTAAAGCTTTGGCATAATGACACCAAAATTTGTGTGTGTCATTGTCACCTCACACAGAACGCATCACATCAATTTGAAAACAGCATCACCTATTGGTCAAAAGTGATAAGCCATTCAATTATATTATTGGTTGTATTTATGATTTTTCAGCCATTTCAACTGATATCATTCTAAAATGACTTTAGTTACTCATTGTTACAGTCGGTCTGTTGCTCCTTGCCATGCTTAGCTCCTCATTCTGCCTCTGTTGTGCTTGGCCCCGCAATTGCTGCTTGCAGCTATATTTGTTATTGATATTGCAACCATCATCCAGTGGCCTGATTTACTGATATGGTTCAGTGGTTTACTTGTAAGTTTCATCACATTTACAGTAGCTGTATGAATTGTTACTATTACTACTTTAAGATCTCCAGTATTACTTAGACACACACAGACATCAAGAATCAGCATTTGAATCTCAACAATGGTGACATTCAACAGCTGCATGCTGGGAGTCATGGGTGAGTTTTATAATCTGCTGTTACCCAGCATGCAGCTGTTGAATGTCACCATTGTTGAGATTCAAATGCTGATTCTTGATGTCTGTGTGTGTCAAACTGATGCCAGAGATTTCAAGGTTTAGTGCAGATGATGATCTATGATAGTTCATACACCTGTTGTAAACATTATGAAAATAATAGACTAACCGCTGCATGACATCAGTCCGTCATGCCACTGGATGACAATGAATTAACAAACAATAAAAATTAACCAAAAACACATAATCAGCCTTCTTCTTGGCTTTTTTTATTTTGCTGTAATAAATGTGTTTCATACACATAATAACAGCAGCCAAAAAAGCTAAAATAACAAAAATCAAGAGTCCAACTAAAGTAAACCCTGTTCACCATGATGGTGAGGTCAATTAAAACAAAAAAAAAAATAAAACATATAAACCTCTGTTTAGATGTTTTAAAATATTATCTGTGGATATATGACAGAAATCAAGTCAAACTGTAATGTTGTTTGTCAAAATATAATGTCTTCATTTATTTAAGTTCATTTTCTCTTTGGCTGTGTCTGATTCTTGTGTTTCTCTTTCCTTCTGTGATTCTGCTTGTAAACAGCAGGCGTTGATCATTATTGGTCAATCATGACATAATGATCTCCTTAACTCCAACACTGTGTCAATGCTACTTGAACACTCTGTAGTGTGGAAACACATGAACACTGAGCAGGGTGGAGCAGGGATAATGTATATTCATGGTTTATTTGGTTCATAATTAGCTAACATGTGGCTGTGGAGTGGCCTGCTTGTGGACCACTGCCAAAATGCCACCATTCCATGCAGCATGTGGACTACATGAGGAATGTGGGGAACACCAGGATTAGAATAAAAATCACTTGTAGCTCACATTAGTTTATTTTGTTGGTATACATCTGGCAATGCTAAGGCTTACTTGAGGCCCAAATCTGGCAAACAGGACCAGACTGCCCAAATGCCATTAAAGAGATATTTATTTATTTATTGTCATAGCTGACATGTAGCCTTTCTATCACTTACTTGTGGGCCAAATCTGACAAACAGGAGTGGACAACCCAAATGCCATTATTTTTTTTAGTGTGTGGGCTGTAGCAAGGTGTTGGATCTGGGCCAGAATTAAAATAAATGTCTGCTTTATTTGGTTTATTCATGGCTGACATTGGGCGTTCCTTTTCACTTGCTTGTGGCCCAAATCTGGCCAGCAGGAACAGCCCGCCCAAATGCCATCATTTCATGCAGTATGTGGGCCAGATGAAAGTGTCAGGTGTGTGCCTGATCTGGGCCTCAGGAATTTTACTGTCTGGGATGTCTGGTTTTTATGTCATCTTCTCTTTAATGGACCTATTGGTTTAGGTTAACAGACAATTATTTTGAGTGACACAATTTTAGCACTGAAGGTAACCGCTATGGAAGTGCGTTTAAGCACGTTTTTCTAAAACTGACTCAAAGAGTGTTGACATTTAGACAGTTCTCAAACTGATGCTTACTTACACCTTCATCGTTCAGCAAGAAAAGTAAAGAAGAATGTGGAAATAAGCAACTGAAGTACCAATTGTCTTCCACTGGTAGGTTTGTTTTTCTCAACACACTTCGCTTGAGTCTCGTCTCCAAACTAATGGTAACCCTTAGTTTGGAGACGAGACTCAAGCGAAGTGTGTTGTGAAAGTGTGTTGGAGTTGCGCAACACAAATATGTACCAATAACCACTCTTCTGCTTAATCATTGTTCAGTTTCTCCACCTCAGTTCCTCAACAGTTATTTCTGAGGACAATAATGATATCTTGAAATGAGGAGGGACACAGATGAGCGATTAAAGTTAAAACCGTGCTCCACTTCTAGTTACTAACACAGACCGGCGATGAACACGATGCATGTGGACGTAGTGACGCTGACTGCTGTCATTCTTTGCTTCCCTTTGCTCACATTATGTGACCCACTGTAAGTGCATTCATTTTTGAAGGCTCAGAAAAGCCTATTTCTTTTTTTCTTAAATTCATGAAAATGCTTCTTATGATAGAAAAATATTGATCTTAAGTTTCACTTCCTTAGCTATGTTCTGTCAGCTCCTAATCTGCTGAGGGTGGGTTCCTCAGAGAATGTGTTTGTTGAGGCTCAGGATTACTCTGGAAAAAACCTGAATGTGAGGATCTTTGTAAAGAACTACCCGAAGAAGAACCAGGAGTTACTGTCTAAATCAGTGACACTGACTGCAGACAACAATTTCCAAAACCTTACAGATATAAAGGTAACGCCACTTTGTCACACTTTGTCCTTATGTAAACATATGCATGTGATTCTTCAGAGGGCACATTTCTTATTTGTACAATCTTCAATTTTAATTACAGTTAATTTGCTTTAATCCATGTTGTAGATCTTTCATTGTTTACTGTTGTTCAGATTCTGCGTGTTAGGGACTATTTCAATGACGATCCTCTCGAGAAGCAGTATGTGTATTTACAAGCTCGATTTCCAACCGTCACTCTGGAGAAGGTGGTCATGGTATCTTTCCAGTCTGGATATATATTCGTACAAACAGATAAGCCCATCTACACACCTACTAGCACAGGTAAGATTTAGGTTTATTTTAGGCATGGGTCACATTGCCTTTTAATTGGTTTATAAAATTAAAGTCTCTAAAATGGTTATATATAAAAAATTATGTTGTTGCATTCAGTGCTGTAATACTGGATATTCTGATAATATGTTTTTACTATGATTTATCATTATTGCTGTAGCAGCAAAAAAAACTATTACACATACATTAATAAAGTCCTCTATAAAATTATAGAGAAATATAGACTTAATTTCTCAGCTGTGTAAAAATGATTTTTAAATAAGGATTTTGTTGTCACCACACAGTCACATCACAACAGTAAGATACATGCAAAAAGTTGCACATGGCAATTTTTGGTGTAACAATTTATTTTCCAGTTAATTACAGGTTCTTCTCCTTAACTCCTGATCAACAATCATTTGATGGAGCTTACATCTTAGTCCATGTCATGGTACACAAATAAATACTGTATTCACAACATAAATGAAATTAGTGATGCACTGAAAAGATTTTATTTTTCAGCAAAGCAAAAATTAAATGCACTATTAGAGAAGCACTAATGAAACCTCACCATTTTGGTCAATGATTTCTGTCCTCTACAGCTGTTTTAGATGAAACTTAAGATTCATTTTCTCCAAAATATTTTCAGTTGCCAAAATTTCAGTGCATCACTACATTAAATAATTGAACCACCTTGTGTGCTGTAACCATCACCAAATTTGTCTGATTCTTGCTTCCTGCAAGTAACAACTGAATTTTTACTGTTTACAAGAATCCTCAAGGCATCACATTGAAAAGTTATGACTTCCAATTAGAACGAGGCATCAAGAATGACAACTTTGTTTTACCTGAACTTGCCAGGTTTGTTAGTTGTTGAAATGCACCACTCAGTAAAGATTGATCAGTGAACTACTGATTGTCATAATACAGGTGTTCTGTTATTCAGACTCTTGTGTTTTTTCACATTCTGTTTTGAAGCTCTGGCGTTTGGAAGTTGATTGCAAAGTTCACACACACACCGCAAAAGAACTTCACTACTGAATTTGAAGTTATGGCATATGGTATGTTTACTTGCCTCCACTATAGAACAAATTATGTTGGTAAAGATGTAGAAAATATTGAAAAATGCCTGAACTTTTGTTGTATTTTTTATAGTGTTGCCAACCTTTGAAGTGACCTTAAATACACGCAAACCATTCTTCTATGTAAATGAAGACTCTCTTAAAGTAGACATATCAGCTAAGTATGACCAATTTTATTTAACTGTTACGCTGTGAACAATAGTACTTTATCTAGTCTAGTACTCTTAAGTAAATCTAGTTGTTGCATATTTCATATGTACTTTTTACTTCAGTGACTATACCAAGATTTATCACAAGGGATGTGCTCAAATGTTTTATATGTCTATTTTGATTTTTTTTTTAGGTACCTGCTTGGTAATAGTGTCAGGGGAACTGCTTTTGTGGTGTTTGGTGTGATAGAGAATGAGAAAAAGATCAGCATTGCTGCCTCACTGCAAAGGGTTCAGGTGAATTCAGACACAGTTGTGCTAAATGTATTAATTACAATCCCACATAACACACAACTTAAATTGGAGACAAAAAAAATTATTGCTTGAATTTTTGTGGTTCAACATAACTGCTGTTTCATTTTGGATTTTATATATTTTTTACAGCAACAGACAAGAGATGTGCAATTCATATTGAAACTAGATAGTAAAGTTTGTAGACAAACTTTAAGTTGGTTTGAAATAGTTTTGAATTTAAAATAGTTTTGAATTTAAAATAGTTTGAAAGATTAAAGTCTGAATGTTTTGAAGGCAATACAGTCTATTAGAAAAATAGATATAGGGTGTTGCTATGTGGTGCTAGGATATCCTGGGTGGCTGCTAGGGTACCTGGGGTGGTTGCTAAGGTGTTGCTTGGCAGTTGCTAGGGTACACTGTAAAAAACAACCTATAGAATCTACTCAATATAATGGGGTAAACTGATGTAACAATTTGCACTTAGTTTGTTTGGGTAGATTCTATCCTATATATTTGAGTAAAGAAAACCTAAGTTTATGAATCTACTCAATAAAATTAGGTAAATTAAAGTAACAATTTGCACTTTGTTTGTCTATATATTTGAATAAAGAATACCTGAATTTAACAGCTATGACAAACTAAAAAAAAGTAGATAAAGTCTACACAGCAAAAAGCCCAGTGTTAAATGAACTCTCGCGGGAGTTTATTTGAGTGTTAACATGAACACTGAAGCAGTGTTAGAGTTAATGAGGTAATTAAGTAATTCATTGAGTGATGATTGACCATTATTAAAGATGCCTGATGTTAATAAGCAGAATCGCCAAAAGGAGAAAATCTAATTTTGTAAGTTACCATTAGTCAGTGTTAGCATTAGTTTAGCTCTTTACCAGTAACTTCTTAATATTAGGATTTGTTTGGGTGTTGTAATTAAGTTATAACAATCAGACAAACCAGAAAAAATTAGATTTTGTGGTTTTGAATATGCTTTGACAAAGTCATGAAGGAATGATCAAAATAAGTGAGTTATGTTTTGTTTATGTTGGTTTAATCAGACAGGTGTTTCTGAAATTTATTTGACTGGAAAAAATATAAACGTTTTTTAGATTTAAACACACAGACATCAACAATCAGCATGAGAATCACAACAATGGTGACCAACAAAAATGTATGTTGTAGCCAATCAAAACTCATCCATATCTCCCATCATGCATTGTGGCATGAATAAATTATGAGCTGATGATTTCCGTGATGTTTAGAGTTGATCTGTTTCTGAATATGCCGTTTGTCACCATTTTTGAGATTCATATGCTGATTCATGATGTCTGTGTGTGCCTAAAAAAAACAGCTTTTGAAAGTTTTTTTTTTTTGATCGAGGAGCTTGTAAGAAGTCCATTCAAAATGTAAAAAAAAAAACCTTCAGGCTTTATTATTTTTTTGCTGCTGTGAAACCACAAGACAGTTGTAATAAATAAAGGATATAGAACTCTAAATGATTTCAATAGCTCAAATCAAGTTTATTTTAAAACAGAATTATCACCACTGTATGACTTTTGCTCTTTGGTTTGTCTGGTTGAACAGTTGAACAAAAGCTAATGGCGAAAAGCTACGGGTCAAGAACCCAACTAATGCTAACACTGACCACTATAATGGTGACGTAAACATGTCTTCAGGTGTCTTCAATAATTTTCAATCATCACTCAATGAATCACTTAATTACCTCATTAACTTTGACACTGCTTCAGTGTTCATTTTAATACTCTTGAGTATGCACTCAAACTCCCGGGAGAGTTCATTTAACATTTATCATTACTTTTTTTTAGTTTGTCTTAGCTGATAAATTCAGGTATTCTTTACTCAGACATATAGGATAGAATCTACCCAAACAAACCGAGTATAAAAAGTTACCTCAGTTTACCTCATTTTATTGAGTAGATTCTATAGGTTGTTTTTTACAGTGAAGAGACTCTGGACCGGTGGCCATCTTGGGAAGAGATTCTAGGTTGGCGGCCATCTTGAAAAGAAACTTTAGACTGGCAGTCACCTTGGGAAGAAACTCTGACGTGGGGACAAAAGAACAAGATGATGCAGAAAACACTTGAGTGGCAACCATAAGAACGAGACCTGCTGGTGGCCATGATGAGTCAAGCTCCACTATCACTGGATACTGGGAGCAGTATTGGGTGTAACTGTTTACCAAATAATTAGTTGTTATAATTTAATTCCTTTTCCCTTAAAAAAGTAAAGGATTACTTTTATTTTATTTTATTTTAACTTCTTATGTAATTGAATTTAATACTGTGTATAGATTGCAGAATATTTGTATACAATACAATAGTGGATTTAACATCAAAATAAAAAAAAATCTAACCTTAACGTGCATGCTTTTTAAAACATAATTTTATAAAATAGCAAAAAGCACTGTACAGGGAGTTGATGTTGCCTTTTGTCTCTCTGTAGATATTTGATGGAGAAGGAGAGGCAGAGCTGACAACACAAATGATCAAGGCGAACTTCCCAGACATCCAGCAGCTAGTTGGGAAATCCCTCTACATTTCAGTCAGTGTTTTAACAGAAACTGGTAAGAGCCAGACTAAACCGAGAGTCTGGAATTGTTGGAAGGTGTTTTTTTTCTACCAGCACAAAAGGAGATGAATGCAATACTGTCTAAAGCTGATTTCACCTCAGAAAATATTTGATGACTGTGTTTGTGTGTGTATTTCAGGCAGTGAAATGGTGGAAGCACATAAGAAAGGCATTCAGATTGTGACGTCACCATACACCATCCAATTCAGAAGAACACCGCACTTTTTCAAACCTGGAATGCCCTACGATGTCTCTGTATGAAAAAAAAGAAATTTACTCCGCTGAGCTATTATACATGATATTGTTTAATTTTTCTTTTTAATTTCTTATTAAGGTCTATGTAACAAATCCTGACCAAACACCTGCTAAGAATGTGAAAGTTGAGGTCAATCCAGGAGGGGTCATGGGTCAAACAGGAGACAATGGCATTGTGAAAGTTACTGTCAACTCTCAGGAAGGATCTTCCATACTGGAGATCAGTGTAAGACCTTAGCTTAAATAAAATGAATGTCAACGTCTTGATGACTTCTAGAAATTTTGCTAAACAACAAAATCAATGTTTATGTCCAGGCAAAGACCAAAAATCCACAATTAAGCGATGATCAGCAGGCAGTAAAGAAGATGACAGCTCAGGCCTACAAAGGCAGCTCCAAGAACTACCTGCACATCGATATTAAAACCGCAGAACTTCAGATCGGTAATCAAATGAAAGTCTCTCTGAATCTAGAACACAGCCCTGGAGTGATAAACCCTGATATCACCTACATGGTAAGGAAGGCTACTATTGTTCATGCGCTATTATTGTGCATCTAGTTGCTTCATAAAACAGTGCCTTTTACCTCTATTTTTCAATAAATTACTGCACAAATCATATTCATATTTCTGCAAGCACTATAATTATGTTTTGAAAACGTACGCCAATGCTGGAGTGTAACTGTCTAAGCATATCAATGTTACCAACTACAAATTGGGAACTTGACTTTAGTTTTTTGTCAGACTGGTGAGCAACAAGAAAATTAAAGTCAAATCAAGTTGAGCTTTATTGTCATTTCGCTACGTGTGCAAACATACAGTGAAACGAAATGACATGTCTCGCAGGATCACGGTGCTACACACTAGTGAAACATAAAAATAAACACAACAATACAAGTATAAGAAAAACAATTATAGACCTATACAACTGTTAACCATCTGACTATATATATACTATAAATACTGTAACTACTATAAACAGTGTTGGGGGTAACGCATTACAAGTAACGCAAGTTATGTAATATCATTACTTTTTCCAAGTAACTAGTAAAAGTAACGTTACTTTTTAATTGACAAGAAAATATCGGAGTTACTTTTTTCAAATAAGTAACGCAGTTACTTTTCCCCCCATTTATTGATTAAAAGCTCTCCTGCCCCCATGTTAAGAGAAATCGGGACATGAACATGCATTTATTCATCTCACTCACAAAAAACAGATTCAGTATTCCTCAAAATGAATAAAAACAGTGAAATTCAACTCAGAATATGACACAAACCTGCATTAAATAAAAGTTAAGTTATACAAATATCCTTTATGCATTTAATCCTATTTTATTAACCAATGTATTTGCTGCTGACCTTTGATGATCCAATTTAACCATACTAATAAGCAAAAATTACTGAAGATAATCTAACATTTGTTTTCCTTTTTTTATTGCTGAAGAGTTAACATCTGTTTCTTCTGCGGTCTACTGTACAGACATGAATTTACTTTTCTCAAAGCCTGAGGCTTTTGCTGTGAAAAGGCTTTTACATTTGCCAAAAATAGAACTTTTTATATTAAAAACAAAAAGGTAAGCCCTGCCCAGATTTAAAAAGTAATGCAAAAGTAAAGTAACACATTACACAAAAAGTAGCGAAGTAACGTAATCAGTTACTTTTTTAGGGAGTAACTCAATATTGTAAAGCAAAATAACTGTCCCCAACACTGACTATAAATAGTTGACTACACATACATAAACCAAGACTGTACAAAAACTTTACATAAACACTGTACATGAAATTGTGCAAAAGAAATATTTGTACATTAGGTTATGCAGAAGAGAGATTTTTGGGGGAAGCAGCACATAGGGCAAAATGATTTGTAGTGCAATGCACAAGTAAACATTTATAATCCTACTGAGTCTTTGTACACTCAAAAAAATATTTCGGCCCTTAACTTAATTTAATTACGTACAAAATTTCCATGCATTTAGATTACATAGTTTTAACTTAAACAAATCAATTAAACTTAATGTGATTCAAATGCATCAGTCTTACGTAAATGAAACAGGTAAAGTTGATGTAATATTTCCCAGTGTTAAACAAACCCTGCTCAGTGTTCATGTGTTTCCACACTACAGAGTGTTCAAGTAGCATTGACACAGTGTTGGAGTTAAGGAGATCATTATGTCATGATTGACCAATAATGATCAACACCTGCTGTTTACAAGCAGAATCACAGAAGGAAAGAGAAACACAAGAATCAGACACAGCCAAAGATAAAATGAACTTAAATAAATGACGACATTAAATCTCTGATTAAACAACTCCACAAACAACATTACAGTTTGACTTGATTTCTGTCATATATCCACAAATATTATTTGAGAACGTCTAAACAGAGGTTTAGATGTTTTATTTAAAAAAATGTTTCATTTGACCTCACCATCATGGCGAACAGGGTTTACTTTAGTTGGGCTCTTGACCCTTGACTTTCTTAGCATAGTTTTTTTGTTCTTTGGTTGTTGTAATTGTGTTTGTAGAGCATGTTTGTTATAGTGCAAAAAAAAGAAAAAAAAAAGAGGAGGAGGGCTGTTATTAAGTGTTTTTGGTTAACCATTATTTTTGTTGCAATCACCATCCAGTGGCCTGATTTGCTGATATTGTTCAGTGGTTTTCCTGTTAGTTTCATGACATTTACAGCAGTTGTGTGAACTGTTACTATTACTACTTTAAGATCTCCAGTATTACTTAGACACACACACACATCAAGAATCAGCATATAAATCTCAACAATGGTGACATTCAACAGCTGCATGCTGGGAGTCATGGGTGAGTTTTATAATCTGCTGTTACCCAGCATGCAGCTGTTGAATGTCACCATTGTTGAGATTCATATGCTGATTCTTGATATCTGTGTGTGTCAAACTGATGCTGTAGATTTCAAGGTTTAGTGTATAAGATAAACGTCCATAATAGTTCATACATTTGTTGTAAACATTATGAAATAATTGACTAACCACTGCATGACATCAGTGTGTCATGCCACTTGATGATAATGATTTAACAAACAATAAAAATTTACCAAAAACACCTAATCAGACTTCTTTTTGGCTTTTTAATTTTGCTATAATAAATGTGCTTCATACACGTAACTACAGCAGCCAAAAAAATTAACATAAAAAATCAAAAGTCAAGAGTCCAACTAAAGTAAACCCTGTTCGCCATGATGGTGAGGTCAATTGAAACAAAAATAAAAAAATAAAACTTCTAAACCTCTGTTTAGACGTTCTGAAATAAAATTTGTGGATATATGACAGAAATCAAGTCAAACTGTAATGTTGTTTGTTGAGTTGTTTAATCAGAGATTTAATGTCTTCATTTATTTAAGTTCATTTTATCTTTGGCTGTGGCTGATTCCTGTGTTTCTCTTCCCTTCTGTGATTCTGCTTGTAAACAGCAGGTGTTGATCATTATTGGTCAATCGTGACATAATGATCTCCTTAACTCCAACACTGTGTCAATGCTACTTGAACACTCTGTAGTGTGGAAACACATGAACACTGAGCAGGGTTTGTTTAACACTGGGAAATATTACATCAACTTTACCTGTTTCATTTACGTAAGACTGATGCATTTGAATCACATTAAGTTTAATTGATTTGTTTAAGTTAAAACTATGTAATCTAAATGCATGGAAATTTTGTACGTAATTGAATTAAGTTAAGGGCTGAAATATTTTTTTGAGTGCATAGAACCTGTATGAGAGATTGCACAATGCACTGATTACTGTTACAGTACCAATCACTTTAGATGGCTGAATACCTAATTAATGTGCAGTGTTGGAAACTCAGAAGCGAAGACCAGGAGACTTTTGGTTATCTTAAGCAGAGTTCTTTATTGAGAATGCGCTGTGTGGCGCTGCAGTCATCAAAAGTCTAACTAAGGCAGTGATACATTGTAGTTTATATACATTTAGGGGGAAGCCCTTAGAGATGCTGACACACTACTCAGAGATGACATCCTTTGATCAGATCAAGAACAGAGGATGTAGGACATTACCATTCCCCAACTGTAACACCTCAGCAGACCTATCCAAATAATCATAATCACATCACCAAATGGTTTGAGCACCATAGTTGCGGGAACTAAGACTCTATCAACATCACAAGGATAAGTCACGAGAACTAAAACTATGTAAACAGATGCCATTATGATGTAGATCACCTTTTTTATTTTTTATATGATGTTATGTCAGGATGTGGGATCTGCAGATATTAAACAGATCCTTAAATTTGTAATCCCACGCCAGTAACCAGGAGAGCCATAAAGATCTAGAGTCATGAATTAGTATTCACTCAATTTAAGGTTTAAGCATATAGAAAATGTACTAATTATTCACACTTATAAAGGCCTGTATAGAAACAGGTAGATGCCCATAGATATACATCCTTTTCTGTGTAGTGATGCACTAGATGTGTAGTGCTGACAATACTTCTGCAATTTGTGAGATTTGTGATTTGTGTATGGTTCTGTAATGAAACAGATAAAGCGCGATTAGTTTTGAATCTGATCGTTATAACAGGTGATGAATCATTATAACTTCATGTGTCTAAACGTGAGCCAAATGCAGACAAATAAAATATATATAATATTGCAGAATTTTTTTCATAACTAATATGACAATAATACATCTGATAACATATCAGCTAACAATATTAGGCTGAATAACAAATAAACAACACTTACAATCATTAATTAAAGTTGCAAGCAGCTTTGAAAGGGCCCTTGCACATGGGCTCACTGCCACCTGGTGGCTTTAGGAAAAAAGTGAGCGATGGGCAATATTTATTTCAAGTGGTAAATAAACAGTGAGGAAAAAATTGTTTGATCCCCTGCTGATTTTTGTACATTTACCCACTGACAAAGAAATGGCCAGTCTATAATTTTAATGGTAGGTTTATTTGAACAGTAAGAGAGAATAACAACAAACAAACAAAAAAATCCAGAAAAAACGCATTTCAAAAAAGTTATAAATTGATTTGCATTTTAATGAGCAAATTCATTATTACATTATTACTTTATGGCAGCCCTTGTTGGCAATCAGGTGTCTTTTACCTGTATAAAAGACATCTGGGAGCTAGAAATCTTGCTGACTGACAGGGGATCAAATACTTATTTCACTCATTAAAATGCAAACAAATGTATAACTTTTTTTGAAATGCATTATTCTAGATTTTTTTGTTGTTATTCTGTCTCTCACTGTTCAAATAAACCTACCATTAAAATTATAGACTGATCATTTCTTTGTCAGTGGGCAAACATACAAAATCAGCAGGGGATCAAATAATTTCTTCCTCATTGTAAAAGGAATATGTCAAAGTCATTTATATGTGCCAAACGTCCTGCTGCTACACTGTAAAAAGCAACCTATAGAATCTACTCAATATAATGGGGTAAACTGATGTAACAATTTGCACTCAGTTTGATGGGTAGATTCTATCCTATATGTCTGAGTAAAGAATACCTGAATTTATCAGCTAAGACAAACTAAAAAAAAAGTAGGTAAAGTCTACACAGCAAAAAGCCCAGTGTTAAATGAACTCTCGCGGGAGTTTGAGTCCATACTCAAGAGTATTAAAATGAACACTGAAGCAGTGTTAGAGTTAATGAGGTAATTAAGTGATTCATTGAGTGATGATTGACCATTATTAAAGACGCCTGTTGTTAATAAGCCGAATCACCAAAAGGAGAAAATCTCATTTTGTAAGTCGCCATTATAGTGGTGAGTGTTAGCATTAGTTTAGCTCTTTACCAGTAACTTCTTAATATTAGATTTTGTTTGGGTGTTGTAATTGAGTTGTAACAGTCAGACAAACCAGAAGAAATGAGATTTTGTGGTTTTGATTATGCTTTGACAAAGTCATGAAGTAGCGATCAGAATAAGGGAGTTGTATTTTGTTTACGTTGGTTTAATCAGACAGGTGTTTCTAAAATTTATTTGACCGGAAAAAATTGAAAGACTTTCTTAAGATTTAGACACACAGACATCAACAATCAGCATGAGAATCACAACAATGGTGACCAACAAAAACTTATGTTGTAGCCAATCAAAACTCATCCATATTTCCCATCATGCATTGTGGCATGAATAAATTATGAGCTGATGATCTCCGTGATGTTTAGAGTTGATCTGTTTCTGGATATGCTGTTTGTCACCATTTTTGAGATTCATATGCTGATTCATGATGTCTGTGTGAGCCTAAAAGAACAGCTTTTGTTTTTTTTTTTTTTTTTTTTGATCGGAGGAGCTTGTAAAAAGTCCATTCAAAATTTAAAAACAAATTCAAGCTTTATCATTTTTTTGCTGCTGTGAAACCACAAGGCAGTTATAATAAATAAAGGATATACAACTCTAAATGATTTCAGTGGCTCAAATTAAGTTTATTTTAAAACAGAATTATCACCACTGCATGACTTTTGCTCTTTGGCTTGTCTGGCTAGTTTAACTAAACAGTTGAACAAAAGCTAATATTAAAATGCTACGGGTCAAGAGCCCATCTAATGCTAACACTGACCACTACAATGGTGACGTAAACCTTTTGGTGTCTTCGATAATTTTCAATCATCACTCAATGAATCACTTAATTACCTCATTAACTCTAACACTGCTTCAGTGTTCATTTTAACACTCTTGAGTATGGACTCAAACTCCCGGGAGAGTTCATTTAACACTGGGCTTTTTGCTGTGTAGACTTAACCTACTTTTTTTTTTTTGTTTGTCTTATCTGATAAATTCAGGTATTCTTTACTCAGACATATAGGATAGAATCTACCCATCAAACTGAGTGCAAATTGTTACATCAGTTTACCCCATTATATTGAGTAGATTCTATAGGTTGCTTTTTACAGTGTAGTTGGTGGCATTATGACTATAACTGAATATTGGCATGTAGATGTCTTCAGGCCAAGACGTTTATCACTTCTGAAGTTTGGTGCAGACAGATCATGGCATGTGTTAAGGTTAAGCTAACTCAGCAGGTGGCGCTATGACTATAACTGAATATGGGCATGTGTTTAAGACAGGACTCTTAGAGAGCTTGAACAATGACTTGTGTAGCATGTTCTGAAGGAAAGGGCTTTATCAACCTGATGTTGAATAAAGCAAATCTGCAGGACCAGGCAGTTTTAGCAATGTTGTCTGAGAAATTCAGCTGATCATCAGTCACAACTACAAGGTTTGGAGTTGTGAACTGAGCCCTGAGACACCCCAGTAGCTACCCACATAGCAATTGACATCTGGCCCAGCTCTGGGCCAAGCACGGAGTTACACTTGGCCCAAGTGCAGCAAAGAATTACGGCCCTTGTTTGGCCCAGATCTGGACTACAGACGTGAGCCACACATGAGCCATAACTGGCCCAAATCTCAACCAAATAGTAACTTATAACCAGCCCTGAACTGAGCCAGAACAAGTTTTAATAGTGCTACACAATCTCAGGCTTCAGTAAACCACATAGAGACCAGTCTTAAACCAGAAACCCCAAAACTGAACCATGTCTAAAGGTGTAACTGTGTTTTACTGCTTATTGATGGATCCATGGCTGAGTTGTTTTTTGTTTTCCTTTTTTAGGCTCAGTTTTGGGGTTTCTGGTTAAAGACTGGACTCTGTGTGGTTTACTGAAGGCTTGATCGAGTCCCAGATAGCAAGAGAGCAGGTGAAAACCATTGAATCAATGTTAAAAATAGTTGATTTGTCAATGTTAATGTCATTAAAACAACTAATGTTGAAAAAAATGTTGACACTTAAAAAAAACACCATTACTGTGATCAGTGATTGGTTTAGTTGGATTCTTGATTCTTGCTTTTATATCAATTCTTTCTCTGTGCTATAATGGTGTTTCAATATAAACACTTATGCTATGAAAGTAGATTACTTTTTGCAATGCCCAACTAAAGCAATCACTGATCACAACAATGGTGGTTTGTTGAAATTTAAATTTTTTTTTCAACATTATTAGTAGGAGCAAAAGTTATATTAATTCAATGTCATTAACATTGACAAATCAACTACTTTTAACATTGATTCAATGGTTGCTTGGGGGTAGCACTATTAAAACTTGTTCTGGCTCAGTTCAGGGCTGGTTATAAGTTACTGTTTGGCTGAGATTTGGGCCAGTTATGGCTCATGTGTGACTCACGTCTGTAATCCAGATCTGGGCCAAACAAGGGCCGCAATTCTTTGCTGCACTTGGGCCAAGTGTAACCCCTGGTTTGACCCAGAGCCAAACAGTAACTTAAAACCAGCCCTGAACTGAGCCAGAACAAGTTTTAATAGTGCTACCCCCAAGCAACCATTGAAACTTTTTTTTTTTTTCATCATCTGTCTCATTATGGCAAAACTGATAGATTTTTTTGTTCACAGTTTTTTGTAATCTGTAAGGAAATTCTATGTCAAATACTCAAGTCACTATATGATTATTAAGTCAAGCACAGTCAATACCATCTTATTGACTTTTGCTCTTTGCTTGTCTGGCTGGCTGTTATTACTTAGTAATTGCAACCAAACAAGACCTAATATTGATGATTTAAGGGTCAAGAGCCCAACTAATGCAAACACTGACCACTATAATGGTTGCTTAAAAATTTTGGTTTTCTCCTTTGGTGATTCTGCTTATTAACATCAGGTGTCTTCAATAATGATCAGTCATCACTTTGTTAATCACCTAATTATCTTGTTAACTTCAACACTGCTTCAGTGTTTATATGTGTCCACACTCAGAGTGTTAAATTAACACTGGGGATTTTGCTGTGTTGTAAGTTACCAACAGTCTGGCTGGGTGAATCACTCTGTGTTGGATCCCCAAGTTGCGCAGTTCCTGGCGGATTGGGTTGAATTGTTTCTTCAGTTGGTGTATTCCAGTGGCCAAGTCAGCATAAAACCGAATTTGCTGGTTCTTGTATTGAATGTCTTTTTTACCCCGTGCAGCTGCGATGACTGCCTGTTTATCCTTGTAGTTCAGAAACTGCATTATCAGCGCTCTCGGTGGTGCCTTGGAGTCCTTCATTGGTCAAATTCTGTGCTCTTTCAATAATACCTGAGGTCTGCAACATCACAGCATCCAACACCTCTGGAATTCACTTCTCCAAAAAGGAGCATGGATCCCGTCCCTCGGCACCCTCCGGCAGACCCACCAGTCTCAAATTATTCAAGCGGGATCTGGTTTCCAGGTCCAGGAGTTTATCCTCCAGAGACTTGTTTTTTGACTCCAACTTGTATACTTTAGCTTGCAAGTGTGCAACGTCGTCCTCCGTGTTTAATATCCGCAATTCCGCCTACGTCACTCGTTAATTGCAGTCGTTCATTTCCTTCTTCATACTTTCTATCGCCGCCATGATTCCATCGAATCTGGATGAAAACTCATGGAGTTTTTTTTCATGGAGTTTATGGCAGCCAGTATTGCATCTGCCTTCACTCTTTCAAGTGTCCCTTCTCTACTGGTCTCGTCCTCCGCCACATCTTCGTTACCTTTCTGTGTCTCACCGCAAACACGATAATCAGTTAACTTTGGCTGCTTTGTCGATTTGCTTTTTTTTTCTTTTTTTTTTCTTTTTTTTTACATAATTTGCCAGACTTCGACATTATAGTATTTTTACGTAAACACTATGCTACCACGTTTTGACACCACTGACCATTATTCTATAAACTCCTATAAAAACACACTTTTTCAGCAAGTGTCCATTATTAAACACTAGCCAGATATGCGATCATACTGAAATGTGTTCGTAAAAATTTTCAGAGAGTGCACATACAACGTCTGTTTATTTGCACACTAATAATAACGGACTTGCGTGTGTAAAAATGTAGATTCTTGTATATCACTGCAATCAACTTTACCTCCGTTACAATTATCATCCATCAAAACTTCACCAATAAGATATTTTGCTTAATTCAGCCCATAAAGACTAGTCCTGACTTCATATTTCTTATTATTAGAGGTGTGTTTGTTCCGACCAATTACTGCACAAGTTTACACATGGTGATGTAAGCACATTAGTGCTAGCCGGAACTCATAGAGATTGCATTGCAGTGCCTGCAGTTTGAAAAAAATAAAATAAATGAAAGTCTATGTGAAGACTCTGGGCAATTCTAGGCCAGAGTGAAATCGGCCAAAATTGTTAAGCCACATACTACACAGAACTTGATGATGATTAGACCATATTTCCAAAGGCAGAACAAACTGTCTAGAACAGTAAAGCTACACTCTAAAAAATGTTGGGTTGTTTTTTTAACCCAACTGCTGGGTTAAGCCTGTTGGGTCATTTAGTTGGGTTGTTTTTGTGTTGGGTTGTTTTTGTGTAACCCAACATTGGGTTACTGATTTTATCCAATCAAGTGACAGTTAAGAGAGTAAGCCACTCCCCCTACTCGATGAGCCAAGCGCTACACTGTAAAAAGCAACCTATAGAATCTACTCAATATAATGGGGTAAACTGATGTAACAATTTGCACTCAGTTTGTTTGGGTAGATTCTATCCTATATGTCTGAGTAAAGAATACCTGAATTTATCAGCTAAGACAAACTAAAAAAAAGTAGGTAAAGTCTACACAGCAAAAAGCCCAGTGTTAAATGAACTCTCCCGGGAGTTTGAATCCATACTCAAGAGTGTTAAAATGAACACTGAAGCAGTGTTAGAGTTAATGAGTTAATTAAGTGATTCATTGAGTGATGATTGACCATTATTAACGCCTGATGTTAATAACCAGAATCACCAAAAGGAGAAAATCTAATTTTGTAAGTCGCCACTATAGTGGTCAGTGTTAGCATTAGTTTAGCTCTTTACCAGTAACTTCTTAATATTAGATTTTGTTTGGGTGTTGTAATTGAGTTACAACAGTTAGACAAACCAGCAGGAATGAGATTTTGTGGTTTTGATTATGCTTTGACAAAGTCAAGAAGTAGCGATCAGAATAAGTGAGTTGTATTTTGTTTATGTTGGTTTAATCAGACAGGTGTTTCTGAAATTTATTTGACCTGAAAAAATATAAACATTTTTTAGATTTAGACACACAGACATCATGAATCAGCATGAGAATCACAACAATGGTGACCAACAAAAACATATGTTGTAGCCAATCAAAACTCATCCATATTTCCCATCATGCATTGTGGCATGAATAAATTATGAGCTGATGATTTCCATGATGTTTAGAGTTGATCTGTTTCTGAATATGCTGTTTGTCACCATTTTTGAGATTCGTATGCTGATTCATGATGTCTGTGTGTGCCTAAAAGAACAGCTTTTGAATTTTTTTTTTTGATCGGAGGAGTTTGTAAAAAATCCATTTAAAATGTAAACAAAAATTCAGGCTTTATCATTTTTTTTCTGCTGTGAAACCACAAGGCAGTTGTAATAAATAAAGGATATAAAACTCTAAATGATTTTAGTGGCTCAAATTAAGTTTATTTTAAAACAGAATTATCACCACTGCATGACTTTTGCTCTTTGGCTTGTCTGGCTAGTTTAACTAAACAATTGAACAAAAGCTAATATTAAAAAGCTACGGGTCAAGAGCCCAACTAATGCTAACACTGACCACTATAATGGTGATGTAAACAGTTTGACATTTGACAAAGATTTAACCCAACAAGTTGGGTTAAAATAACCCAACGCTGGGTTTGTCCATATTTGACCCAGCGTTGGGTTACCAAAATAACCCAATTTTGGTTATTTTAACCCAGCGTTTTTTTAGAGTGGTTTTTAAAAAACAAACTTTATTAAATCACTTGTATCATATTTGAAAGAGAATATAAACCATAACAAATGTAAGAACATGTTTTACCTGTGACATAAAATAATGACAATCAACTACTATTTTTTTTAAATATTGGAGATAAAGTACTGCAGTGCAGTGGTAAAAATTGCTCATTTACATATAATGAGCATTAAGTAACTTCCACTGTAAAACTGTTTTATTTCTACAGAAATCAACAGTTTGTTTATAAATCAAATAAACATATAAATGTACACTACATTTATATCTTGTTTGTTTGGTCAGCAAAGGAAATAAACATGGCTTAGTAGTGCACCTTTAAATACACAGTATCATACAGCCTACATCCCTAAAATGTTTTTAAACACATCTGACATGAGCAAAAGCAGATGTTTGGATTCTAAACTGTACATCCTACATAACAGATCCCACTGACAACCTTAATTTTAAAAACATTACTTAAAAGAAGAGGTTCTTGGCAGAGGCGCAAGACGGCGGACATGGAGTAACAGCGGTTTTCACAAGCTACCACTCCAATCAGCCAATTACTTAAATTTTTCATTCATGTAGAACGCAACCCCACGGCTTTGGCTATGCGATCATAGTATTTTGTCTTTGGAATCTTTTTGGCCACAATCTTTTTTGAAGCTAGCGACGATCTTGAGTTAAGTCCGGCCATGGCGAAGGCGTTTCAACATATGATGGAGACGATTTTGAAAACAATAGATGCCAAACTCGACCCTCCTTCTCTTTGATTATTGTTTATTTTCTTTATTAAATATTTCAGGTTTGTTTTCAACCAGCAACGTAGTATTTTTTTTTGTCAATAGTCTAGGTAAATAAAACAACCCAAAGTGTTGGGTCAAAGATTTAACCCAACAAGTTGGGTTAAAATAACCCAACGCTGGGTTTGTCCATATTTGACCCAGCGTTGGGTTACCAAAATAACCCAATTTGGGTTATTTTAACCCAGCGTTTTTTTAGAGTGTACATGAAAACATGAGCATGAAACAATACCCACATTACAGCACATACATATTGTTGGTCTTTTGTTGGTTTTGATTGCTTCTATTATCCTCATTTGTAAGTCGCTTTGGATAAAAGAGCATATAAATGCTAAATGTGACTGCACTATGGGACGGGATAATTTGACCAAACAGCAGACCAGATTTTATTGCACAGCATCTGAGATGTTGTTATGGTCATTCTTAAATGCCTGAGCAAAATCTGTCATCAAAGTATTTCTGTATAATTTCCTTCTACAACTGTCTTACAAGACAAGACGTTCCCAAATAATATCTGACCCTTGAAAGCAATGACTGCATTTGTTGTAATCTGTTTGATCGCTCTGAGCAGCAAGTAATTTATTATATATGAAAATGTTACTATATTCAGTGGCTTCTCCTACTTTTCTTAGTGATAGTCACTGCCAGTGCATCAGGAAGTGATGATTATGTTCTCTCTGACTCATTGGATGGAAACTGTGCTTTATTCACAAATGTTTTATGCAATATTCTAATTTTACACATAAGTTAAACCCAGCTAATATCATTACACTGAATAATGTTACACTGATGATCACAGCACATCAATTTGGTAACAGTGCCACCTATTGGTCAAAATTGATAAACCATTAAATAATATTACCAGTGATTGTAAACTTTATTTTTCCACCATTTTGACTAAAATCATCTTAAAATGTCTTTAATTACTCATTGCTGCAGTTGGTCTGATGCTCCCTGCCATGCTTAGCTTCTCATTTTGCCTGTTGTGTCTGGCTCCTTAATTGCTGCTTGTAGCTGTTCTGCAGTTTCTTTTTATATATTAAATTATAAATAAATATAAAAACATTAATGCTAATTATTGCTGCCTGTATTTGTCATTATTCCCACAGATTTTGAGTAAAGGTCAGATTGTTAAAGTAGGCAGGTCTAAACGAAGTGGACAATTTCTAGTGACTCTGTCTCTACTTGTAACCAAAGACATGGTGCCATCCTTCCGCTTTGTGGCTTATTACCACGTGGGCTCATCTGAGGTGGTGTCTGATTCAGTGTGGGTCGATGTGAAGGACACTTGCTTGGGAACGGTGGGTGAAACCATGAGCATGCACTGTAAAAAGTGATACATTAAATTTACTCAATTACAAGTAATATTATTAATTAAATTTAACACATACGAATTAATAAGAAAGAATCAAATGCGATGCTTACAAATTAGCCATTCAAAATGAGAAAAATTGCACAAAAACAATTCAGTAAAATTTAAACAAAAATATTGGTCATCAAAAAAAAAAGCACTATGCTAATGAATACTGTTCTGCATGCCAGGCCAGTAGTTGGCAATCAAGAAACACCCTTCAAAAACATAATACACATGCACATGCATCATCTTTTTAACAAATTCACATTTTGGTTACATGGAGATGATACAGGCATCATGTTCAACAGCTTGTGTTTTCAGGCCCCCAAAACAGAGTTTTTGAAGACACCTGATGTTAACAAACACAATTTGTGTTTCCATTACAGTGGTCAGTGTTTGCTTTAGTTGGGCTCTGGACACTTAACTTTTTAATGTTAGATGTTGTTTGGTTGCTGTAACTGAGTTATAGCAGCTAAACAAGGCAAGATTTGGTTGTGTATTGCTGGTTATGTTTTAACGTCTTCATCATTTGACCTGAATACTGTGGTTGTACATGATTAAGTCTGGAATTATTCGAATAATCATTTTCACAAAATTACAAAGATTTTAACATGCTCTTTCAACCAAATTGTAAAAAAGAAGTAAGCTTTTGTTTAAGCACACATACATCAAGAATCAGCATAAAAACCTCAACAATTGTGACCATCAAAAAGCATGTTGCAGTGCATTCTGGGTGCCACCAATTAAAACTCATCCATGGTTCCCATCATGCATTGCAGCATAAAAAAATTATGAGCAGGACTATCTAATCACCATTGTTGAGATTCATATGATGATTCCTGATATCACTGTGTGCTTGAACAGATTTTTTTTTTTGTTTCCCCCCACTACATTTTTATCAAAATATATATATATTTTTAAACTCCTCGGTTTATACCACAAAAATCACCTTTTCTCTTGGCTTGTTTAGCTGTTAATACTCAGTTACAGCAAGCAAACAATACCTAATGTTAAAAAGTCAAGTGTCCAGAGCCCAACTAATGCAAATACTGACCACTGTAATGGTAACCTAAAATTAATTTTCACCTTCTGTGACTTTCTTTGTTAACATCAGGTGTCTTCAACAACTCTGTTTTAGGAACCTGAAAACACAAGCTTTTAAACATGATGCCTGTATCATATCAATGTAAACAACAATACATGTGAATCTGTGGAAAATATGACGTCATGTGCATGTTTATTATTTTTTTTGCAGGGTGCTTCTTGATCGTCAACTACTGGCCTGGCATGCATAACAGTATTCATTAGCATAGTTTTTTTTTTTTTTTTTTCAATGAAACCAATATTTTTGTTTCAACTTTACTTAATTTTTGGTGCAGTTTTACTCATTTTGAATGGCTGATTTGTAAGCATCTCATTTGATTAATTCTAATTAATTCTTATGTGTTAAATTTAATTAATAATATTGCTTGTAATCTTTTGCCACAACTTTATTAAGTAAATTTAATGTATCACTTTTTACAATGTGAGTGCCTATAGAAACCATCAACATTTATGAGCATGTTCATACTGTTTTTAATCGCAGCTCAAAGTTGAGATGAAGGACCCAGCACAAAATAGCCCAGGAAAACTTTTCAAATTGAAAATCACCGGAGACCCTGGAGCTAAAGTCGCGCTGGTCGCTGTAGATAAGGGTGTCTATGTCCTTAATGACAAGAACAGACTCACTCAGACAAAGGTAATTAAACTTGTGTACAATAACCTTAGTAGTTTTACACTTCAAATGACCTGCACAGCAAAATCCCCAGTGTTAATTTAACACTCTGAGTGTGGACACATATAAACACTGAAGCAGTGTTGAAGGTAATGAGATAATTAGGTGATTAACAAAGTGATGATTGATCATTATTGAAGACACCTGATGTTAATAAGCAGAATCACCTAAGGAGAAAACCAACATTTTTAAGCAACCATTATAGTGGTAGGTGTTTGCATTAGTTGGGCTCTTGACCCTTAAATCTTTAATACTAGATTTTGTTTGGCTGCTGTATTTGAGTTGAAACAGCCAGACAAGACAAAAGCTCAAATCACCAGCTGATTATGTTTTAACATATTCATTGTTTGATGTAAATCACCTAGAGTCTAATCTCTAAGTTAGGATTTTTTTTTTTTTTTTTGCTTATTGTAATAGCTTCCTATTGTTCAGCACAATCTTTCCATACATTTTGGAAAGTTTTTTTTACAACCTGTTTAAAAAAAAGTATCACCTATTCACCTAGGCACACATAGACATAAAGAAGCAGCCGATGAATCTCAACAATGGTGACAAACGGCATATTCAGATAAACAGATCAACTCTGAACTCTCATCATTTATTCATGCCGCAATGCATGATGGGAGTCACAGATGAGTTCTGATTGGCTACAACACGCTTTTTGATGGTCACCGTTGTTGTGATTCTCACACTGATTCTTCATGTCTGTGTGTCTAAATTAAGATGAACTTTTTTTTTTCATCATCTGTCTGATTATGGCAAAACTGATTGATCTTTTGTTCACAGTTTTTTTTTGTAATCTGTAAGGAAATTCTATGTCAAATACTCAAGTCACTATATGATGATTAAGTCAAGCACAGTCAATGCAAACACTGACCACTATAATGGTTGTTTAAAAATTTTGGTTTTCTCCTTTGGTGATTCTGCTTATTAACATCAGGTGTTTTCAATAATGATCAATCATCACTTCGTTAATCACCTAATTATCTCGTTAACTTCAACACTGCTTCAGTGTTTATATGTGTCCACACTCAGTGTTAAATTAACACTGGGGATTTTGCTGTGTGATCTCTTTGCTGCTTTAGATCTGGGATGTCATAGAGAAGCATGACACCGGCTGTACGGCAGGAAGTGGAAAGGACAGTATGGGGGTTTTCACTGATGCAGGTCTGATGTTTGAATCCAACACTGCAGGAGGAACCAACACCAGGACAAGTAACTTGAACAGTTAATTTAGCTGGAATTGAAGAGTCACTGTTGTCATGCTCTACATTCCTAAACAGACCTCTCATGTTCTTGTAGATAATGAGTGCCCTGTCCCATCTAAGAGAAAACGCAGAGCGCAGAGTCTTCTGCAGATCACCACTACACTGGGTAAGGATGCTGTTTTATTATGGCTGCATAATTACCTGAAATAAAACCGAAATTGTTGTCATAGCCAAGTGTGATTTAATTCAGTAAATAAATGCGGTGTGTGTCTCAGAGTGTTTTTTTACACACAAGCATCTTATGATACAGTGTTTTCAATGTCTCAGTTTACATTAAATGCTGTTCTGTGCAAACTCATTTCTGTATCTGCTCTGAGTATGGGCTGCTTATACTGTGGATTTGGAATTAAAACAAGCACCAACCATCTTCCCAAATATGTAATGAGAAGCGCTTATCAACAGAAGAAGCTTTCAAGGTCTCCCTGCAGGTTTGCATCAAAATGTTTAATGGTTTAATGGTTTAATATTTGAAAATAAAGAAATTAAGAAAGCATAATTTTTAAAAATGTTTTAGTAATAATGAAAATAATAATTATTATCATTTTATTGCCTTTTATTTTATTGCCAAAACAGAAATTGGGCCAAATTGTGCAACCCTAAAAATGAGCACAGCTTACGTTTTTTTTTTTTTATATATAGACAATAAAGTGATGCATTGCAATTCGTGGATCAATCGATTCTAAGCTTAGTTTTTAACAGCAGATGGCACTGAATGCTTTAGAAACATTAGTCGTACTCTGTTTGCTTCCAATTTCTTACACACACCAATTGAACCTAAAACAATCATTTACAAAGTTTGAAAAGGTTTATAGATATGTCTAGATACATCTTTGTGAGGAGTCAGCTGCCTCCCCCCTAATTATCATCATCGGCCTGTCCGGTAATCGCCGCCCTTCACCAGGCTCCCGACGGGATTGGGCATGCTGAAACAGCCAGGTCTGGCGGCGTGTGATGAGGCACACCTGATGTGAATGAAGCCTCATCTCCGCTGCTGTTGAAATGCCGAGTGTGCCTCTCCTCGGGAGACTGGTCTCTTCCTCTTGGGTCCAGGAAAGGCACGTTGAGGGGTCAAGCACCGCTGAAATGACAAGCTGGCGGATGTGAACCGCCCTAATTATATGGCTGCGGGCCAGGATGCCTGGGCCGTTTAATCCCCCAGAAGTGCCGTGTGCCTAGTTAGATGAAGCTGCTGGATGAAGGAACTCAGAGGGGAGGACTCCGCCCCTTACCTGGACCCTTCCCTTCTGAACACTGCCCCTCCTTCACGGAACCCCTAGCACGACGAGGACACCAGATCCCATTTATTTTGGACACTTTTGGTAAAGAAGAACAGCACCGTAAATTAATACTTAAACTGTTTCAGTTCTTATTATTTAAAACAATAAACATCACACTAACAAAGAGAATTACAAGGGTGTACATAGGGCTGTTTATCAGCCGAGGTGCAAGTACATTTAACCACTTGCCAAATCACAATGCATGGATTTACCATCCTATCCTGGGGAAAAATTTGTTTTTTTCCTAAATCTTGCATCCCTTTTTATGCAGTTGTGCTATTTCTGTCCTCATTGTTTTTACACTAACTTTATCTTCTCAGCTGGTCAGTACTCTGGTGAACTGAAGAAGTGCTGTGTGGATGGATTGCAAGACAATAAACTCGGCTATTCCTGTGAGCGGCAGGCTTCATTCATCGTATATGGAGAGGAATGTGTTGAAGCCTTTCTGCACTGCTGCAGGAAGATGAAACACCACACGGAGGACTTCGCAGAGAAAGAGTTGCTTCTGGCCCGCAGTGAGATTTTAGCTTCATTTGCAAAATATATTTTCACAGCTCTCAAAAAATGATTTCAGCAAGAGAATTATCTGCTTACGTAACTCTCAAAAGCTTCAATCACAGCAAAAAGCCCAGAGGTTAAATTAACTCTCCTGGGAGTTTATGTGGCTCCACACTCAAGAGTGTTAAAAGTAACACTGAAGAGAGTCAAATTAACACTAAAGCAGAGTTAAAGTTAATGATCATTATTGAAGACACCTATTGTTAACAAGCAGAATCACCAAAGGAGAAAATCACAGTTTTTAAGCAACCATTATAGTGGTCAGTGTTTGCATTAGTTGGGCTCTTGATCCCTACTTTTTTAACATTAGATTTTGTTTAATTTAATATTTCTTACTAACATTATTTATTCTCCTGGGGTTGCCAATTGCATCTATTAATGATAGGAACGAAAAGAACCTAAAATGCTCTGTCATTTTTGATCATACATATAAGAGTAATACATTGTTTAATTCTGTAAGAAGTCTACTTTTTTGTGTACACTCACAATATCAAGAAAACATTATGCTTTTGCAAAACAAAGAAAATAAACAGGGTGTGCATTCAGCAGTCTTTCATATCTTTTTGAAATGCGTCATTAAATGAACTAAAACTCAGCGAATACGTGACACACACACGAGAGAGATATCTATAGAGAGATATCTATAGAAAGCTTGATATTTTTACTTTTAGATGAAGCCCTTCTTGCCAAAAAACAAATATTCTCTGAACACGATGTCCAGTCTGTCCTGTCTGCTTTATTATTTTTAATTAGATCATGCCCATGAGCTACTTTCCTCTTTCATATTATAATCGCCACTTGAGGGCGCGTGCCAAATGTGAACGCCCACATCACTGTAAACAAATCAACTTTAATTTGAAATTAGGTAACAATCTGCACTCAGTTTGTTTGTGTAGATTCTATCCTATATATTTGAGTAAAGAATACCTAAAATTAACAGCTATGACAAACTAAAAAAAGGTAAAGTCTACACAACATAAAAAGCCCAGTGTTAAATGAACTCTCCTGGGAGTTTATGAGTCCATACTCAAGAGTGTTAAAATGAACACTGAAGCAGTGTTAAAGTTAATGAGGTAATTAAGTGATTCATTCAGTGATGATTGACAACTATTGAAGACGCCTGATGTTAATAAGCAGAATCACCAAAAGGAGAAAATAATTTTTTACGTCACCATTATAGTGGTCAATGTTAGCATTAGTTGGGCTGTTGACCCTTAGCTTTTTAGTCTTAGTTTTTGTTTAGCTGCTGGAACTGAGTTAAAACAGCCAGACAAACCAAAGAACAAAAATCATCTGGTGGTGATAACTTTGTTTTAAAATAAATGTAATTTGAGACCCTGAAATCATTTAGAGTCTAGTCTTTGAGTTACTTGAGTTATAGCTTGTAACTGCCTTGTGGTTTAAAAGCCTGTATTTTCTATAATTTTTGAATGGATTTTTTAACACGCTCCTCCGATCAAAAAACTTTCCAAAGTTGTTCTTTTAGGCACACACAGACATCAGGAATCAGCATATGAATCTCAAAAATGGTGACAAACAGCATATTCAGAAACAGATCAAGTCTGAACATCACGGAAAAGCAACTAAAAAGTCATATAAAAACAGTAAAAGAAAAACTCAATTACAACATCTAAACAAAATCTAATATTAAAAAGTTAAGGGTAAAGAGCCCAACTAATTCAAACACTGACCAATATAATGGTGAATTTGATTTGGGTCCTTTTGGCGATTCTGCTTATTAACATCAGGCGTCTTTAATAATGGTCAATCATCACTAAATGAATCACTTAATTACTTCATTATGTTTAACACTGCTTCAGTGTTCATTTTAACACTCTTGAGTATGGACTCAAATAAACTCCTGGGAAAGTTTAACACTTTTTTGTTGTTGTTGTGTATTAAGTATCTATATAAGCTGTTAAGCCATTATGGAACATTTTAAGGGTTACAAATATGTAGCACCTAATAGAACCTTTTCTTCTAAGAGTGTATATGAAACTCCCATGGAGCTGAACTGTTCCCCAACACCCTCCAACTGGAATTACACAAATGAAAATTCATTCACATTGTTTTTATATACTTTTGAACATCTGTATTATTTAGACCCACACAGACATCAAGAATCAAAGTGAAAGACCGCTTCATGATGTTCTTCCAAATCAGCAGAAACTGCAAGCTAATATACTACTTATGATTCAGCAGTGCACAAATGTTTGCTGTAAAACAATATTGTAATTGCTTTAAATTACTCAAAAGGTCAAGAAACAAACCAAAGCAAACCTTGACCACAATTATGGTAGCATTGTTTTTTTTTCTTTTTTTGACCAATGAAACATTAACATCTAAACCTCTGCTAATTCTCAATAAGAGATTCTGCAGACAAAAAATAAAGCCAGTCTGGTTAGTTATGAGTGAAGTTGGTGATAATGTATGTGGAGTTGTTTAATCAGATCTTGTGAGATATAAAAAAAAATTCTTGTTTGTTTCTAACAAGGCTGGGGCTGAAATCAGTTGTAGCTTTTATGTTTCTCTTTTCTTCAATGATCCTGTTTGTTGACAACAGGTGTTTATTACTAGTGCACAATCTTTATTCACAAGTAAAAACATCACATGTTGACACGGTGTTAAGCATCCCTTTAACTGATTAGCATTTGCCGCTGTGGCATTACTGGGATGGTAAGACCGGCGGTAATAGACATAGAGAGTTCACAAATAAATGCAAATAAATTTACATTATTATCCATGTTATTTGAACAAACATAACCAAGGGCTACTTTCATGCCCTGCTTAGTATTGTTGTCACTGAAGAGTAGTTCATTTTAAACTTTAACTTATGAATTTTACATTTATACGTGCACATACATTCATACAAACAAAAGTAATAAACTTCCAGACATAGCCTTTCCAAGGCACAAATGCAAAGTAAACAGAGTACAGAACCATTGCATGAAGAGAGAACCAAGTGTCACATGGTCTAAATCAGGGATAGGCAACGTCGGTCCTGGACTGTCGATGTCCAGGATTAGTTCCAACCCTGAAAAAAAAACCTCACCTGCCTGTGGTCCTAGTAATCTTGTAAAGTAAACCTTGATCAGCTTGTTCAGGTGTGTTTGATTGGAGTTGGAACTAAACTCTGCAGGTCATCAGCACTCCAGAACCAATGTTGCCTATTCCTGCTCTAAATCAACCACTAAGAAAATAGCCCACAATTATAAATGTTCTTTGTTGTTACACCAAACTGCCACAAGATGGTGCTAAAAAATAACAAACGAATGCGTGACATGACAATAATAATAAAAACATACAAGATACAGTAGAGACAGAGTGACGTGTCATAATCAGAAAACAATCCAACCCTCTCCATTGACTTTGTGTTGTGGGAAGCTGCTCCTTGTCATTTCTGACTTATAACAAAATACAAGACAATGCCTAAAAGCTGTGACAGTAAACAAGCAAAAAAAAAAAAAAAACCCAGAACTTTTATTGGTCTATGTCAGTGCCCCTTTTCCTTGCCTACCTTTTATTGGATAAATGGCCTGAATTGCCTAATTTGAATACCCTGACATCTACAACAACTTGTCTTTAAAGGGGTCATTGGATGCAAAGTTCCAAAGATCATCTGGTCAGATATTAATACTGGCCCCAAACTTTCAAATGGTGTATACTAGTTTGTTTATTGTTTAGGTGAGGAAGATGATTTTGAGAAGGAATCAGAAGACGTGATGGTGCGCACTCAGTTTCCTGAAAGCTGGCTTTGGAAGGAGATTGATCTTCCTGCTTGTCCACCAAACAGTTTGTGGTGAGATAAATGTAATATTTTGTTTACAAATAAAAAATGTATATATATAAAATACAACTTATTTTGTGGAAACCAAAAGGTATTGTTTTTTCAAAAAGGTGGTCATTTTGGACACAGTTTTATCAGTTATAAATATGAATTTTACTGACACACTATCATATTTAAAGGAACACTAAAAAATAGGCTCATTTTCCAACTCCCCTAGAGTTAAACATTTGAGTTTTACCATTTTCGAATCCATTCAGCTGATCGCCAGGGAGTCACTCCAGAGTCAGAAAATGAGCCTATTTTCGAAAAAAGTGAAGTGTTCCTTTAATGTAAATCCTGAAATGAAAACTGAAGTGGTGATAAGCAAATAATGGGGGTTAGTATTAATAATATTTGTTTCCAAAATCTTAGCAGAACTGGCAGTAGATGTTGAAGAGATTTGTTCATAACAGTGTCTTGTTTTGTTTGTAGTGTTGAAACATCTACTTTAACAACTGAAACACTAAAAGACTCCATCACAACCTGGCAGATCACAGCCATCAGCCTGTCCAAGACCTTTGGTAAAAAGATGCTCGTTTGTTATTTATTGGGGATGCACTGGTACCACTTTTTCCAGAACGAGTCCCCGATAGCAACATATTAACAGCCCAGATCCGGCCCACATCTGGCACATGTGGAATGATGATCTGGCCCACATGCAGCGTGGAATGATGGCACTTGGGTGGACCGCTCCTGTTTGCCAGATCTGGGCCAAATGCAGGCCATAGCAATGCCACATGTCAGCCAAGAGGAGAGAAATAAACCACACTGGACCTTATGTGAGCCACAAAATCTGTGTATATTTAATATGGAGTCATCTCAGCGTTAATAAGCACATTAACAAGCAGAATCACTGAAGGAAAGAAGAGAACAGAAAACAAGAGACAAACAGAAACACAACTACTGACTACAGCCACAGCCTTAGATGAAATCAGCTGAAGATAAAAGACATTAAATCTCTCAAGATCTCAGCAGAGGAGGATTAAACAACTCCACAAACAGCATCAGCAGCTTCACTTATTACTGACCATTATTAAAAATAGTAATGTTTCCAAACTTTTGACTGGTACTGTACATGGTCACTAGTTCAACTAAAACACTTGCCATGAAAAGTTTGGGAACCACTGGCCATACTTTACGTTTTGTTTTACACATGCAGCACTGACTAAAACGCTAGTTTGCTGAGAGACACCTAACGTTAGCCCCTGCTGAGTTTGCTAGCCTAAAACTTGCTAGTTACGGTTGATTAGCTTATGTCAGCTACTTACATGTTCCAAACAAATTTCAGATTAAATTGCTACATTGTCAAACACACAGCCCCCATCATATATCAATATCACTTACGCCTACATCTTCAGGTGTCGCCGCCATTCCGTCCACTGTGCAGTGTTAACTGAATGACTGAACTCCGTCAGATACTTTGACTCCGTGCTTCCTGTAATGAGAGCTGTCAATCAAGGTACAAGGATGCCCCTGTGGGTGTGATTACGATGAAAGTGCCCAATCATAAGAGAGTCAGTGCCCTCCTTGGTTTCCGCCCCCAAATTGTCAAAAGTCATCTAGACTCGAGGGAGCAGAAATCAGCTGAGCGAGGAGAAATCCACTGCGCGAGCAAAACAGCACTCCGCGAGCAGGATTCCACTGTACAAGCAGAGTTAACCTATGAGAGTATGCCAGGCGCTTGCGCGCAGCTGCCTGTACACCTCTCGGTTGTTGAATTTGTGCGCGAGTACTTTTATCATGCCAGCTGAAGGTTCATTTTTGCGCGTGTGAAATAACATAATGTGCTCGTGAGCATGTCTTACACGCTCATAACTTTTGACTAAAAAATAACGCCATAAGATTTACTTGATTTTAGTTAGAGGTCTACAGAAGTTCTTTATTGAGAATTAGCAGGGGCTAAAATATTCCACTTGAAGTCACCATGATAGTCATTAGCGTTTCCATTAATTAATTGGGCTCTTTTTTTTTTTTTATTTTTTTTTTTTTAAGTGTTTGTCTTATTTGACTGTTGTGAAAATGTGGATAACAAACACATTTGTAGTACATGATCGTTTTTTCATTGTTGGCTTCACAATTATCATATAACCGACTGCTTCGCTGAACACATTTGATTGAAGTAGTTGTATAGTTTAATGTTTTCACATTGTAAAACTGCATTATTGCAACATCAGTTTGAAAAATTTATTTAAAAAAGGACAAAAGTTTGAACAAGGCTATCACACACAGATATCAGCAATCAGCATATGAATCTCAACAATGGTGACAGATAATCAGATCAGTTCTGGACATCACAAAAGGCTGCATTATTCGTTCATGCTGTGATGCAAGTTTTGCACACTTTTTATTCACTTTTTATTATTATTGATTTCATTTTGTCTTTATTTGTTGTTGCTTGGACAAACACACCATCACAGCAATTGAAAAAAAAAAAAACTTTTATTAAAAAGTGTTACGAGTCCAATTATTGGAAACTAATCACTATTATGGTGGCTTCAAAAAAAAATATTGATTTAAACCTGTTGTTTTTCAATAAAGAACTTCTGTAGGCCTCTAACAGAAATAAAGCAGATCTTATCAGCTGGTAATGCTGTTTGTGGAGTTGTTTAAACCTCCTCCTCTGAGATCTTCAGAGATTTAATGTCTTTTATCTTCAACTTCAAGGCTGTGGTTGCAGTCAGTTGTTGTGTTTCTGTCTTTTTTCATAGGGTTTAGCCTATTACTGTTTTGAACTGCTGTCTTGAACTGGGTGCAATACTAGAGCTGTTTTACTAAATTCCATGCCCTTGCATGTACTTCATAGACATCCTTAGTCTCTAATGATTCCATTCTGCTCTCTGTTGTTCCATTGTTGGTGTTTCTTTGTCTGGACACAGCTGTTCACACTCTGTGTGGTATTGGTTTTTGTACAGTGTAATTCCTATTTATTATTGTTTGTTGTTTTTTGACACTTTTTCTGTTTCTTTGCAGGAATATGTGTGGCTGATCCTCATGAGATCACTGTTAGAAAATATTTTTTTATTGATCTTAATATGCCTTACTCAGCAGTGCGCAATGAACAACTGGAAATAAAGGCTGTTCTTCACAATTATGGCGATGAGAAGCTGACAGTATGTGCAGTTCCCTGACAAGCTACATTGTACTAATCTTATAAAACCTACTATATCATATTTGAGCTGCAAATTTCTAAGGCCTCTAAATGATCAACATTATCAAAACGGAGCTGTTAAAGCTGTTGCATGCAATTTACCCAATACCTTCAGTTGTCTGATGGACAGTTTAGATTCCTTTTTTTTTTTTTTAACTAAGTAAAAGGGCTTTCAGCAAAATTGTACAAATGTCCACTTCAGTGATTTTATAAAGTAAATGTAAGAATATATTTGATGTTGTGAGTATTCAAGATGGGTCCAAGGTTTACTTGGACTGAAGCAACCCTGGTTCACTTAATAATCCAGACATCGTTGTTAAGAAAAATCATCAAAAGTTGCAAGCATTATGGTCAGGCTTTTGAGGAACGTTTGTTTGTTCATCTGTCAATCGTCATTGCATTGCATTGCTTTATATGTTTTGAAACTACAGGGCCTTTCTCATAAAACTAAGCATTTAAATATGATCTTAAGATATAGTGGGAAATATACACAGCAAAAAGCCCAGTGTTAAATGAACTCTCCTGGGAGTTTATTTGGCTCCACACTCAAGAGTGTTAAAAGTAACACTGAAGAGTGTCAAATTAACACTGAAACAGAGTTAAAGTTAATGAGATAATTAGTGATTAATTAAGTGATGATTGATCATTATTGAAGACACCTGATGTTAATAAGCAGAATCACCATTTTTAAGCAACCATTATAGTGGTCAGTGTTTGCATTAGTTGGGCTCTTGATACTTACATTTTTAACATTAGATTTTGTTTGCCTGCAGTGCAAGAGTTGTAACAGCCAAGCAAACCAAGAGCACAAGTTTCCATGTGGTGATAATTATGTTTTAACATAATCATTATTTGATTTGAATCACTGAACTCGTTTAGAGTTTAATATCTGAATTATGTTTGCTTTTTTTGATCACTGTTGCTGTGATTCTCACGCTGATTCTTCATGTCTGTGTGTCTTGTTTAAAGATAGATATTATGCTGTTCACAGGTTTGATGTAAACAGTAAAGAAAACTCAGTCATACAGGTGACTACATTAAGATTATGTCAAAACATAACCAAGGCCACCAGATCACCTTTCCTCTGGTTTGTCTGGCTGTTTTAACTCTTGCACTGCAGCCAAAAAAATCTAACTTTAAAAATCTAAGTGCCAAGAGCCCAACTAATGCAAACACTGACCACTATAATGGTGAAAAAAGTGATTTCCTTGTGATTCTGCTTGTTAACATCAGGTGTCTTCAATAATGATCAGTCATCATTTAATTAATGACTAATTATCTCATTAATTTTAACTCTGTTTCAGTGTTAATTTGACACTCTTCAGTGTTACTTTTAACACTTTTGAGTGTGGAGTCAAATAAACTCCCAGGAGAGTTAATTTAACTCTGGGCTTTTTGCTGTGTATAGTGACAGCTGATATATATATCATTCTATGTAAGTGTTATAAAGATCTCATCAATTTACACGACAAGCATCAGAATTTCATCTTATTTTTTGCTCATATAAATATCAGCAGCTGCATCAAATTGCATCAAATTTATGACCAGTTTTGGCCTCTGAATAAAACTAAGGTGTTTTTACTGTTATTTCATGTCATACTTTTACAAGATTTAAATGTACAGCAGTGGACTGTACTGTAAAGTTTCTCTAAATGCTTAAGGTGTTGTTTTGTCTTGTACCAAAAGGTGAATATTAGATTTAGGACATCTGAGGGTATTTGCAGCAGTGCCAGCCAAAAACCAAAACAGAGGATAAAAGTTTCCGTTGACTCCATGTCCTCCACAGCCGTCCCTCTCATCATCATCCCAATGGAGCTGAACGAGCAGTGGATTGAAGTTGAAGCACACAGCTTTGATAGCAAAGACAAAATTATGAAGAAACTGAAGGTGGTGGTGAGTCTGCCATGTCAACATTTAGAGGAAGGCTTTGGTGATTTCTGCAGGAATCTGTCATGAACTGTCCTCATTACTTGATTTAGAGATCTTCGGTGCGTCCACTAAATTGCATTTTTTTTTATCCGTCTTTCTTTCAGCCTGAAGGTGTGCTAACCGAAGCCCGGGAGAGAACTGAACAGATCAACCCATCTAAACATCCAGGTGCAGCTTCTTTACAAACCTAATCCTATAAATGCAATGAAAATATTTGCAAATGACATCTGAAATCCTCTTTAAACACCCTGTGTCCTCTCGATCGAACAGGCGGCTTACAGGTCGTGTCTGTGAGGAGCAACATTCCACCAAGAAAGGTTCCAAACACACCTGCTACCACAGTGATCACAGTGATAGGTGAAAATCTCATTGCACTGTCCTTCTCTAAGGCATAGGGCCCTATGAAATCCATTTTATTTGTTCCAAAATTCAATTTTTTCCTTTGCAATTTTCTGGGTTTCATTTTTCTTTCTTTCTTTCTTTCTTTTTTTGCTTTATTAAACTTATTTCGAAGATATAGAAAATAAGGTGTCATCACCGGATAGGAGAACAGCAATAACAATGGCAAAAAATTGTTCACACGCACAAAATAAAACAAAAACTCAAAACACAATAGAATACCACAAATAGAAGGGAAATGACAAGAAGGCATAGAAACACTGGGCAAACTTAATAATTGTTGGGACAGGAATAGAATTAAGACTTGTTTTCCTCCTTAAAGAAATCCAAAAAAGGATTCCAAACTCTAAAAAAATGTTTATGCTTCTGTCCCATTATAAACCTGATCTTTTCCGTTTTAAGTGCATGTAGCAAATCAAAAACCCATTGGCGATAAATAGGTGGAACTGCAGACTTCCAATTCATGAGAATCAGTCGTCTGGCCAATAAAGTTGCAAAAATTACACTATCAACCTGCAGAGTACACTCTAAAAACAAATGATGCTATATAGCACTAAAATTGGTTCTTTGGCTCGTAATCATAGGAGAACCACTTTTAGTGTTATATGGCACCTTTGTCAAATGGTTCTATGTAGAACCATCAGATGTACCATACACAGTTAATGAGATAATTAGGTGATTAACAACGTGATGATTGATCATTATTGAAGACACCTGATGTTAATAAGCAGAATCACCAAAGGAGAAAACCAACATTTTTAAGTAACCATTATAGTAGTCAGTGTTTGCATTAGTTGGGCTCTTGACCCTTAAATCTTTAATACTAGATTTTGTTTGGCTGCTGTCACCAGGTGATTATGTTTTAACATATTCATTTTGCTTATTGTTATGGCCTTGACAATCCACAGAAGATCCAGCACTTCCTATACATTTGTGATTTTTTTTTACAACCTGTTTAAAAAAAATATTCCTTACCTAGGCACACATAGACATCAAGAACCAGCCCATGAATCTCAACAATGGTGACAAACGGCATAAACAGATCAACTCTGAACTCTCATAATTTATTCATGCCACAATGCATGATGGGAGTCATGGATGAGTTCTGATTGGCTACAACACGCTTTTTGATGGTCACCGTTGATGTTCAAACTTTTTTTCATCATCTGTCTGATTATGGCAAAACTGATTGATCTTTTGTTCAGTTTTTTGGGTTTTTTTTTGTAATTTTTAAGGAAATTCTATATCAAATACTCAAGTCACTATATGATGATTAAGTCCAGCACAGTCAATGCCATCTTATTGACTTTTGCTCTTTGCTTGTCTGGCTGTTATAACTCAGTAATTGCAGCCAAACAAGACCTAATATTGAGATTTAAGGGTCAAGAGCCCAACTAATGCAAACACTGACCACTATAATGGTTGCTTAAAAATGTTGGTTTTCTCCTTTGGTGATTCTGCTTATTAACATCAGGTGTCTTCAATAATGATCAATCATCACTTCGTTAATCACCTAATTATCTCATTACCTTCAACACTGCTTCAGTGTTAACTTTAACCCTCTGGGGTCTGAGGGTGTTTTGGGGCCCTGGAGAGGTTTTGACATGCTCTGACATTTGAGCTTTTTTCAGTATCTTAAAAACATATTCATGGCTAAAGTCTGGCTACACTGTAATCAGCACAAACTGGGCTACAATAATATATAAGAAACATGAATGTACATGTTTGTGTTTTTGAGAAAACAACATTTATGCGTGCTTAGTGAAAAACTAAAATCTTTAAGTCACTGAAACAAGGCCATAAAACACATTCAGAACATTAGTTCACAAGACTTTTGAGAACTGGATGTGGTAGGCTAGAGTTTTTTCTACAAGATGATGTGAAAATCATCTTGTTCACTCGTTCAAAGAAAACAATATATTGATGTAAATGTTCTAAGACATGTTTTGTGATCAAAGGGAATATGCGAAGGAGTGGCAATGACCCATGAATATTTAGCAATTCACACCTGAGAGACAAAAGGCCCTCCTCTAATGGCCCATCAATGACACTCTGACTGTCAGGTAAGAAACAATGAGAGATTCAAAGAATGGAGTTTTAGATTGTTTGTATTTTATTTACAACACAGTATCATCAAAATATACATAATGAAGGTCAAATACACACCATTGAACACCCTGATCTAACCACAGAGACCTGTACAGACCTTGTGTAGTTCCTGAAAACTGTTTTCTGAATTCTGTTCAACAAGTGAACAAAGTAAATCATACCTGATATCTCTAAACTCATCATCAATAGTCAAGGAACTAGAATATGTGTAGTTGAACACCTGACCTTATTGCTCTCAGTTTGAAAGACAGCAGGATTCATCTGTTGTGCAGGTATCAGCTCACTAAAAAACAAACAACATAAGAAAAACATCTGGGGATAGAAACAATCATAGGGGCTTGTATTACTACAGGGTTCCCGCGGGTCCTTAAAAAGTCTTAAAAAGTCTTAAATTTAGTTTATCAAATTTAAGGTCATAAAAAGTCTTAAATTGTACAAGAAAGTCTTAATTATGATTAAGAGGTCTTAAATTTTTGGCATGGGAAGACAAGAATTGCGATACAGCTTAGTGTCACGATTAAACTTCAAAAAACTATGATTTCGTTAAATAAACACGAGCGCTGCACGTTCAAGGTCCGGTGCTGAGCTGCTTTGTGTACTGCGGTTACCGGGGAAACACATGTCTGCAGTTCCGAATGCGCCATCTGCTGGCAGAGACTGAATGTGCATTTTCAATAAGTCTGTTGTTTTAAGTAAGGTATTCTTACAATACAGGAGGCTGTAGTTTCAGGACCGCATTTCTAGGACCCTGTAATTTTTATTTATTGTATTGTATTGTATTTATTTATTTGTCATATGTATGCATTAACAGCTCATACTATTTATAGCAGTTGTTGTTCAATTCTGTATATTATTATGGTTAAGAAAATACTGAATGTAGTTGTTTAATTGTATACACTTAATTATTGTCCTAGCCAACTCCTAAACTTACCCCTGGGTAACCCTCTTGAAATATTTAACCTAATTTATTTCAATATATTCTAGACTTCAGTTCATTAGCCGCTGCGCTTCATGTCTGATGTGTGACCCACTTAACAAAGTGAAGTAAACAGTAAAACAATTGCCATACAAATTAGTGTGTTTATTAGTACTTTAATACACTTTTTAAATAATTTGAATACAAATACTAATTTACAACATCCAGCAGCACAATGAACTGTTTTGGACAGTTTAATGGGCTAAATGGAGATTGCAGACACCCCCTTGAGCACTCAGCTTTTGCATTTTTGCATTATGTCAGCTTTTACATTAAAAATAAGATGGAAAGATGCATCTGTTTGATATTTCTTTGTTGGAATGGAATTGCTAGATGGCACTGTCCCAAAAAATAGGGTCCCAGAAATGGTTTTCCCAGAAAAGTTTTGCAGGAACATAGTATTGGGGTTGTTTTTGTTCAGACCAAAGCGAAAAGCGACCCATATTTTTACCCTGCAAACATGCAGAGCTGTAAATGTGAACTGGTGAATCATTAAGAAGATAATTCATCATAAAAATGTAAACACTAACATGTATTTGTATGTTTTTAAAATTGATATAATAATTTATTGATGAGAATTATTTCAATTAATATAAGTAATACTTTTGACTCATCTATTTTCTTAGAAATGTGAAATGTATCACTTTATAAACCTTTTGTTTTTGTGAAAAATCTGAAATGTAAATCAGTTTTTACAGTAGTTTACAGTCATTTTACAGTTTAATATTTAACCATAGACATTGCCTTACCCTGCTCATATGGTATTAATTTTATTTGTGCAGGTCTTAAAAAAGGTCTTAAAAAGTCTTAAATTTGAGCTTAAAAATCCTGCAGGAACCCTGTACTACAATAGTAGTAAATGTATTTACTACAATGGCAAAATGTCTTGAATTATGCTTTTCTAAGGTCAAAAGGTCTTATGTGGGAAATATTTCCTTATGGGGGCAAAAAGATCTTCAGGAAATACACTGTATGTTAATGTTGTTTTTAATCCTTTCCCCAACTGAAGAGTTTAAGAGAGAGTTAGAGATCCTTATTCAGAGGCTTAACAGGTTCTTTGTATGGCAGTGGTGCTATATAGCACCTTAATGACCCCAAAGAACCACTGAAGGACCAGACAGGGGCTTGACCGGTTCTTTATACACTAACGGTGCTATATAGCACCACAATCACACCAAAGAACCGCTGAAGAACCACTGAAGCACCATTTTTTTCTGTGTGTATGCACTACCTTAAATTGAATGAGAGTGTGAAGAGAGGGCCAAGAATCAAGTCCCAGATATAATCCTCAAATACCAGGTTTAGTTCCTGGTATCCAATGGACCCATTGAGGGGGAATGTTTTGTGTTAATTATAGAATAAATCTTAGAATTTGCCTCTTTCAAGGATTTGTAGTGCTCCAATAGTCCTTAAGAATATTTTGAGACATGCGCAAAGGGAAGCTAGGAAACTGGTTACAAATAAAGTTACCTATCTGAAAATACCTAAATAAGTGCAAAGTGGGTAAACTAATTTTTCTCGAAGTTGAGTAAATGAAGCAAAAGTGTTGTTTATATCTAACTGGCTGACTGTAATTAAACTGTGGTCTCTCCAAGTATTAAAGGCCCCATCCAGTAAAGAAGGCAGAAAAGATATATTGCCAAAAATGGGAGCAGTGAGACTAGGGTCCTTAAGGCCTAATGATAGTCGGAACTAGTGTTGGGTTCGAGTCCACCTAAGTCGAGTCCGAGTCGAGTCCGAGTCTTTAACCAATCGAGTCCGAGACAAGTCCGAGTCCAAAATGGGCCCAGTCGGACTCAAGTCCGAGTCCCAAAGGGCCGAGTCCGAGTCGAGTCCGTCCGAGTCCAAGGAAACACTACTGTTTGTCAGTATCTTAACATTGTTTTAACCCAGGGGAGCCCAAACTCTGTCCTGGAGGGAGGTGTCCTACAGATTTTAGATCCAGCCCCAATTAAACACACCAGCTAATCAAGCTTAGTTTGAGGAATTGAGGTGAGAGGATTAGACAAAAATAAAAGATCATCCACATAAAGGGAGACCTTAGTACACTTGTCTATGTAAAACTATGTTGTATGTTCCACAGGATGAGAAGAATAAAGACTGAAAAAATTAAAATGACCTCACACGTTCCTGTTCTTTAATAGTGAAACTGCAGATCCCAAAAACAGCATGAGGAACACTTATGCTTCAGTGTGTGAAGTAGATGAAACTGCATCTTTTTGCACTTTAATTTTATAGACAGTAGTCCATATCGCATTTGATTAATTGTACAGCACTACTTTTGATTCATTCATCCAAAGTTCAACACATTGCGTGACATTTCCTGTTATGCTGTAAATGTAATTTTTTTTTATGTCTTGATTCCACTATTGTTACGGAAATCATAGGGACCTTAGTATATCAGTTCATACATGGTGCAGCTGCACGCACCAACCTGCCTGGTGTCAATATGACTTACAAAACCCAACTGCAGTCAGTTACCTTAATGTTTGCAGGTCAGGAGATGACACGCACAGTCGAGCAGGCCATCAGTGGACATTTTATGGGTCAGCTCATTGTCCAGCCCTATGGATGTGGAGAGCAGAACATGATCCGTATGACTCTACCTCTCATTGCCACTCATTATCTGGACAGCATCAATCAGTGGGAGGCTGTTGGCATGGAGCGGCGTAATGAAGCCATTAACCACATCAGAACAGGTCAGCTGACCACCCTTAACATCACCTGTTAATGTTGTTAAATTAAGTGCGAGTGTCCACCACTGTTTAATTAATTTGTTGTTTTGGTCAAGGTTATAAGGCGGAGTTAGCCTTCCGTAAATCTGATGGGTCATACGGTGTCTATTCAAACACACCGAGCAGCACATGGTGAAATAATGCATATTATTTAGAGATAATGATTGTTTTTCTTGCATGTTTCTTGAATTAAGCTTAAGTTGGCTTCCTCTCTTGCTTCCTTTTACAGGCTGACAGCATACGCAGCCAAAGTGTTTGCGATGGCCAGTGATCTGATTGTCATAGAGGAGAATGTGCTCTGCAGCGCCCTCCACTGGCTGGCCACAAACAAACAGCTGCCAGATGGCAGGTTTAAAGAAGACCAGGCTGTTTATCTAAACAGTATGGTTGTAAGTTAAATTTGTGAATCAAGCACAACTGTTAGATCCATTGCGCTCCAGGTCCTATTGTTTCCTACTGTCCTATGAAAATAAAGGTGAAAAATGCCATGAATACATCCTTAAGGAAAAATCAAGTACAATTAATAGGAAGGTGCCTTCAATGACTTAAAAGTCATGGCTTTATACAGAATACACCATATTATTGACCAAAAAATGTGTTCACAAATGAAACTTAAATTCTTTTTGTACAGAAATAAGTAACTAAATGTTATGTTTAGAAAACATGTCCACATTTTAAAGATGTTTACTTCTGTCTGAGGCTTTTCACATTAAACATTTTGATTTTGTCAAGCTCTCCAAAATCAACTCTTTCCAAACATCTGTACCTTTCTGACATCAGACAGACTGCCCGTGTATCAAACACCCTTATCTGGTGTTCAGAAAACTTGGCCTGAACACCAGAACTACTTGCACTCTTAGAAGAAAAGGTTATATATGGAACCTTAATAGGTTCTATCAGGCGCTTCATATTTGGAACCCCTAAAAGGTTCTGTATAGAACCCTTTTTAAAGGTTCCATCAAAGGTAAAAAGTTCTATGTAGAATCCTTTAGGCCAGGGGTGCTCAACCCTGTTCCTGGAGATCTACCTTCCTGCAGAGTTCAGCTCCAACCCTGATCAAACACACCTGAACCAGCTAATTAGGATCTGAAGAAGCACTTGATAATTACAGACAGGTGTGTTTGATCAGGGTTGGAACTAAACTCTGCAGGAAGGTAGATCTCCAGGAACAGGGTTGGGCACCCCTGATTTAGGAATTCCCATCGTGGGTTCATTTTATGACTTAAACAGCTCATATAGATACTTATATATTTATGAGCTGTTTAAGCCATAAAATAAAATTAAAATAAGACAAAAATTAAATCCATAAAATGATCCCATGATGGGAACCCCTAAAGGGTTCTGTACACAGCAAAATCCCCAGTGTTAATTTAACACTCTGAGTGTGGACACATATAAACACTGAAGCAGTGCTGAAGGTAATGAGATAATTAGGTGATTAACAAAGTGATGATTGATCATTATTGAAGACACCTGATGTTAATAAGCAGAATCACCAAAGGAGAAAACCAAAAATTTTAAGCAACCACTATAGTGGTCAGTGTTTGCATTAGTTGGGCTCTTGACCCTTAAATCTTTAATATTAGATTTTGTTTGGCTGCTGTATTTGAGTTGAAACAGCCAGACAAGCCAAAAACTCAAGTCACCAGGTGATTATGTTTTAACATATTCATTGTTTGATGTAAAACACCTAAAGTCTAATCTCTAAATTCTAATCTCTAGTTTTTTTTGCTTATTGTAATAGCCTTGACAATCCACAGACAATCCAGCACTTCCTTTTTGGAAAGATTTTTTTTACAACCTGTTTAAAAAAAAAAATAAAAAGTGTATTTCTTCTAGGTACACATAGACATCAAGAACCAGCCCATGAATCTCAACAATGGTGACAAACGGCATATTCAGATAAACAGATCAACTCTGAACTCTCATAATTTATTCATGCCGCAATGCATGATGGGAGTCATGGATGAGTTCTGATTGGCTACAACACGCTTTTTGATGGTCACCGTTGTTGTGATTCTCACACTGATTCTTCATGTCTGTGTGTCTAAATTAAGATAAACGGCCCGATGTTCGGTATAGATTATCTGGTAATGTGAGACGTTATCGAACATGTTTGTTATTCAGGATTTTAAATCGGGATGATCGCGGCTGTGATTACGTCAGTACTTTCACAACAGCCAATGCGCGACTGAAATGACGATCTGTTGCGTAAGATCATGTGAGGTGCTTCCTCCATCATGATAATCTTAATAATACCTTGTACTGTGTGATGCACCACAATTTTCAAATCTTGTAGTGTGTGCATTTCAGGGAAGATCATCTGCAAAGATTCTCCTTATGTGTGCACTGAAACCAGATTTTATAATTGGTTAGGATTTAAAAAATTCTGTAGTGTGAGCCTGACAAACAATGCATATGTTAAAACATAATCACCTGGAGACTTAAGCTTTTGTCTTGTCTGGCTGTTTCAACTCAAATACAGCAGCCACACAAGACCTAATATTGATGATTTAAGTGTCAAGAGCCCAACTAATGCAAACACTGACCACTATAATGGTTGTTTAAAAATGTTGGTTTTCTCCTTTGGTGATTCTGCTTATTAACATCAGGTGTCTTCAATAATGATCAATCATCACTTTGTTAATCACCTAATTATCTCGTTAACTTCAACACTGCTTCAGTGTTTATATGTGTCCACACTCAGAGTGTTAAATTAACACTGGGGATTTTGCTGTGTTGTAAGTTACCAACAGTCTGGCTGGGTGAATCACTCTGTGTTGGATCCCCAAGTTGCGCAGTTCCTGGCGGATTGGGTTGAATTGTTTCTTCAGTTGGTGTATTCCAGTGGCCAAGTCAGCATAAAACCGAATTTGCTGGTTCTTGTATTGAATGTCTTTTTTACCCCGTGCAGCTGCGATGACTGCCTGTTTATCCTTGTAGTTCAGAAACTGCATTATCAGGGATTTTGCTGTGTACAGCTGTTTTTTTTTTTTGCATTCCAATACTTTTGTTATATAGTTATTCAACATTATATCTCATTTTTTGCATATATTTAAATTCAGGGTGGTGTACACAAAGATGCTGACGCCTCTCTGACTGCATTTGTCCTGATTGCCATGCAAGAAGGTAGCAAGATCTGTAATGAACCTGTAAGTGTGATTCTTTGAAACAGCGCTCTGATACATCATCTTCGTCTCCAGCACGTCTCAGTCAGTCTCTCTCTATACTAGAATCTTCAAAGCAGTATGAAAAGAGCTGTTGATTACCTGCTGCTGAAAGTTCACAGTCTGACCAGCGCTTATGATGTGGCTATGACTTCTTATGCTTTGGCCCTTGCTGGAAAACTCAATAAAGACATTTTGAAGAGACATTCCACTGAAAGTAAAGGTCAGTTACATTACAGTCTGTCAAAAAGCGAATGTCTAGTAGAATGGAAGGTGAGATTGAATATGATTAAATGAAGTTGAGGTCACTTCTCCATGGAAAAAGTTTGTGTAGAACTGTAGATAGAACTGAAATCATAAAACAAAAAATACTTTTTTACTAAAATAAATAAAATGAACTGCAATAATTGAAATTTAAATATTCAATAGCTTTTTTTTCAGCTAGTTGCCAATGAGAACATTTATCATTTTCATTTTAAATCGATGTATTAAATATAAAGAAAAATTATAAAAACTATACTATACACTTAAAACAAACAACACACACACACACACACAAACACAAAAGCGTGAATTTGCCAATAAGGTTTCTTCCAACATCCAAAATGTGAAATAGGATGAAGAAATGCATTTATGATGATGAAAGAGAAAAGCTTTTTCTCTATTTTATTTATTTATTTTAAATTTTATGTTTTAAATATATGTTTGGTGTTTGTTTTATTGAAATTCACTAGTGCTGTCAAAATCAGTGCATTAACACAGGCAAATAATTTTTTTAAGTTTAATGGCATTCAGAATATTTAATGCATATTTTAAAACTTTTAAAAAAAACTTGTGATATCACATTTTACTTATACCTACCCACTTTTAGATGGAATATTTTGGAAAGTTCCTGGAGAACACCATCACTCCCTAGGTGCTACAGGTTATGCAGTGCTTGCCCTAGTAAATGTAAAGGATTTTGAGAGTGCTGGACAGGCAGTGCGTTGGCTGGGGATGCAACAAACCCACTATGGGGGTTACGGCACAACTCAGGTATTTAAAGTTTACCAGTTTTGGGGAAGATGCATTAAAAGGAATGCATTAGTTATTTTTTATGTAAAAAGTAATGTGTTACATTACATTTGTTTAATCTACTTTTTCTCATCTTGGCTGGGCTTGCTTGTTTGTTTTTAATATACAATAAGTTCTATTTCTGGCACCTGTAAAAGCTGTTTCACACCACACCATTTCAACAATTTAAAAAAAAAAAAAAATGTTGGTGCAAAAATGCTCATCTATGGTCATTTTTGTTTAATAGTGTGGTTGAACATATTATCGAAGGTACGCAGCAAAGCTATTGGTTAATACAATGGAATTAAATACATAAAGTATATTAAACATATTAAATTATTGCATGCAGTATTTAAGTCTACACTCAAGAGTGTTAAAAGTAAAACTGAAGCAGAGTTAAAGTTAATGAGATAATTAGTGATTAATTAAGTGATGATTGATCATTATTAAAGACACCTGATGTTAATAAGCAGAATCACCAAAGAAGAAAATCACAATTTTTATGTTACCTTTATAGTGGTCAGTGTTTGCTTTAGTTGGGCTCTTGACTCTTACATTTTTAAAGTTAGATTTTGTTTGGCTGTTGTAAAAGAATTATGACGGACAGACAAGCAAAGGGGAAAAAAATGATCGTTTAACCTGAATCACTGAACTCATTGAGATACTAAACCTAAAAGAGTTTAAAGTTTTCCTTGTTGATTATAACAGCCCTGTGATTCTAAAGGATCCACTAATTAAAACGATTTCTTGAAAGTTGTTCAGATTATGATAATAAAAAAAAAAAAAAAAAAAACACTTCTTTGAGGCACACACATACATCAAGAATAAGTGTAGGAATCTCAACAATGGTGACAAACGGCATATTTGCTTCGTGGAGGCGCAAACGGCGAACTGCCCACATCAACGGAAACAAAGCGGGAGATTCACTTTACTGTTTATCTCGGCTATTTGCATCGTGTTACTGGAAGAAGACGCGCTGTGAGGAGAAACATTTATATTTCCCTCAGAGGAAGAGCACGATATGACGCACGGCGAGATCCACCGAAAGAGTAAGTCTTTCTTTTATTAGCCTACTTACATTAGTTGTTGTGTTACTGTGATATAACTTGTACACATTATAGGAGTTAGACTTTTTTCTAACTTTAAGTCGTGACTACATGTGCAATCAAGTTAAACGTTATGAAGTATGTTTCATTTCATTACATTGAAATGTTTGACGACGCCAGGATGTTTTTAATGTTCTATAAAATAAAATGATGCGATATAAATGTAATAGTGTTTACACTGTAACACTGAATGAAAGAGTCTAAGATTGTTTATACCAAACTAGTCATATACTCTGTTCACGAATAGATGTTTATGACATGCTTAATAATAAATTAGTTTCCCAGACATAAAATGGTTTTGTATTGTATAATACATACAAAGCATGCTTGTGTTTGAGTATAAAATCTTATTTATTTACTTATCGTATAACAATAGGATACTATTAGTTTATTATTAATACTATGTTAATGAATAGATGTTTAACCTGCTAAACAATAATAATTAGTTTCTTAGATATAAAATGCTATTTTTTTAAAGGTAGTATAAAGCATGTGTGAGTCTATGACTACAAAATCATACTATATGTATATATTACAGATGCTCCTGATATTATCATGCTTACAGATGTTTTTTTTTTTTTTTTTTGTCTAGTGATCTGATTCCTGCACCACAGATGAATGCCACATGAAGAGTGCTGTACCAACATCAGATGTTCAACTACACTCATTTTTTTCTTTATTGTAAAACAATTTCCTGAACTACTGATGATGAGTTTTGTTTCTTAAATCCATGGAAAGAAGCAGCAAAAACTTAAATATGAGGTATAATTTACTTGTTTCACTTGTTGAACAGAATCCAGAAAACAGTTTTCAGGAATGACACAAAGTCTGTTCACGTCTCTATGGTTAGATCAGTGTAGTCAATAATGTGCTTTTGACCTTCATTATGTATGTTTTGATGATACGGTGTTGTAAATAAAGTACAAATAATCTAAAACTCCATTCTCTGAATCTCTCATTGTTTCTACCTGACAGTCACAGTCTCACTGATGGGCCATTAGAGGAGGGCCTTTTGTCTCTTTTGTGTGAATCACTAAATATTCATGGTCGTTGTCACTCCCTTGCATATTCCCTTTCAGTCACAAAACATGTCATAGAAAATTTAAATCAATATATTGTTTTCTGTAAACGCGTGAATGAGATGATTTTCACATCATTTTGTTGAAAAAACTCTAGACTACCACATCCAGTTCTCAAAAGTCTTGTGAACTAATGTTCTGAATGTGTTTCATGGCCTTATTTCAGTGACTTAAAGATTTTAGTTTTTCACTAACCATGCAAAAATGTTTTCTCAAAAACACAAACATGTAGATTAATGTTGCTTGCATATTACCGTAGCCCAGTTTGTGCTGATTACAATGTAATCAGACTTTAGCCATTAATATGTTTTTAAGATACTAAAAAAAGCACAAACGTGAGGGCATGTCAAAACTTCTCCAGGGCCCCAAAACACCCTCAGACCCCAGAGGGTTAACATCAGCCCACATAGCAATTGACATCTGGCCCAGCTCTGGGCTAAGCAAGGAGTTACACTTGGCCCAAGTGCAGCAAAGAATTACGGCCCTTGTTTGGCCCAGATCTGGTTTACAGACGTGAGCCACACATGAGCCATAACTGGCCCAAATCTCAGCCAAACAGTAACTTATAACCAGCCCTGAACTGAGCCAGAACAAGTTTTATTAGTGCTACCCCCAAGCAACCGTTGAATCAATGTTAAAAGTAGTTGATTTGTCAATGTTAATGGCATCGAATGAATATAACTTTTGCTCCTATTAATAATGTTGAAAAAAATCACCATTGTTGTGATCAGTGATCGCTTTAGTTGGGCTCTTGACTCTTTGTACTTTTTATGTTAGATTTTCTTTGTCTATTGTAACATTGTGTGAAAACATGTTATTTGAGATGATGAAAACTAAGATCTGCTGTGGTTAGATGATGGTGATGACTGTAACCATTGCAAAGTTATTTAATGAATTGCTCACAAATGCGTTGGTCTTTGAATGATGGTGTGATGCTGCAATGTGAGAGTAAAGCTCTAAAATAAAACTGTTATCTTTTATGAATTAACAGAGAGTATTATCAAGAAAACTTTAAATTACTGAATCAATTAGACATCAAGAATCAGCGTATGAAACTCAACAATTCTATGCAGAAATGCATGCTGGGTATCAATATAGTAACAAGCCATTCATGATTCCCAGCATGCATTGCAGTTGATCTGTTTATCTGAATTAGTTTGGTGATTGTCACCATTGTTGCGATATGTATGTTGAGTGTTCATGTCTAAATCTTTTGATTTGTAATCACAGATTTTTTTTTTTTTTTTTATAGTTTTTTTGCATTTGTGGTACAGAATATTTACGTCGATAATGACATTCATCAGTGTTATTTAGAATTGTTTTTCAACTGTATTGCCAGTCACCACCCATTGCAAAAAGTAATCTACTTTCAATTAATTTTAATACATTTCTTTTCAATAGCATAAGTGTTTATATTGAAACACCATTACAGCACAGAGAAAAAAATTATGTAATGAAAATCAAGAATTAAGAACCCAACTAAAGCAATCACTGATCACAGTAATGGTGGTTTGTTGAAATGTCAACATTTTTTCAACATTAATTGTTTTAATGACATTAACATCGACAAATCAACTATTTTTAACATTGATTCAATGGTTTTCACCTGCTCTCTTGCTATCTGGGACTCGATCAAGCCTTCAGTAAACCACATAGAGTCCAGTCTTTAACCAGAAACCCCAAAACTGAGCCTAAAAAAAAGAAACAAAAAACAACTCAGCCATGGATCCATCAATAAGCAGTAAAACACAGTTACACCTTTAGACATGGCTCAGTTTTGGGGTTTCTGGTTTAAGACTGGTATCTATGTAGTTTACTGAAGGCTGAGATTGTGTAGCACTATTAAAACTTGTTCTGGCTCAGTTCAGGGCTGGTTATAAGTTACTGTTTGGCTGAGATTTGGGCCAGTTATGGCTCATGTGTGGCTCACGTCTGTAGTCCAGATCTGGGCCAGACAAGGGCCGTAATTCTTTGCTGCACTTGGGCCAAGTGTTACTCCTTGCTTGGCCCAGAGCTGGGCCAGATGTCAATTGCTATGTGGGAGGTGTCTTCAATAATGGTCAATCATCACTCAATTAATCATTTAATTACCTCATTAACTTTAACTCTGCTTTAGTGTTAATTTAACACTCTGATTTGAACACCTCTATACTCTTTGAGTGTGGTCTCACATGTACTCCCAGGAGAGTTAATTTCACACTGGATTTTTTTTTTTTTTGGCTGTGTGGGGAACTCTTTTCATAATAAAATTTAAAAAACACAAACATGACTAATGATTAAACCATGTCTTACCTTGATACTCCAAAATATATATATTTTTTTGTTTTGTTAAATTACCTGTCTGTTTAGGCAACAAGCATAGTCTTCCAAGCTGTGGCTGAGTACCGCACTCAGGTTAAGCAGCCAGACATCAGTTTGAACCTGGATCTGGCTGTAGAGGGGAGAAAAGACAAAACCACAATTACTATCCAACCAACCAACATTCATATTTCACGCTCAGACAAGGTCAGGAAATTTGAATGAGTATTTGCACTTTTAAGGCTGCGTTGAATAATGCAGTTGAGAAATATAATTAAAATTATGCCCAATGAAGATTTACCCCTGACATAGTCACATGTTGTTTGTATTAAGTGATTCACAAGTGTATTTTCTTTCTCAGTTTGACATTACGAAAAGTTTCAATATCACAGCTCAAGGGACCGGGGTGGCCATGCTCTCGGTGAGTATTCATGAACGCGCTTACGATGTCCTCACCAACATTTTGTTCTGTGTTCAACAGTGCCTGTCTTTTCCTCTCAGGTCTTTTCTGTGTATTATGCTCTGCCTGAAGAGAAGGACTATGACTGTAATGTGTTCGATCTCAGTGTGCAGATGGTGAAAGAACCTGCAGGTAGAATCCGTCAGGATAATGAGACATGACTGTAATTTAAACTGCTGTGCTGTAAAATAAGGTTGAATGATGTTCTTGTTCTTGTGTGTAGTGTCCTATGATGGAGCCTCTGAAAGCTACCAGATCACTATTGAATACATGTGAGTATACAGCTCTTCTAACTGTACATTCACAACATTCACAGGAACCCTTTCATCTGGTACTTTTGTCTGATAAATTCCTCTCTGCTTAAATGTCTAGAAAGACCAGAAATACGATATCCAGATGATGCTTTAGTAATTTGTCAAGAATGTGTCATGGCATGAAACTGTGTAATACGTTTAAGAAAGAACAGGTGAAGCGACATTTACATGTGGTCATTTTGCCCAAGAGGAAGCTGCAGTGTGTGATGATGAACTTTAACCCTTACTTTAATCCTCCTCTGCAGTTTCAAAGACCCGTCAAAAAACTCAGGCATGTCTATTTTGGACATTGGCCTGCTGACAGGGTTCAAAGTGGATGAACGTGATCTTTCAAAGGTAAATAAACATTGTCAATGATTGAGAAAGTTCATAAATATTTATAAGTCTAACACATTTACTTGAATTCAGTTAAATTCATAGAATTGACATTAAAACTTCAACTCTGATATCATACCTGTTTTTCTCTTGTGACTGTGCCAGTTACTCAGTGGTAAGGATAAGTACATTCAAAACTTTGAGTTGAACAAGGAGCTGTCAGAGCGAGGATCTCTTATCATCTACATAGATAAGGTAAACTCCCAATTTTCTCTAGGTTGCCTTTTTTGCATATAGTGTACATCTTCTTTCCTATGAGCAATTTGGTAAATGATTGCTCATAATAACAGCTTTTTACTTAATGTGTTGTTAGATTTCTAATAAAGAGAAGGACAGGCTTGTCTTCAGTATGCACAAGATGAATGAAGTGGGAATACTGCAGCCCGCCAGAATCACTGTGTACGAGTACTATGCTCCAGGTGTGTGGTGTTAGTCACCAACAAATATTTACAGAGAGACCCAGAAAAGAAATGCATATATGTATTTCTTCAGTAAATTTGACAATATACACATTTTAGCAATATATTGTGTGATGAATCCAGTTTTCTCTTCTGTATGATTCAACTAAAGCAACCCAAGAATAAAGAATAAAGAACAAAATTGAGCTTGAGGTTTCACCAAAATAAAAAGTAAATTAAACAGATATAAAATAAACATTAGTGCTTTTCCCTCATGCAAACAGCAATGCTGATCAAAGCACACAGTTCATTATGATTGATCATTTTGACACACTGGGTCTGATTTATTTAATCTAGCATAGAAACAAGCACAGATCTGTGTGCACAAATCACTTTATGGCAGAGTTCACATGTGATTCATGAAACATTCAACATCACGCCCCCTAAAAACAGCCTGGTTTAGAAGCCTTGCTTTCTTACGATCAGGAGAAACATTACTCTTACGACATCAAGAAATGCAGATTCTTGATGTCTATGTCTAAATTAAAGATGTTTTAAAAACATCTGTCAAATTATAGATATTATATTGTTCACAGGGTTGATGTAATCAGTAGATTAGAAAAAAACCTAACTCAGTTATACAGTTCACTACATGAAGATTATGTCAAAACATAATCAAGGCCACAATATCACCTTTCTTCTGGTTAGTTTGGCTGTTATAACTCTGTTAAAATAACCAAACAAAATGTAAGCATCAAGAGCCCAACTAATGCAAACACTGACCACTATAATGGTGACATAAAAATGTGATTTTCTCCTTTGGTGATTCTGCTTGTTAACATCAGGTGTCTTCAGTAATAATCAATCATCACTTAATTAATCACTAATTATCTCATTAACTTTATTTTTGTTTCTGTGTTAATTTGACACTATTACTTTTAACACTCTTGAGTGTGGAGTCAAATAAACTCCCGGGAGAGTTAATTTAACTGGGCTTTTTTGCTGTGTACAAACATCAAGCTAAAATGAATTTATTGAAGCTAAACTAAATGGCATTGGGCTCTTTCGACATCCAAATGTTTCCACTGGTTTGCCATGTAACATTTGGTTGCTAAACTATTACCTATGATGAAAACAATGCTTTGTACTTCACTTGTGATCCAATATCTAGGTAAAACATCATCCTTCATATTTGCAAAAATGCGATCACTTAAAATTAATAAAATAAAGATATAAAGAAAACAAATAAAATGCATTAAGAGTATCACAAAAACAAAAGTGGCCTATACTTGCCCCTTTTTTTTTTTTTGTTAGTCATTTAATTTTTTTATTAATTATTTAAGAGAAATATATTTTGTGTAGCCCTTTTTATTGTATTCCTTTTATAATGTCTCTTTTTCTCCGTTCACCGAAGCACGGCAGGTGGGTGAAACCCTGAAAGAAAAAAAAACTTTGTTTGTTGGTCAGGAAAATAATCTAAATGAACAAAATGCTGTTATTATACAATTCTCTATGCTGCATTCAAGTTCAGGCCAACTCAAAAACTTGCATACACGAGCTGAGACCTAATTTGAGGTTTGATCGTAGCCACCGCTCACATCCATACTGATAAATTCCAAGTTTTGCTTAAAAACGACCACATGCCCAATTTTCTGTTGTTCATGAGACCCACTGTGTAGGACAAATACTGCTGAAATAATAAATCTGACCTCCATATTTTGACAGATAAGCGTTGTGTGAAGTTCTACCATCCTAATAAGAAAGATGGATCGCTGAACAGACTCTGCCATGAGGCGTTGTGCCAGTGTGTTGAAGGTACGTACAGTTTCATTTTAAACACAAGATGAATGTACAATATTCTTTAAAAATGCCATTCTGTGAAGTCCCCATTAGAAAGAAAGAGAGTCAAAGTGTGGTAAATAAATGAAATATCCTGACAGAGAACTGCAGTTTGCAAAAGCATGAACACATCGATGAGAAGGACCGTAAAGATCAGGCCTGTAAACGTACAGCAGAATACGGTAAACACCCTAAATGCGTTGTGTGTGTGTGTCTGTCTGTGTGTGTTTGAGTAAATTACTGTAGCAGCAGAGAATGTTAGATCATGTCTTGTGGAATGTCTTGGAAATGTTAGGGTCCTGTAAAGGTCAGCTCTTATGGACAGTAGATGATAATGCACTTCATTTGTCTTGTAGTTTATAAAACCAGGGTGCTGGAAATGGGCTTCTCATTGCATGCAGACATCTATAACATGACAATTGAGAAAGTGGTGAAAGAAGGTATGGGTTGTTATTTTCTTTCTGATTCACTGTGGCAGTAGAAAAAGCTGAACATGAAAGATGTCGTGTCAACTGTAAATCATGAATCTGGATTGTAACTGGTCCATTGCACTGGCTTTGTCTTGTGTCTGTTTGTTTTTAGGTTCTGAGGCAGATGTGGAAGGAAATATAAGGTCGTTCTTGGCTCATCCTTTCTGTAGAGATTCTCTGAAATTTGAAAAAGGCAAGACATACCTGATCATGGGCCAAACCAAAAACCTTCCAAGGATTGGTGGAAAGTACGAGATTCAGTTTCGGTTTATGTGGAAATTGGCCGATCTTGTAGTTAATGCATTTTGAGTAGAACTCTTCTTATATATCTGCTGTGTGGTTGCTCCTAATGAAAAACGTTCTCACTTTTCTCAATCATCTCAGGTTGAGGTACCACTTGGGTGAGGACACCTGGATTGAATACTGGCCAACAGACAAGGAGAGCCAGACAGTAGAACATCGAAAACGGTATATCGGCATCACCTCACTTGCCGATGAGCTTCTCCGATTTGGATGCTCCACTTGAAGATTTTCATCTATAGCAGCCTTGCAGCCACAGCTTAGCTTTTAATTCAAGTATATTGTCAGATTTATAAACAATTGCAGACTTTTTGTTTTAGTTCATGCAGTATGCTCAGTTCGCTTAAATGAGTCAAATAAAATATAAAAACATCTAAAGCCATTTATCAAATAAACTTTGCAAACATAAAACAGTCTTGATTTTTTGCAAAATCCCCAGTGTTAATTTAACACTCTGAGTGTGGACACATATAAACACTGAAGCAGTGTTAAAGTTAATGAGATAATTAGGTGATTAACAAAGTGATGATTGATCATTATTGAAGATACCTGATGTTAATAAGCAGAATCACTAAAGGAGAAAACCAACATTTTTAAGCAACCATTATAGTGGTCAATGTTTGCATTAGTCGGGCTCTTGACCCTTAAATCTTTAATACTAGATTTTGTTTGGCTGCTGTATTTGAGTTAAAACAGCCAGACAAGCCAAAAGCTCAAGTCACCAGGTGATTATGTTTTAACATATTCATTGTTTGACATAAATCACCTAGTAACGTAAATCACTCTAATCTCTCAGTTAGGTTTTTTTTTTTTTTTTTTGCTTATTGTAATACCTTTGACAATCCACATAAGATCCAGCACTTCCTATACATTTTGGAAAGATTTCTTTTACAACCTGTTTAAAAAAAAAAAAACATTTCACCTAGGCACACATAGACATCAAGAACCAGCCCATGAATCTCAACAATGGTGACAAACGGCATATTCAGATAAACAGATCAACTCTGAACTCTCATAATTTATTCATGCCGCAATGCATGATGGGAGTCATGGATGAGTTCTGATCGGCTACAACATGCTTTTTGATGGTCACCGTTGTTGTGATTCTCACACTGATTCTTCATGTCTGTGTGTCTAAATTAAGATAAACTTTTTTTTCATCATCTGTCTGATTATGGCAAAACGGATTGATCTTTTGTTCAGTTTTTTTTGTAATCTGTAAGGAAATTCTATGTCAGATACTCAAGTCACTATATGATGATTAAGTCAAGCACAGTCAATGCCATCTTATTGACTTTTGCTCTTTGCTTGTCTGGCTGTTATAACTCTGTAATTGCAGCAAAACAAAACCTAATATTGATGATTTAAGGGTCAAGAGCCCAACTAATGCAAACACTGACCACTATAATGGTTGCTTAAAAATTTTGGTTTTCTCCTTTGGTGATTCTGCTTATTAACATCAGGTGTCTTCAATAATGATCAATCATCACTTCGTTAATCACCTAATTATCTCGTTAACTTCAACACTGCTTCAGTGTTAACTTTAACACTGCTTCAGTGTGTATATGTGTCCACACTCAGAGTGTTAAATTAACACTGGGGATTTTGCTGTGTATGCAAGGAATTCCAGTCACTTTTATAAGGGATTCTATTCCAGTTTCTGTGCTGATTGCTGACTTTGCAGATTTATTGTAGTATTCATTGATTTTATTTAATGACTAGCAAGCAAATACCAAACCAAGAGTAGTGACAGAGAGAGACCTCTTGGGATCACTTAACGTGTACCTGAGAGCAAAATGTTTTCTGCTTTCATATGACTGATTTTTAAAGACAGTTATTTTGTTCATTAATTTGCACCTACAGTGTAGCCACTAAATATATTTACTCAGTTTTACCTAAAGCTCACTTGGATTTGTTCTAGATCATTAGATGACGTTTAATACCTTGGATGTTTGTTTGTCTGAAAGTATTTTCCTCAGGAGGTTTCTTACACATGCAGTTTGTGAATAGCACAGTCAATGCCATCTTATTTTGTAAGTGTAACAACAACCTGTCCAGGGACTGCGGGTGGAAATTAGCATTTTTGCTATAACCTGGCACATGACATCTTTTCTTATTTTAGACTAATGTTGTTTGTGCATTGTCCCTGATCAAATAAATAAAATTAAAATTAAAATTAAAAAAATTAATTGACATATGGGGTGACAAGGTTTCAGTCCTAGTGTACGAGAGGAAAAAGAAATGAGAACATTTGTTGTGTCACTAATAACGGATGCTGGGCTTGTAGCTAGAGAAATTGTAGGTTCTGAAATAGATTACTTCATTGAACAGAATCTGTTTTGTGTTTTTGTATCTTTTGGCGTTCGAAAGGTATATTGTAAGGTTCAGTGAGAAACAAACCCAAATGTTACTAAATAGCCTAATATATTAAAATCTTGTGTTGCAGTCTTGTGTGCGAGTTGGCAGCAGCCCATTCTGCGCACAAGTGCACATCCTTTTGAGATATTAATTATAATCAGTTTTATTAAAACAAAAGAATACATTGAAAAAATGTAAAAACGTGCACAACAAAAAGCCCAGAGTTAAATGAACTCTCCTGGGAGTTTATTTGACTCCACAGTGTAAAAAGTAACACTGAAGAGTGTCAAATTAACACTGAAGCAGAGTTAAAGTTAATGAGATAATTAGCGATTAATTAAGTGATGATTGACCATTATTGAAGACACCTGATGTTAATTTTATGTCACCATTATAGTGGTCAGTGTTTGTAGTAATTGGGCTCTTGACACTTACCTCCTTACATTTTAAACTTTAGATTTTGTTTGCTGCTGTAACTGAGTTAAAACAGCCAGACAAACCAAAAGCACAAGTCACCATGTGGTGATGATTATGTTTTAACATAATCATTATTTGATCTGAAACACTGAATTCATTTAGGGTCTAATATCTGAGTTATGTTTCCTTCAATGATAATCTTGAATGTTTATATATATATATATATATATATATACATTTAGGAAGGATTTCTTACAAGCTGTTGTGATCATCATCTGGAAAAGTGTTTTGCTCAGGTGCACACAGACATCAAGAACCAGCGTATGAATCTCAACAACAGTGACAAACAGCATATTCAGATAAACAGATCAACTCTGATCATCACAAAACAAGCTACAAAAAAGTCACATAAAAACAGCAACAGCAAAAACAAAATAAAATAGTAAGGATAAAAGAAATTACAAAGACAATTCAGCTAATAATTTACTCATGCTGCAATGCATGATGGGAGCCATGGATGAGTTCTGATTGGCTACAACATGCTTTTTTGATGGTCACCGTTGTTGTGATTCTCACGCTGATTCTTCACGTCTGTGTGTCTTATGTAAAGAACTTTTTTTTTTTTTTTTAGTTTTTGAGCAAAATAATTTAAAAAAAAACACCTGTCTAATTACAGATATTATGTTGTTCATAATATGCACAGGGTTGATGCAATCAATATAGAAAACTCAGTCATACAAGTCACTACACGAAGATTATATCAAAACACAATCTAATGTTAAAAATGTAAGCGTCAAGAGCCCAACTAATGCAAACATCGACCACTATAATGGTTGCTTAAAAATTGTGATTTTCTCCTTTGGTGATTCTGCTTGTTAACATCAGGTGTCTTCAGTAATGATCAATCATCACTTAATTAATGACTAACTATCTCATTAACTTTAACTCTGCTTCAGTGTTAATTTGACACTCTTCAGTGTTACTTTTAACACTTGTGAGTGTGGAGGCAAAAAACTCCCAGGAGAGTTAATTTAACTCTGGGCTTTTTGTTGTGTGTAAAACTTTAATATCACTGTTTGCTTGTTGTCAGAATTATAGTTCTTGCGTGAACGTTAGCTAGTCAATGCATTACAGTCTCCTTTTTGTATTAGTGTTTAAAATATTTATTTAAAAGTAATTAATTAATTAATCAAACAAACGTGACGAGGGTATGCCCAGCTGATGCAAAGCATAGAATTTATATCTGCACAGAGGAAAACCGTGTCTAGGCTCTGCCCCAGTACAGGTTGTGTCGAGCCATTCATTTGTCTGGTTGTTTGATGAGATACAGATAAACGTGTTAAGAATCCGCACAACTGCAACAGCGGTGGACTAGTATTCAGGAAGGAGAATGTAAATTTTGGGGCAAGTGCACGAGCTTAAGAGATGCTCAAAGGGTTCGGTTAGGCACTAGTAGAAATGGTGGGGGGAGTTTTCGGTTAGAGAAACTGAGGCAAGAGAGCCCAGTTAGAGGGTTTATTTGGATTATTTCTGCATGTATGAGGTAGTACATGCAAAGTGTGTGCACATATATGTGTGGTCTATAACAAACAGAGGAAACAAAATACAATGTAAAAGTTGTTAACGTAAACAGTGCTATGACTAGCATACAGAGAATTAACATTATACATATCAGTAGCAATAATAATTCAGGTTATCAAAGGTCAAATGTGAGGTAGTATCTGTAAACCATAGCTTTATCGTACTTCAGTAAAGTGTATTTAAGTCACAGTTGAGCAGCTGCATACAAGTGTATCTAGTACAGTTCACAAATGACAGTAACAGAATATGTAAAATATTTAATTTTGAACAGCTTGGAAGGTAAACAGAAACTAACTTCTTAATTATTCACTCACAGGAACAACAAACATGCAGTAGTCCGTATTCTTGCACAAACAAACTAGAAGTCAGTCTTTCCACCTATAGACCGCTGCTTGTTCAGGCATGTCTTGACTTGTCCAGACATGTACAAGCATTAATTCTGTTAAATACATAAAGACTCCCCTAGGGGGCATTGTTGGGCTTTTGGACAGCAAGAAACCCAAGATTAATGGTCAAAGATACCACACATCAGGGCAATCAATGTAAAATAATCAGTAGAGACACTGGCTGCATTCGAAACCGCATACTTCCCTACTGTATAGTGGGCAAAAAACAGTAGGCGAGCGAATAAGTATGTTTGAATCTTCAGTATTCAAAAATAGTATGTTGTAAACTCAGAAGCGAAGACCAGGAGATTCTTAGGTATCTTCAGCAGAGTTCTTTATTGAGAACACGCTGTGTGGTGCTGCAGTCATCAAAAGACTAAGGCAGTGATACATTGTAGTTTATATACATTTAGGGGGCAATGCTTAGAAATGGAGACAAAGCACCAGGGTGACGATCCCAAACAAAGCATGCAAATGAAGTATTCAGGTATAGCCAAGTGCCCTATTTACACCAGTCCTAATCCAATAATTATAACTACTCAAAGACTGGGACAGAGGCACCAAGAGCCATTACAAAAAAAAGGTGAACATCTCAGTAATCTGCCTCATTTGACTTACAATAAGAGAACAGGAACTGGCAGGGACCTCTTGCTACAAACTTTGCTTGAGTAAATCATTTGTCTGATAAGACCATATTTACCTTAAATGATAAATACAATATATTTCACCTTAGTTTTTCATGTGATGTTATGTCAGAACATAGGATCAGCATATTTTAAACAGATTCTTAAATTTGTAATACAACAAGTAGGTGAGAATTAGCAGGCGAGTGCACTAATTCTTGTGAGATTCAGACGTACGTATACTTAATTTGCGTTCTAATATGTATACTTACCTACTATATAGCAGGAAAAATGAGTATGTGAAGAAAGAAGTACGTTCAAAACCTAAAAGAGTAGGCGAGAAATCCCCGGATGTCCTACTGCTTCAGCCCAGATTCTGGAGTGTTCATCAATGGATACTTTTCAGTCCCAGGAGTCCACGGGAGAACAATACGTCATCATCAAACATGATTGAGAACCGCAACGAGGGTGTTTACAAATGTGAGTAATACAAACCAAAACATGGTTCCTTGTGTTAAAATGGTTGTACCTACCAATGGACAACTGTAATGACAAAAAAAAACAGAAAACAAATATCATGGATTCAACATGGTATGAGATTATATACACAGAAAAAAAAACAACAACAACATAATAACAAGGTTAAATATCTGAATAATTCACCACTGTTTTTTTAGAAGCAATTCAACAAGGAAAAAAAAAAAAGAAAACAACAGAGATTTATGCCAGTTTTATACATAAAATGAAGAAATTAACTACATATTAAAGAGAACGATTTCATCTTATAAGTTTTCTTATAAAATTGGATCATGTTATTAACAATATATTTTAAAGTTAAAAAAATGGTTATACAACAAGTCACAAAAAAATTGTTAAATTGTTTCTTTAACAAGACCACAAAAATAGCAAAATTTCATCAACATCAAAATATTTATGGATAGATCAAACTTGCCGCTCCTGTCTTTTAAATTGTGTGTGCACTTTGTTAATTATTATGAGAAAACATGTGAGTTTAAATGTGCGGTTGTTTTAATAATCTGTCCCTACTTTTCAGTTTCAATGGTTTAGCTAAATCATGCACAGGTTTTAATTTATTCACTTCTTGTTTTGGTTAAATAAATTATGCAGTGCCTCACGTTTTCTTAAAATAAAGGAAGGAATTTTTTTTTTTAAATATGCAAATCTTTATTTGTGGACGGATAGGCTACGCAATCTTTTTCCTATGCAATTCTCTGTCAAATAAAGGCCATGTACAGGTGCATCTCAATAAATTAGAATGTTGTGGAAAAGTTCATTTATTTCAGTAATTCAACTCAAATAATGAAACTTGTGTATTAAATCATTTCAGTGCACACAGACTGAAGTAGTTTAAGTCTTTGGTTCTTTTAATTGTGATGATTTTGGTTCACATTTAACAAAAACCAACCAATTCACCAACAAATTAGAATATGATGACATGCCAATCAGCTAATCAACTCAAAACACCTGCAAAGGTTTTCCTGAGCCTTTAAAATGGTCTCCCAGTTTGGTTCACTAGGCTACACAATCATGGGGAAGACTGCAAACAAGATGCACAACCAACCGAAAGAACCGCAGCCTTGAGAGGCTTGTCAAGCAAAATCGATTCAAGAATTTGGGTGAACTTCACAAGGAATGGACTAAGTTTGGGGTCAAGGCATCAAGAGCCACCCCACACAGACGTGTCAAGGAATTTGACTACAGTTGTCGTATTCCTCTTGTTAAGCCACAGACAATGTCAGAGGTGTCTTACCTGGGCTAAGGAGAAGAAGAAATGGACTTTGCCCAGTGGTCCAAAGTCCTCTTTTCAGATGAGAGCAAGTTTTGTATTTCATTTGGAAACCAAGGTCCTAGAGTCTGGAGGAAGACTGGAGAAGCTCAAAGCCCAAGTTGTTTAAAGTCCAGTGTTAAGTTTCCACAGTCTGTGATGATTTGGGGTGCAATGTCATCTGCTGGTGTTGGTCCACTGTGTTTTTTGAAAACCAAAGTCACTGCACCCTTTACCAAGAAATTTTAGAGCAATTCATGCTTCCTTCTGCTGACCAGCTTTTTAAAGATGCTGATTTCATTTTCCAGCAGGATTTGGCACCTGCCCAAACTGCCAAAAGCACCAAAAGTTGCTTGACTGGCCAGCAAACTCACCAGACCTGAACCCTATGGGAGAATCTATGGGGTCAAGAGGAAAATGAGAAACAAGAGACCAAAAAATGCAGATGAGCTGAAGGCCACTGTCAAAGAAACCTGGGCTTCCATACCACCTCAGCAGTGCCACAGACTGATCACCTCCAAGCCACACCGAATTGAGGCAGTAATTAAAGCAAAAGGAGCCCCTACCAAGTATTGAGTACATATACAGTAAATGAACATACTTTCCAGAAAGCCAACAATTCACTAAAAATATTTTTTTATTGGTCTCATAAAGTATTTTAATTTGTTGAGTGAATTGGTGGGTTTTTGTTAAATGTGAGCCAAAATCATCACAATGAAAAGAACCAAAGACTTAAACTACTTCAGTCTGTATGCATTCAATTTATTTACTATGTGAGTTTCACAATTGTAGTTGAATTACTGAAATAAATGAACTTTTCCATGACATTCTAATTTATTGAGATGCACCTGTATGTACTGTAAACCACCATTTCTTAAAGGTAATATAACACATGATTAACATTATAAAAATAATAAGTGTACATCTGTTAAATGTGTAAAATCTAAAATATGATCTAGTACTGTGTAGTTTAAAGTAAATATAACCACAGGCTTGACATTTATCCTGCTTGAATTCATTCTAAATAATTAATTTCATAGGCCTACTAAACTGAATATGAATTATTTTTTTCTTTGAGTCCCTTCAGCAAGGCAGCAAACTCCCAGCAGCTCTGTGTGTACACTTGTGTGGGTTAAATGCAGAGCAAATGCAGAGTTTGGATCACCATACTTGACCACATGTCATGAGTACTATCTGTGTGTGTGTTCAAAAGGCTTCTTGAACTTTTTTCCTGTGACCAGTCAACATTTGAAACTTCAGGAAGTTTGCATTGCAGACATGCTGAAAGCAAACTCTTTCCGTGACTAATCTGCTTCATCTCACATTTGTCTGCAACATCCCAAACTCACTGATGTGCCTCTGTCACATCTAGTGTAGTAATGGCACCATCTTGTGCCCTGTCATAGAATGACCACACTAATTATTTTGCACAGACATATGTTAAACTGCATTAATTTGTATATTTTCATACTTGAAAGGACTGTTATTGCGTGATAATTGTTTGTGAAAGTTATTTAATAATTTATTCATGTAAGATTCATTTTGTATTTTGTTCTAGAACACAACTTTTGCCATCAGTAAACACTTTACTGAGATTCTGAAGTCAGGGGTGAGTTCTTCAAGTTGGATGTTGTTATAAAGTTCAGACCGACTGTCTGCAGGGGTTGGAATCCACCCAAATCAGTGCTAAAATACGAAACCTTTTTTCCAGATGGGAAATTTATAATTTGCTTTTTTTCAACTTGAAATTTTCCATCTTGTAAACCCTGTTTAATTAATGTCTTTAACTTATAATAGAGCACCAGTCAACATCCAAATAGTTTTTTTTTTTTTTTTTTTTTTGAAAATGGCGAGTGGCATGAATTGTTTACAATTCCAAACACCTGCAGTACTCCTACACCAAAAAGTCCAGAAGTCTGCTTAGAGCCTCACATGGCGCTAGGCACTTTCCCAAGTCAAAGACCATTATATCAAATAAACACTGGCATGGATTTTCCTTGGTTTTGACTAATCCAAGTCAAATCAGCCCACTCTCAATCCTTCATTCAGGCGTCTTCATTCCTGCTCCTGAAACACTACTGTTCTGCAGAGTTCAGCTCCAGCCCTGGTTGAAACACTCCTGGTTGAGGTCTTCAGGGCTACAGGCAAGTGAGTTGAAGCAGTTGGAGCTGAAATCCGCAGAAAGCTAGATCTCTAGGAACAAGATTGGAGACCTCTGCGGTATTCCTGTAGCAAAACTCACTTGTGCACAGAGGTGAGAGAGCAGAGCTGAGGGCGGGGCTGGGGTGCGAATGAAGTCATTTTATTGGTCGATGTCTGACCAATGAACAACGCCAGCCGTTGCGACTTGCAGTGCAGAAAGAAACTATTTTTTATGCATATGTATCAGTTATTTGTAAAACACTGCAAACTATTTTCATTGAATATCCTCAGCTTTTAAGGGATTTTAAGACACTGAATTCATCTTGTCATTCAAGTATTATCTGGTAGGCAAATAATGCAACATCTTTCATATGTATATATCCTACTGCATATTGCAGAGTAATATTGCTGTATCAGAGTTGCGACATAACTGTTGTTTTTATTTTTATGTTTTTATTTTTATTATTTATTTATTTTTTAAGTAATTTAAACTTCTTTTATTGGGTTAAATGCCTTATTTGTTGCCTTTATTAACATTTACTTGTGTTGATGGCTATGTGAGTATCACAAATAACATAGCATTTTTTTAAATAAATAAATAAACGTATAAAAATCGAGTGCTTGATAATATCTAAATGTATACATTAAAAAACAAAGTTTAAAAAAATAAGCAGTTATGACCGGCAATACTGTTTTGAGCAACTAGAGTAGAGCTAAATGCATGTATTAATTAAACAGCCATTAGGGCATCTAGTGGTTAAATCATGGCATTACATATGAATATTATCTTTCAGGCCACCAAATGGCTCTAATTTGCCTCTTTGTACTGGAATTTAAAAACATGGATCATAATTATTGCGCATATTATTTAGTAGTAAAATCTCTTCAAATTAACTAAACAGAACTGAGCTAAAGTAGTACAACTATTTTATTGGTTAAAAGTTACACTTAAGGTGTTTGGACACATTTGACTGCCAAGGAGTATGAGAACATAATGATCTTGTCTTATTCCCCAGAATAAAATGCTATTGTAAAGCATAGTCTGCGTAGTTATAATCACACGATCGTGCACATTATCTGCTAATAATTACTAGAAATTGCTGCAAATGTAGTGAAACTGCTGTCTGTCCTGATTAATCCTATTCAAACAAATTGACAGCGTGGAGTTGTTTGGAACTATTGAGTGCTCCATGAACCACGTGACCGTGTGGCGGCGAGATCAAAGCATGTCGCAACTCTGTTTCTCAGCGGCTCTGGTACAGCGATTATATACATATGAAAGATGTTGCAATATTTGTCTAACAGATAATACCTGAATGACAAGATGAATGCATAAAAAATGTTTCTTGCTGCACAGAAAGTTGCGACGGCTGGCGTTGTTCATTCGTCAGGCATCGACCAATAAAATGACTTCATTCGCACCCCAGCTCCACCCGTTTCTGTTCTCTCGCATCTGCATTTACAAGTGCATAAGTGAGTTTTGCTACAGGAATACCGCTAAAGGAGTAGCAAAAGTCAAACCGCTAGGATTTAAAGTTGTACTGCCAGATCTGAGAGGTTGTAAGTGCTGATTTGATGTTGTACAGCAAAACTGAAGTGCAAAAGTAAAATGTTGTACACATTTGTGTCATTGTTTTATGTGAATGTCATTCTACACATTTGTAGCTATTAATCTGCAACTCTGACTTAAAAACACTGACTTAAAATGTTTTGATCATTGTCCATGTGTTCAAATCAAAAGATTCAGCTTTTCACATCAGAACTTACAAATACGAATGTTAATATGACAAGTTCTCACATTCACATCAACAAGCTCTTGAGTTTTGCTACTGTTTTACCTTCATACTTTTATGTCAAATTTTGCTTTACATGTGGTCATTTATTCCCAAGTACAGTGTTTTTTGTAAATATAATTTTCGAAACTGGCCAAACAACTCTATCTCTACAAAGAACATTATTCCAGAAGTCCTGTTTCTTGTGTAGCTGTTGGATGACATTCTTTTTCGAGATCTTCTAGGACCCCATTTGTAGGGAAGACTGAATTAGATGGAATCTCCATCTGAAAGTGCACACTGATATTGACTGTTGCTGGTGTGCACTGTAGATCCCTTAATGACACCCGTTCCTTTGTCCAGAAAAAAAAAAAAGTGTTGGGAAGGTTACTATGGAAATGTAATAGGTTATAGATTACAAGTTACTCTGTTTAAAATGCAATAAGTAGTATAACTGTTTCAATTATTTTATTGTAATTTATTTTATTGTAAATTATTACATTTGATTTACTTTACTAAACTTCTAATGAATGTTTTCAACTCTTAATCATTTTCAAACATTTAAAGCAAGTAGGGTTAACTTTTCAGAACTATCAAACACTGATTATTGTCAGACTTTCAAAGTCCTTCATTACTCAATTTAAAATTATAATAATTTAATTTTAAAGCACAGCCACCACAAAATCAGACTTTGCATAGCTATGACAGAAAACACTGGCATAAACCCAAACAGGAAATAAAACATTTATGTTGGCACTGATAGCCTTGTGGCCTTTGAACTCCGGGTGTCCTGTGTGCAAATCCCGACTCGAGTACCTTTCCCAATCCCACTTCTCTCTCCCACTTTACTTCCTGTCAATTCTGATCTGTCCTGTCTCAGTAAAGGCAAAAAATGACCAAAACAGGTCTCTAAAAATAAAAAAACATTTATCAAATAATCATCCTATTCTGTCCTAAACGTCTGAAACATTGGCATGTCATATTTTAGAGCAGTCAATGCAATTCGGGAAAGAAATCAATAAAATTGATATGTATGTGTGTGAAAATATTCAGATGTAACCTTCTTTGTAATTGTTAACATTTTCATAAATAACTGTAATTTAATTGCACATTCTTTCTCAGTATTGTATCAGATTACAATTATGTTTATTTTGTAATAAAATTAAGAAATTCTGTTACGTGCAACTAATTCCCCAACACTGGATATACAGTACTCTTAACTAGTTTGTATCATATGTGCCTTTCACAAATCTCATTTAGTAAATAACTGTAAGATTACTACTTTGACATTTTAAAGTAAATACACAATTTATGATTTTCTAACAAGCAACAGCATTCTGTCTTTTTGTTGGCAAGATACCATTCAGACATCAGTACCAAAATTACAGATAAACTTAGAGATGTCAATCACAGGAAATTACCTTTGATCTCTGATTTGCTACCTTGAGACTGCCATTTCACGCATACAGTCTTTACTGTTAGTTTTTGAAAAGGTCCTATTTACACATGATTTCTAAATTCTAGAGATCAGATGTAAATAGGATCTTTTCAAAAACATCAGTAAGTCAAGTTCATCTTTTTGATGTGTGAACAAAACACAAGGTTTGCCGCAAGCTTAAGATCAGTGCAGTGAAGAGGAAAGTGGTTTCATTTCTCTGTTTTATGGTGATGTTTCAGTGTTTTGTGTTTAGTTTGATCTTGGTGTCATCTTCTACACCCACTCCATCAGGGCTGGGTCCTGCCGCAGCATTTTCTCAGGCTGTGTGGTCCAGAACAGTGGAGAACCTCACCCTTTAACAACAGAACATCAGCTTCTTCTGGGGATTTCAAGCACTTCCCTTACGTTAGTTCAGTTCTGAGGCTTACTCCATACATGCTGGAGATAACAGCAGATTGGGGTCTCAATGGACTGAATGAGTAGGCAGGAATGAGAGGAAAGTCAGAGGTTTATTGATGATGCAACGGCAGGAAAGGATGGTTGAGGGGATCTCCAAGCACAAGAAAGCCTGAGCACATTCAGACGTCAGGGGAGGAAATGAGAAAACCCCAGACCAGTGGGGGTGTTTGTACAGTGACCCTAGAAACTATTTGGACACTTAGTTTCACACTTAATGATTTCTGAAGTTATTACAAAAGATGCAATACAATGAAATAAGTGTGATTTATCTTTACAGAATGATATCACAAGCACACTTTTCAAAGATTTCACATGAGGCCAGTAACATTAAATCCAAACATCGCTCATGAAAGTAAACTTAGTTCTGAGAAAAAAATGTAGCATTATTCATTTGATATTTTCTTACTTTACAGTCAAAAGTCTGAAATAATTAACTTTTAAATGTTTTTTACACGAGTCTCTTATGCTGAGGCTGCATTTTATAAAATAGAATAAAACAATAATAGTATGAAATATTACAATTTAGAGTAACTTTTGTCTATTTTTCAAATGCAGTACATTTTAACAGAGGTTTAACACTAGTCAGTGTTGATGTTTTATTGAACTGGTTTGATTTTGGTCACTATTATGGTGGTTAGTCTTTCTTTAAATACTTGCCTTTTGACATATTGCATTAAATTAAAGAAACTCCACAAAGTAGCAGTGAGTTAGCTGTATTACTAGTTAATAAAAATGTAGCTGTTATGGTGGAAGGACCACTGCAGCACATTAACACTGTGACAAGATAGAAAGAGATCATCTTTCAAAGATGTGAGAATGTTTTAGTGCAAGAAATTTCAACTAGACATTATGACACTCAGATATTAAAACTCAACATACCTCAACAATAGTGACAATCGAAAAAAAAAAGCAAATAAACATTACAAGCTGCTAAGAAGCCAACAACAGCTACATAAAACTAAAATAATTCAGCTGCATCATTTAGCCATGCTGCAATGCATGCTGGGAGTCATGAATGAGCTTTGTGGCATGATGTTTTTAATGATTACCACCACTGTTGAGTTTCATATGCTGATGTTTTTGTTTTACCTAAATGAAACAGTAATTCAAAATGTTTTATCAGTACATGTTTTTAATATCCTAAAGAAAAACTCAATGATTTAACACTGCTGGATCTCACATTGTAACATATCAGAGGTGATGGTGCAAAATGTGTATATATATATATTAATGACACAACACAGTTAATACAGGGATTTGGCTTTAGATGAAATCAGTGAATCAAGCCACTTCATGTTTTTTCCACCACCTGTAAGTAACCAACATCACCAAATCTTGTTTCATCTTAGCTTCATTTGCTGCAGAAAATTGTTTTATAAACAAAATATCACAACAGCAAAACAAATATAAAAAAATATTAAGAAGGGTCAACTGCCCAAGCGATGCACTGATGCACTGATCACCATAATGGTGAATATATGATTTCACCATAACATTCACATTATATAGAGCTCAACTTTTGTTTATTCTTAGTAAGAACTTTTGTACACATGAAATAAAGCCAAACTCTTAAATTGTTACTTCTGAAAATTCTGTGATCTGATGATCTAGTCTATCCTTCACAGCCTCATTTTCATTTGTGTAAAATTCAATATGGCATCTGCCCTGACTAACATCTGTTCCTTCTGTCAACTTAGTCTTGTGCTAGTTTGTTGTGGATGTTTCCCTGTTTGATGTTCAGCCCAGTCAGTCTACCCTGTACGATGTGTGTCTGCACTCTCTGCCATGTATATATTTAACATTTTAATAAACCCCATCTAACCCACAGCCTAGTTAATGTTGAAACTAAGCCTTTGAAACTCTGAATCTATTAAAAAACTTGATTCACAAAATGATTCACTGTTTCAAGGGGCTCAAAACATCACAGGTTGGCGGCACCTGCTGGTCGAAATGTGTAAATGCAACAAAAGCTCAACCCAAATGTGGATAATGACACTATTACATCCGCTAATAGTAAGAGTAAGATGCAATAAAAATAATACTGTCATCAAGCCATCAAAACTTAAACAAACAATTCCATAAATCATAAAAAGGAAAACCATAAATCTAAGATTTATGATTTATGAAGATCTTTTTATTTAAGAAATGAGGAGAAACAGTCACTGAAATTTAAAAAACTAACAGAAATCAATCTAGAAAATACATCAATGTAATTAACCCAAGTAAATAAATAAATAAAATACAAAGAACGTTACCCAACTACTCTTAACAAAAACAGAACGAATTTAAACAAAAGTGCAGGTCTCTCCTGCACTGACCACATAATAAGTATGAAACAACTTTAATAAACGCTAACAGAAATCTTTGGTCTGGCGGCTGACGGAGAGTCTGGAACAGCAGGACCAGCCTAAAGAATGTATGCATATCATAATATATTGGCTGATAAGACAACATACTGTATATGACAACACCACTCACAATATGTGTACTAGGGATGTTCATTTCGGTTATTTTTCCTAACCGACACTGACGCTGACGCTCGTTATCGGATTATTAACCGTTAACCGACAAGATTATTTTAAAATAGCATTTAATTATTTTAGAAAGGATTAGGAAAGGTGTCCTAATACTAGTTAAAAACACCAAAATTTGTTTTCCAGCGATTAATTTTTACATGTGCAAAAAGCAGCAAACAACAAAACATGAGGAATCGCATTGACTCATCACATCACGCACTTACAGCGCTTCTGCCAGCGGAGAAAAACATCATAAAGCTAGGCTATATATGAATGAATAGGCCATACAATAAATATTTTTACTAAACAAAACAAAAGAAAAAACTGTGCAGCAAGTAGCTATAGTATGCAGTATAGTATATTTTACATCCTTGTTCTTTCCTGAATATTGTTAAATTTAAGAATTTTTTATAGACAGAGTGGAAACTAAAACTGTTAACCTTTTAAACCGTTTAACTGTTTGTATTAATCGGTCAAAATTATTTCCGTCGGTTAACGGTTAACCAGTTAAAATGAGCATCCCTAATATGTACATATATATTACATTTCTGAACCACAGAACCGCATTACCCATAATCCTGAAGACAGCTCCTTCTTGGATCTAGCAGTCAAGAGAAGCTGCATAAAAACAATAGCATATGATGTAACCACAAGAATCTTCTTACTCAAGCTACATTTTGCAGTAAATCCTAACAGATCCCTACAAAGAACATGACTAGGAAGAAAAATAACACTCTGTATCTGTTCATGCCAGAATGGCGACTTTTGTTAAATGTTCAAAAGAGATAACAACCATTCCAACAATAACACTGTAATTCCCATGTGTGTATACAATTTTACATTATTTATGTGCTATAAAATACAACATTGCTAAAGTCTGCAATGCAAATCATCAATTTACTTAAGAGTAATTATGTATGTGCATCATGACTATACTTGTTGAGGGGAAAACAGCAAATCATGAGTAATTCAGAACATGACCAAGACTGCAATGATTTCACACACTACAAAAAATGATTTTCTTAGTTAGTAGTTTTGTCTTGTTTTCTATTACAAATATCTAAACATTTTTAATTGAGTTTTTTCTTAAAACAGACTGCAATGTTTTTATACACTACAAAAATTATTTCTTAAGATTTGTTATCTTGTTTACTATTATAAATATCTAAACATTTTTAAAACCAGAAAATATCTGACAATGGGGTAACAAAAAATATAAAAATAAAATCTTATGTTAAAAAAAAAAAAGCATATAATAAAACAAGATTATTTATTATTGCCCCAATGCCAGATTCTGTTTTGTTTTGTTTTAAGCAAAAATAAACAATTTTAATACATTTTTCAGAATACAAGGCTTAAACTCATAAACTCTCATTTTGATTCTCAAGAAAATGCATCTTGATTCAAGAATGTTGAGATATTTATACTAGAAAATAAGATAAAAATACTAAGTAACAAGAATGTTTGCAGTGCACACCTTTTAATAGTAATTAATTACCGTTAAATTACATTGAATATAAAATCTTGGTAATTTTTTGTTTTTTTTACAGCAATTTATGACCTGGAATGATATGAATGGGTCAAAACATCAGAAACAACTGAACTTAACATATGTCATCTCTATACTACAACGAGCAGACTATACTGTATATGACATATATCTTACGGCACTGTAAAAGCACTAATAACAACACTGCATGACTAACAGGTGGGATGAAAGCAAACATGCAAATCTTTCACTTTTTGCATGTCATTTTGCATCCAAAACATCCTTGATGGCTCGGGATAACTTCCCCAGCAAGGGCTCCTGGGAGTGGGGAAAACGGAGCAGTTTTGAATAACAAATGAGCCCTATTTTCACTTGAGCTTATCACCCAGTCATAGACAGCCCTGCACAGCTCGTCATTTGTCCATGCAAAGTGTCTCCACTTGTTCGCAATCATTATCACCAGACTATATCATCAGTGACAGTTTCATGTCATTTCATGACCCAGACACTCGTCCCATAGGAACCCAAAAGTTACAGACATCTGAAAAGAGGAAGGATATATGTAATGAAATAAAAATACAACACAGTCCACTGCTCAGGTTTTAAAATGCACCCCTATCCAACCTTAGGTTTCGCTCATGTCTCAACAACTATACACCAAAATATTTTTGATTCCCTGAGTCATCATATAACACTGCTCTTTCATCCTGCCGTTCCACAGAAGAAGTTTCTGTACAGCCCCGCGTATAGTGTTCATCGTTAAAGCATGTGTGCGTACGGGTGTTAAGGATGTGGCCTACATACCCCTGCAAGAATACTAAGTATGTTGAAAACACTGGAGTCTTTCAGGACCCTCAGGGACTGCCGGGCAGGGGACGTCGCTCAGCCATAATGCGAGCAAGCAGAAGTGATGACAGAAGCCCGTTCTCATCACAGATGCCACAAAAAAGGCAGAGCTGTGAATACACTGTGGGTAATTGCTCACGGCAGAGACATCATTTACACTGGTAACTGGTGAATAGTTAAACATCCCGCAGCCCCATCCCCCGTCCCTCATCTCCATCGGCTTTCATAATTATCAAAGAACCAGCTTATGAAACATGACTACAAAGCGCAGAATGTGTGTGTGTGTTAGCGTGTGTTAAATGGGAACAACTGTCGCTGTCTCATCCACTCCTTTGACTGCTTGACTGTTGTTTTAGACTGTATGAAGGAAGAAAAACAGGCTAATTTGGTCATGTGTAACACTGTCATGTTAGCCATTTCTTGTCTTTGTGCAACCCTGTAACTTGTTAACATCCAAAATTCACCTGACAGGCTGTTTTCACTGCTATTCAGAAAACTAGAGTGATATGCTCGGATACTTACTGTAAACAGTAAGTACTGTAAATAGTACTATTTTTGCCTACTATGGAAGTCAATGGCCACCATCAACTGTTTGGCTACCAACATTCTTCAAAATATCTTTTGTGTTCAGTAAAAATTTTTATGGTGAACTGTCTTTTTAATCCTGTTATAATTCTGACATTAAAGCAGACCAGTTTTTATCTAAAATTTAAGATGTAGGCACAGTTCATGTTTTTGTGTAACTACTATTAAATATCAGAGCATAAGACTTGAAGATATAGTTCACCCAAAAATGAAAATTCTGTCATTAATTACTCATCCTCATGCCGTTTTAACCCGTAAGGCCTTTGTTCGTCTTCGGGACACAAATTAAGATAATTTTGATGAGATCTGACAGAATGGTAGGCTTTGTTTTTAAGCAGAGGAAGTCGCACACTGTACATAAAACAGTCTTCGTAAACAAACAAGTCAACAGAGATGATGACTTGCCATTTTTTGCCCAACTACTTATTTGAACCAGAAAATAAAGAGGGTGAACTGAGAGAGGAACGTCGGAAAGCCGGCTCCTGATTTGGCAGGACCACATGCACACGTTGTGGTACTCTCGTGAATGTGCATGAAATATATGGTTGAATAAAGTAATTATTTTTGTTTTATTTGCCTACGAAAAGTGTTCTCATAGCTTCATAAAATTAAAGGAGGTGCCACTGAAGTGCTTTAAAACACACATCGTTATTCTATGTGTTGGTGTAATTTCCACTGAAACAGGAAGATGGGGCGGGACATATCGAGCAGTCTCGCCCCCTTTTTAAATAGCTAATAAGGTTTTGTGTATGAGTCATTGATGTATATGGATTTTCGACAGGCCAATTTTAAAATACAAAACATAGTATCTGTAACTGTGCAAACGTTACGAATGTTGTGTACACATAAATTCACATTAAAATGTAAAATGAAGTGATTTTAGTGTTTTTTCATGTCGATAAATGAATAATATCCTTAAAAAATGTCATGAGGTGCGACCATGATTTATATTAAAATTAATTTCATTAACATTTTTTTAGATGTTTTCTTTAATGAAAGTGTTTAGAAACAAAATATTTATGTTTATTTTGAGATTTTCTAAATAATGATCTCATTTTTTTGTTTTATGATTTCAGAGTTGCCTTCTTAAATGTAGTTAGCAGACTTATTTTTCCTGTAAACTGCATAAAACTAATAAAAAGCACAGAAATTAGATATTTTATTTTTAATTTAATACAGTTATTCCTATTATTGGTTGCACCACATGAGGGGTCGATCCAAATGACGCAAAGGCCTTATATCGTTCAAACTTATTTAGAGACACATGTGAAAAGTGCAGCACGTGGCATTAACTGCAGGTATTTTTTCAGCCCCAGTTACTTCTGAACTATGCCCAATCTTGACTGCTCAATTGACCCTTCGCCGGGAGTTTGATTAACAGGCAATCTGACCAATCATAATGCCAAATATGTGGTTTTGTCCGACAAACGAACCAGACAGAAAAATAGATGAAAGTCAGTGGCCTTGAATTTGAAAAATGGTGTATTGATATATTTTCACGAGCGAAACAAGATACCTTATGATGTTCATTTATGTTTATTTTTATGCTATAACTAGTCAAGATGAAGAGCTGATCGGTTCATGTGTCGCTTTAACTGAGGTGTCAGGGCACTTTAAAGAGCCACAAAACAGTATTTGTTGTTAGAATTTCTTTAAATATGACAAAATTTAAATTCTGACACTTTGTTTCATACCAAAAGTAACCAGCTCTGTCTTGTATGTCGTTGCGTTGTGCATCTCTTTTTTAATGTATTTTTCACTGCATGAAAACATGATGTGTAGCATAAAAGAGTAGCAGGAGGTTGCTGGCTCAGATTCTGAGATGCATGAACAACTTTCTGACAGTAGAAAATGACGTCTAGAGTTTGTGCCTGACTGCAAGGTCACAATTAACATGTTGCCTATGGCAAGTATTTATTTTACTTCACTGAAAAAAAAGTACATTTTACCAGTAAAATCTGGCAAAATAGATTTAAATAGTTATTAATAAACAAATAATACATTTCTAACAAATTACCCCCCAAAAAAGGAATAAACCACCTGAAATGACCCAAATTGCATAAAAATCTATTCCAAATGATAATAAAGTATTTTATGTATATAAACCATCAATTGAATACAAGAAAACTATGTATATATATATATATATATATATATATACGTGTGTGTGTGTGTGTGTATACAGTACTGTGCAAAAGTCTTAGGCCACTAGTATTTTCACCAGCTAAAAAATGGTTTAAAGTAAGTTATTTCTATCTTTTGCTGTAGTGTGTCAGTAATTGTAAAATTGTGTCTGTTTGCCATTAATTGTAATAATCCAGTGAGATTTTTGTTTGCACAAGGAGTCTGACAACAGCCAGTGCTCCACACAGAGATCTGATCTCACCATCATCCAGTCTGTCTCTGGAATGACATGAAGAAACAGAAAAACCGAGACAGACTAAATCCAGAAGAACTGTGGCAACGTCTCCAAGATGTTTCAAATAACCTACCTGCAAAGCTACCTGAAAAACTCTGCACAAGTGCACATAGGGCAAAAGCTACTTTAAACGCAAAGGATGGTCACATCAAATGCTGATTTATTTTAGTTAAAAGAAGTTCATTGCTAAAGAAAATCTATTTATGACATTGTTTTTGACAGCATCCTCATTTTATGTGCCTAAATGCCTAAAATGTTAACAGTACTGTAGCTTTGTAGGTGTAGGTCTCTTAAAGCATCTTGGAGATGTTGCCACAGTTCTTCTGGATTTAGTCTGTCTCCGTTTTTTCTGTTTCTTAAGACAGACTGGATTGAATGATGGACAGATCAGATCTCTGTTTGCACAAGGAGTCTGACAACAGCCTGTGCTCCACACAAAAATCTCACTGGATTATTACAATTAATGGCAAAATGAATGTTTAGAAATGTAAACTGATATTTCCTACTGACACACTACAGCAAAAGACCAACTTTAACTGACTTTAAACCATTTTTTAGCTGATGAAAATACCAGTGGCCTAAGACTTTTGCACAGTACTGTATATACATATATATATGTGTGTGTGTGTGTGTGTGTGTGTGTGTGTGGTGTATAATGGAAAAGACTGTACTGTGGTTGCACCACATGATATTTTCAAATTCTGTGGAAATTTACAAGCACAGAATTGGCCACCTAAACAAAACAAGATAGCTTCCCACAAAAGATCACTATGAAATATATAATAAAAATAAATACTTGTTAAAATAACTTAATATTCACAGTTTTTTACGGTTATACCACATGATATCCAAATGCGGTAACTACATACCAGCTGTTAAAAAGTTTTTTGTTTTTTTTTTGTACAAAATTGAAAGAGCCTGATGCTTCCATGGGTCATTGGCAAATTGTTATATGATGCAAAGTCCTATCTTTGAATGGATTTGAACATAAAAATCCCCAAATAGTAGTTTCTTGATGGTCGCACCACATGATATTTCATAAAATGGAAGTCAAAGTTTAAATATTACACTGGAAAAAAACAAAAAAACAATTAGAAATCAGAAACAATTATTCAATCAGAATAAGTTACGGGTAATTTCAAAGATGTTTCCAAAACAACAGTTATGGCTAGACGGGTGCACCACATGATATTTTGACACTTTGAATAACAGAAAAATGACAAATAAGCACGTCATTGACCCATAATTCACAGCTTGGGCCAGAGCTGTTGAGCTCAGTAAAGCCACATTTGACAGTGTATGACAGCCACAACTGCATCCATTTGTGCAACCATGCATCACATTATCTATATATAAAATATAATTCTGTGTAGAATTGTGGTCTGCGCTGCATATGACCCGCTCCTTGCTATCGTGTCTTTGGACCAGAGCGCTACATGCTATTCACTGTACAGAAAATACAAATTCTGTGAACAAGTAACGATTTCAGCTGCAGCTTCAGTGTCTATATTTAGTGTAGGGGGCGGGATGCATTGGATTCTAGAGAGCATTTGATTGGACAGTAAGTTTGATGAGAAGCTTAAGTGCAGGATGATGTCATCAAAATCACTGATGCATATTGGCGAAGTGAGAGACTGTAAGTTTTGAATACTTGTATCTTATAAATGCAAATTTTGTCTTGTTTAAAATACACTAGCTTATAGATAATAAAGCTAACATATTCTTACAAAAAGCCGAAAACCTTCAATTTTGATTTCATGGGGACTTGAGGTTGAACCACTGATGTCGCATGAACTATTTCAACAATATCCTTACTACCTTTCTGGGCCTTGAACGGTGTAATTACGTTGCTGTCTATGCAGGGTCAGAAAGCTCTTGGATTTCATCAAAAATATAACATGAGGACGAGTAATTAATGACAGAATTTTACTTTCAATCTATCCTTTTAACATTAAAAAGCAGTTAGGATCAAAATAAATTTAGTTAATTGTGTCAGTGATGTTAATGCTGCCTGTGTGTGTTTACTACACTGAGCTAAATATGACATAACCTCCATTTGGGAACATCTTCTAGGGTAAAATAAAAAAAATCTAGGTCTGTATGGGTTAGTATGTAGTCATTATAAATAGCTTTATATAAAAACAATATGTGTCCTCGTTTAGATAGCTCGGTAAACATGTTATTTTGTACCACTGCGTGTTTGTTACACCATAGTAGGTGTGTGTGTGCGCGAGTGCAGCCTGATATTCTGGGAACGGAGGGGTCGTGTTGTTGACCCACCTGCTCCCATCTCTCTTCAGCTGGATCTTGTCGCATTTCAGCAGCTGCAGCCGCTCACAAAGCACGTCTTTGTAATCCGTCCTGGGTGGACACAAGGAGCAGAGGAAACACAGAGAGGCAGAAACGGCTCATCTTGCCTTCTTCAGTGATTTTACACTGACTGTCCTTCATGCTACTAGATGAACACATACCTTCATGCCTGACACACACACCTGTTACATGAGCTTTATGTAGGGGGCAAAACTAACGGACACATCCAAGTAACTGAACAAAACATGAGTGCTGCACATAATTTCACATGCAGATGACAAATATTCAAACCTGTGTTCCTCCAGCAGCATGCAAAGCACGTTTGCAAATGTGACCAAGGCAGAAATAGCTGAGCAGCGTGTTTGCTGCACTTTAGTCAAATTTTTTGAATGTGGTAGAAACGTGTGCTGAAGCACATATGTAGACTTGAGGCCTGTTTCCAAACCTGTGGGTTAGGTTATGCGACCACATATTATTACTCTATTTATTTGGCAGAAATACATCATAAAGCATCTTATATTTTAAGTATTATAAATTACAAACACTTGCTTATCAAATATATTAAAATGCTATTGTGAGAAATGTATTAAATTTTAATACAAGTAGTTTGACACTTGAAAATACAGAATGACCATTTTGAGAAATCAAGGTGAATAAAATAAAAAACTTTGGTTCCTGGAAAATTATGCACATACTTTCTCCTTTGAGGTTAATATCTCTCTTTTGTTGTGGTTGTTGCAACAACAAAGCAAGTTTTCAACTGTCAATCATCCGGAGTTCCAGTCCGGAAATATTCACCTCAGAAAGGAAAGTAGACAAGAGTTTTGTGTAGTGTTTTGATGAATCATGATTTCTCAAAATGGTGCACTAGGTGTGCTTTTCCTTCATGACCACAGCAGACCACCAGCCAAGGTCAGCATTTTTTTGCTAAATAAATTAAATATTGTTGGTTTTGCACCAAAAACTGTCATTCACCCTAAGATCATCTACAGTTGGAAAACACAGTATGTGGGATAATTCTGTGGTACTGTTCAAAACATCCTCATAAGGCCTTGAAGCTGGTCATTACTGGCATTATATAGATGAGTATGAACAGGCTTGAATTTTATTTTTTATTTATTTTTTATTCTTCTTTCACGTCTGAAAAAGAACCAGAATGAGTAAATCATGACTGGATTTTCATTTTTGGGTAAAATAGCCCTTGACACCAAGAACTATAGCCTTCATGTACGGTAATGACAATTACCGCAAATATGAGTTCCCTTTCGAGGAACTCGAACTGCATCCTCTAGGGATTGCTTTGGGGAACACCATCTCCGTGACCTGTGTCTGAAGCCTACATACAAAAACAACAACAATGTTGGCCAGTGCGTCACTACCGGTGTGAGCGGTAGAACACAACATTCTCTTCTTCGTCTTCACTGACCTTTTGTCTGAAACTTCAGGGGTCTCCATCACCTGCTGTCGGGTGTTGTTGGGCGATACATCTCCGGTGGTGGGCGCGGTGTTGTGTGACTTGTCAGTGGGCTCCGTCTGGCTGCAAGTGGTGGGGGTTTTCCGGCTGATCGCAGGGCCAGTGTTGCTGGCGGGATGCATGTGGTGATCGCGTCCGATTGTTTGCACAGCTCTAGTGCTAGCTAAGACCCTTGTTTGGTGTTCTTAATAGCAGCTTCCTGGAGCCTGCCGAGATGGTGCTGTCTTCCCTTATCAGGTTTATAGTCAAACAGCCCACTGCTGGTGGTCTAGGTAGTTGCATGGTCCCCTTTTCTTAGAGTCATCTATCTGGGGATAGACATGTGCTAGCTCAGTGATTGCTCCACTTCCTAGGGTTTTTAGGTAGCAGTTTCTTTGAGCTCTTACCCAGACAGCGCTGTCCCCCTGCTAGGGTTGTAAGTAGACAGCCCACTTTTTGTGGTCAGGTTAATCTCAGCTGTTCCCCTTCTAGTAGCCTTCCTAGGCACATTGATTATCTGAAGATAACTTTTTGCTAACTCTGTGATTGGTCCCCTTCTTAGGATTTTTAAGCAGCGGACTCCCTGTGCCCCTGCCTAGATGGTGTTATCTTTCCTGCTAGGGTTGTAAGTAGATGGCCCACTATGGTGGTCTGGGCAGCTTCACAAGAAGATTTACCTGGCCTAACTGGAGTCATGCACAGGAGCCACGGTGGGTGAGTACAACCCTGTTATTATGTGTCTAGCCTCTTCTGTTGTATTTCTGGGACCTGTTGCGTTTTTCTGTCTGTCAGGTAGACCTTCCTGTTTCAAGGTATCCACCCAATTGTCATACAGACCTAACCTCATACTGTCTTGGTGGTCTAGTGAGTCCCCCTCCTAGAAGGAACTTGACCACACAATTTTTCACCAACGTGTGAGTAAAAAGTGTTTCTGTGCTCTGAGGGGCCTAGGCCCTTGTACTTGGGCCCATGCTTTCTATCGAGATAGTAAGCACAGGTCTGCTTGGGTTGGTAGTGGCCTATGCCCCCTCGAGAATACCCACAACACAGCCTGCTGCTGCTGCTGCTCTATATGCAGTCATACTGAGTTGAACCAGATTCATCTCTGCTGAAATGTCTAATTTCCTGTGATCAAATCACATTTCCAAGGCCTCTTTGGCAGGGCATGACGATGCTCCCCTTGCTGCAGGGCGGTCTCTTAAGAGCTTGTCACCCTTGGCGGATCAGGTGTTCCTCCTTGTCTCTCAGGAGTTAGAAGCCTGTCCTGAAGCACTGACATCTCACATTGGTCAAGTGTATCGGCTCCATGGCAGTACTATCAAACAGCTAGCTGTGGCTAATTGTCCCTCACCTTCACCTTGAAGGTTGGCTCTGAGCATTGCATGAACTGGGCAACTGAGGTTCACCCTTGGAGCCTTGTTTGGAATGCCTAGCACTGCTCCCCTCATCCTGAGGGTTATCTACTAGTACACTGCTTCTGAATAAGTGGTATTTTTAAAATCCATGTTATGGTAAGTGCCCGCACGAAACTTAAACCCATGGATATGCATCCATGGAATGCACCTAGATTTTGCGTCCATTCTAAAATCCTATATGGTAGGGATTCACACGCTTATGGCCTGTACTCTTCTTGAGTTTGTTCAGACCCCGGCCACCTTGGGTCATACTCCATTTATGTGGCTTGCTGCTACCTTGTGAGCATCTGCCAGGCTAAGTCCCAAGTAACCTAGTAGAGCCACACGGTAGGCCCCTGGGTGACAGGCCAAAATATGGCAAAACCCTAGGCACTTGGCCCATTCTCTGAGTTGGTTATATCCCTGATTCACATTGGGTCAAGCTCTACCCCGGGTCCAGCATTTCTGACCCTTTTCAGGTAAGTCTTTGGGTATGCAGCTCAGGCTTTTGGCCAAAGGGGATAATGTCACTGCCAAAACTAGGCTAAACCCAGGGGCAACTAGCTATATGAGGGAGTTGAATATCTTCTGATTGATGCCATGCACTCCCCCAGGTCCAGCATTTCTGACCCCTTTAAGGTAAGTCTTTGGGTATGCAGTTTTCTTAGTTGGAAATTGGACATGAAAGGTCTCACAGGTCGTATTTACAACTGGAAAACTCTGAAATAATTTTGATACCCAAGTTTTTTAAATTGGACAGAAAACTAAACACGGCAGAGAAGAAAAACATAGCTGTACCATTGTCAGGTTTTATTTTGTTTGTTCGTTTTGCCACAACATTTACATTGTTTTCTCCTGCCATTACAGTCGTGTATATTTATGTATACAAATAGCCATTTTATGTATCTTGTGTGTATTAAACACAGTGAAAATAGCATTTATTTGACTGAAATTTAGAACATGTTAGGCAGCTGAATATTTAGATGGCTCTGTGAATGTTTATGTGGTTACCAGTGAATGGGATGCTACATTTTTTATTAAAAACCTGCTGGATATTGAGTAAATATCTTCTTTCCCTTTTGCCTTTAATAAGATTTCCCCAAGAAATAGGCTAAAATGAAATGAATGAGCCGTCCACTATTATTTCTGTTCTTACCAACAACAAAGCAATTGAATGTGACAAACTCGTAATTACGACTTCACAAGTGGGAAGTAGGAACATTTCCAAAAACATGTAAAGACAGCATAAAGCAGCTTCTTTCCTTCTACTAAAAGGTTGAAAAAAATCAAACAGTTCACAATGAGCATGCTTGACCCAAAAGGATGTCACATTATTTATTGGAGTGTCTATTTACACTAAGTGCAGAAGGATGTCACATTTATTTAATTGCTCACCAATGTGTGATTGGGCCAGTCAACACTACAAAAGAAGACCACTAAGCATCAGGTCCAGTGGCTAGATACATAAAACGCATCTAGTCAATGTGTTTTTGGGCTAATTGACTCAGTTCATAAAAATAAACCACAAAGCATCAGTTCCAGTGGTTACAGGGTCAGTGCATCAGGGCTTTATTGTCCCAATAAGGTAGCATCCATTTATTAATTTTAATTAAAATGATCATTTACACTCAATACGTTATTATTGCATACTGTTTTATAATGTACTACAATACTTGTCAGGATTCTGGACTTTGTGTTCCATGTTCTTGCCCCAGCATTAGTTCCTGTTTCCTTATTTGGTCATTTTCCTGTTCTTGTTTAGTTGATTGATTAATTAGCTCCCTAATTAATTTGTTAGTATTTATAGTCCTGTGTTCTCCTGTTTGGTTTGTCTGCTATTGTTAGTGTCACCTTTGTGTACCTGTCATGCATTCTGTAGATTATATTTGGTTTATTCTGCTATTTTTAGCATCACCTTTGTTCTTTATTGTCTTTCTTGTACTACACGTGACAATACTGAGGTGCAGATAACTGTAACTATTTCAAATAAGTAATACAAATAGCAGAAAATTCTGCTATTTTAACAGTGTAAATATAATCTATAGATATTTTGCACTTATTGTGAATAGCATATTGCTAAGAAAATACTGCTATTTTCACTTGGTGTAAAAATCTTCTATGGCATTTATGGTCATTTATGCTTCGTGCAAATAGCCACTACCATTATTTATTTGCATCTAGCCAAAAACTAGTAAAAATGAAAAAAAAAGAAAACAATGATATATTTGAATAAGTATTTATATATTTTAAATACACAAATTACCTCTTCATTACATCATATTAAAGCTTATAACTGTCCAGCAAAATACAAAAGATAAAATAGTCAAATTTAGTTAAATATGTATTTTAAATACATTTAATAGCCCATCTCGATATGAATAATGTGACATATACAGTACACACAAATGAACTCCAATATAGGCAGTATAATATATGATCCACCTTATTTTTTAACATAATAGTTGGCATAGCCATCTGCAACTTGAATGTGTGAGGCTTCCAGTGTCATTTACTTCCAGCTTCACAAAACTGCTCATTGTGCTGCTTGATATTGCAATATTGGTATTTCTTATCATACTATTTTTAATGTGCAAATAGTGCAAATCGTTTTAACATTTACTGCACTGTAGCTATTTACCTATAACAGCTAATGAATCTGAAGTATCGCACATTTACAGATACTATCTTCTTCTGTAATTATTCACAGTAAACATACTCACCTGTGCAGAAGTGTACAGTACGCTACAGTATGCAGTAGTGCAAATGGAAGCTTTATAAAGTAACTAAATATTGTCTTGTAAATTTTGTGATTGTTTAAGGTACTCTGCAATTGTGAAGCTACTATATTTTGTCAAGTTTCATGTCATGTTAAACACATTTGATCTAAACTAACACTACACCGTTTCAAAGTTGCTAGACTCCAAGTTACTAACAGAAATCTTTAATACTGGACCTGTTTGAGAGAACAATATCTGTAATAATTAATACAATTACACCAGCAAATATACTGAACTATACCAGTTTCAAAAACACAAGTGAAATCATGAGCTACAACAGTTATTACTGAAGTACTGAGATGCTACTACTAGAGGGGTTTAGTATTAGAAATGTAATAAATGAATGCACTAAATAAGCAAATCAAAGATAACTGCTGAGAAAATGCTGACGTTTAAAAGCATTTGACTATTAAAGTAACACTGAATGACACTGAGGAAGATGTGAATGTATCAGAAAACATGTTTGTCCCTTTTATTCTTCTCACCTCTTAGCAGCGCAGAGGAAATGTCCAGGAAGTGACATCTCTCCCACACATGTCAGCTGGACTGGGCTGCCGCCAGTCACACACATTTACACAAGAACACATCATATATGATCAAAAGACTTTAGTATTACTTGAAAAATGCTCATACTAATGTCATAGTAATGTCATAAATAGACAGAAGGTCAGTCTCACACACTTTTCAGGCCCTAATGAAATTTTCATGTGCCCTCATGTTTCTTCAAAAACATTTGTGTGTGTGTTTTCCATAAAAGGGAAAAAGCACATTTGTGATTCAGCATGAGTCAAGTGGTTAATGCTTTGAATACTTGTAACACACACACACGCACACACACACACACACACATTTCATCGCTTTTGGCAGGTAAAGATTTGCATCCAGTGAGAGTGACTGTCAGCAGTTCAAAATAGTGAAGTAAGAGCGAGCCGTACACCGTTTGAACTAACTGACACATTTAACTATTCCAAATGTGACACACAGAAGAGGAACAAACGATATATGATAACTCAAGTAGGAAGTTTGTTCTGGATCAAACTTGTTTAAGTATACGTAAGGAATAAATTAAAAGTTTTGCACGTTGTAGAAACCTTTTGTGCATATGCACTTTTAGTCACTCATCACACAGCAAACACCTACTGTAATTTTTGGTAATAATTTAAGAGGAAAAGGTAGTGATCATACAAAATGCATGTTATTTTTTATTTAGTACTGACCTGAATAAGATATTTCACATTAAATATGTTTACATATAGTCTCACAAGAATAAGTAATAGTTGAATGAGCCTGTTCAAAAGTTTACATACGCTTGATTCACTATACTGTGTTGTTACATGAATGATCCACAGCTGTGTTTTTTTTTTGTTTAGTGATCGTATTTCAGAAGGAAACACAATGCATTAAGAGCCAGGTTTTCACACCTTTTTAGAAAAAAGAGCTTACATTTTTCTTATTTTGCATAAACATCTTTTTTTTTGCTTTTTTTTTTTTTTTTGCTTTTTCATTTAGTACTGCCCTTCAGAAGCTACAGAAGATACTTACATGTTTCCCAGAAGGCAAATAAGTTAAATTTACCCTGATCTGCAAATTCTTAAAGTTTTCACTTTAATTGTTTTTCCTTCTGGAGCATCAGTGAGCGTTTGAAGCTTCTGTAATAGTTGCATGAGTCCCTCAGTTGTCCTCAGTGTGAAAAGATGGATCTCAAAATCATACAGGAAAGAGTTAAAATACACAAAAATGATGAAAAACCACAGAACTTTTCTGAAGAACAGTGGGCAGTTTAACTGCTCAGGACAAACAAGGGACTTGTGAACAACCATCACTAAAAAAAAAAAAAAAAAAAAAAAAAAAAAAAGCTATGGATCATTCAGGTAACAACACAGTATTAAGAATGAAGCGTATGTAAACTTTTGAACGGGGTCAGTTTTTATAAATTTAATTATTGTTTTCTTTTGTGGACTAAATGTAAACGACTTTCATGTGAAATATCTTATTTATATCAGTGCTAAATAAAAAAATAATGATGGATTTTGTATGATCCCTCTTATTTTGGTAAAATAATTAACTTTTTGCAGATTCTCCAAGGTGTATGTAAACTTTTGACTTAAACTGTACAATTCATTATATACTCCACATACAAACTTTAAAATGAGACAGACATGTAGATGTTTTAAAGATCTTTTGTTTGTTTTGGGGGGATGGACATTGTAAAATTTGTTAATAATTTACTATAGGTTAGGGGTAGATACTTATTACTGTAATAGTTTTCATCAGTAAGCATTGCTATATGATAAAACCTTTGTCTAGTGCTGTTATTACTGTTAGCATGACTTTGTTAAAGATTAACCACTAAAACTTAATGAATTACCATAGCCTTCTTAATAGTGTCTGCATATTTGGCATATTTTGTTCTGTAACCTACTGTACTAGAGTTGTTGTGCTGTTTTTGATAGCATTGATAGGGTTTCTTATAGATAATATTATGATGATCATTGCATTTATTTTTTTAAAATGCAGTATCCTGTCAGCAATAACGTCCCCATGCTCTCTATGGGCTATTTTGTGTCAGCATAAGTGCTGGTGATGCTGTGTTGCCAGATATTACTACGGTAACAACCAAAAGAATCCCCAGAAAAATAAAATATACCAAAATAAGTTTGAATATTTTATATTTGGAGAGAAGATAAAGATATCATTAACCTTAAAATCCCCACCTTATCAACCTCCTAAAGTGTCAAATTGAGTGGGAAAAAAACAAAAACACATATCCAAAGATGCTTATAATAACTTGATCTGGCAACATGGGGCTGCATCCGTGCCCTCACTCTCAGCTTTCTCTAAAACCTACAGTCCAGACAAACAGTCTAAACTGTATTATACATGCAGACACTCAAAGGAAGAGTTTAAAGTGATAATTGGTCATTTAAAAAAGAACTTCAATTTTTATTTTTGAATATTACAAATTTACTGAGGTCTGAACCTCATAGCTGTGATTTCAGCTGGCTACAGCCATGGTGAAGGTCCATAGCCCCTAGAATGCTAATTTCACCGTGGGCTGATGTCTGTGGGTTGGAACCCCACCAACGTAAATTTAGTAGAATGCTATTTTAGGAACCCCCCCAGAATGTGATTTTTTACCAGGGGATACCCCTCAAAACACAACTGGGCTACTTTTAGGCAAGTTTTAAGCTTCTAGTTGTCTGCTTTAATTAATCATTAGCTAATGATTTGCAAATGTATCATAATGTTGTGACTTGTTGAGGCACAGAACTATTATGTAATTGTTACGTAATATGTCGTTTTGGTTATGGATTTAGAAAAATTATTTCTTAGCTTTCATGTGCCTCAATGAGTTTGAGCCATGTATTTTCATGGGTTGAAACCTCTTGAAAATGAACATTTCAACTTCCAGTTGTCTGCTTTAATTAATCATTAGCTAATGATTTGCAAAGATATCATTATGTTATGACTTTACTTGTTGCTCTTCCATAGATCATGGTAATAACAGTTAAAACCACAAATATAGCACCTCAGTACGATGGTAAAAATGTAATATGGCTCCTATGTATTTGTATGAAAAACACCAGTCTAAATGCATTTAGTATAAATGTATAAATGCTACTTAAATCGCAAAACATACTGTAATTATATTTCATTACTCCTCTATCAATACATTTAATACATGTTGGTACATTAATTCAGTGCAGTGTTGTTTGTTGGATCTTAATGGTCTTTCCTGTTGGTGTGTGTTTCACCCACACCTGTCCTGTTCCTGTCCCATTTATAAGTTATCAGTTTTGTGGATGTTATTAAACTGTTCCTATTAACTTTTTTGTTATTAAAGATTATATTTCGTCTTCGTACATCTCATTCTACACACAACTGTGACAGTAATAAAATTCAGTACAAATATAGCCACATTTCAGACACAATACCACTGTGTAGATTTAAAAGTCTTCTGACTGTATCGTTGCACACAATGTTTCTCCTGTTTGTCAGTGCTGTTTCATCTGGCTGTAAACCGAGTCATTTGTGTTCTTCACTGAATTCAAGCGATTCACATTGGCACTGTTTACAGACCAAGACTCATCAGCGAGTGAACGCATCTGCAAGGGAGTTTTCGCACAGAGCAGATAAACTGTCTGAGTGGCGCACTTTGACTAGCGCTCTTTTGTTTCACCTTTGCCGCATAAATATTATATCTGAACATTTATCAAACTCTAGTTATCGTTTATCGAGGAAATTCATATTGTGCGATAATCATCTTTATTGATTTATCGCCCAGCCCTAGGTGACAGTGATTTTATTTTTTTTGGGTTGTGTAACCAAAATCCAACATTAGGTCAGTGTCAACACTAGTGTTGGGGAAAGTTGCTTTTAAAAGTAACGCATTACAATATTGAGTTACTCCCTAAAAAAGTAACAAATTGCATTACTTTACTTTTGCGTTACTTTTTAAATCTGGGCAGGGCTTGTTTGTTTGTTTTTAATATCAAAAGTTCTATTTTTGGCAAATGTAAAAGCCTTTTCACACCAAAAGTAAATTCACATCTGTACAGTAGACCACAGAAGAAAATAAAAGTCAACCCTTCAGCAATACAAAAAAATAGAAAACAAATGTGGGAAACTAAACCATTTATTAATGATGAACTATAATGAACTTTCTATATGATTCATATGAAGAACTACTGAACTAAATAATGCAAGATAACTAAACTGATTACTATACTGAACTTTCTATATGATTTATAGATTAAGTAATCAAATTGTTATTAGTTAAATGTGTCATAATGTATTAATTCCCTAATAACTTATTTTATTAACTAATGATGTAAATTCATGTTAATTACCACAGTGGTCAATGTTATGTACTTCAACTTCCAGTTGTCTGCTTTAATTAATCATTAGCTAATGATTTGCAAATGTATCATTATGGTGTGACTTGTTGAGGCACAGAACTATTAAGTAATTGTTATGTAATATGTCATTGTGGTTATGGATTTAGAAGTAGTTAGTCATGTGCCTCAATGAGTTTGAGCCATGTATTTTCATGGGTTGAACCATGCATTTCAACTTCCAGTTGTCTGCTTTAATTAATCATTAGCTAATGATTTGCAAAGATATCATTATGTTATGACTTCACTTGTTGAAGCACAGAACTAACTAATTCTAAATCCATAACCACAGTGACATATTACTTAACAATTAGTTAATAGTTTTGTGCTTCAACAAGTAAAGTCATAACATAATGATGCATTTGCAAATCATTAGCTAATGATTAATTAAAGCAGACAACTGGAAGTAGAAATGCATGGCTTTAACCCGTTGTGGTAATTAATCATGAATTTACACTATTAGTTAATCGAATAAGTTATTAGGGAATTAATACATTATGACACATTTAACTAATAACAATTTATTGATTACTTAATCTATAAATGATATAGAATGTTGATTTGTTGCTAATGCAATAATTATTAATAAATGGTTTAGTTCTTCATGAGTTAAATATTAATGCATGAGTGTTTTATAATTTTTGCATTAAGTTCAGCAGCAAAGACACTGGTTAATAAAATGCTATTAAATGCATAAAGGATATTGGTATTATTTTGTGTATTTAATTATTGCAGGTTTGCATCATATTCTGAGTTGAATTTCACTGTTTTTATTCATTTTGAGGAATACTGAACCAGTTTTTTGTGAGTGAGATGAATTAATGCATGTTTACATTTAGTCTAGGGGAAAGGAGAGCTTTTAGTCAATAAATGGTGGAAAAGTAACTCAGATATTTTCTTGTAATGCGTTACTTTACTAGTTACTTGGAAAAAGTAATAATATTACGTAACTCGCGTTAGTTGTAATGCGTTACCCCCAACACTGGTCAACACAGTACAAGAGTGGCTTAGGGTTGACTCCTCAAGTCCTCAAGTGGCCCAGCCACTGGACTTGAACCCAATCAATCATCTCTGGAGAAACCTGAACATGATGGTCCTCATCCAACCTGACAGAGCTTGACAGAGAATAGAATGGCAGAAAATCCCAAAATCCAGGTAAGCTTGTTTTGTTAAACCCAAAAAGACTTTAAGAGGCTTTAATTGCTGCCAAATATGCTTCAGCTAAACACTGAGTTTTTTTCTTTCTAATAAATTTGTAATTTATTTCAGCACAAGGCTGCTGATAAGGTTGTTGATGGGAATGCTGGGTTTGCGATGGAACAAGACAAGCCTGTGGAAAACTGAGGAGTCCCTTGTGATCGTGTGTTTGTGTGGAGACATCCCGTTTCCCGTAAAAAGCACAGGGGTGGATCGCAGTGCTCGGAAACAAACGTCCCATGCAAATTAAATTCAACATGAAAATTAGGAAGTTGATTTATGAGAATATGGGATCAAAAAGACAGACGAGTTGGAAGACGGAGGATGCCACAACTTTTATCCGGACCATATGGAGAGGGAATGGGGGGTGGTGATAATATGTGTCCTTAGCTGTCCCGTTACAGAACTCAGGCGCAGAATTTACTACGCTCTTTCAAGCATTTAACCTGTCGCGTTTGGAAAACAGAGCCGAGGCCAAACATCTTTCAGATATATTGGAAAATTAAGCAAAAACTGCCGACTGGATGTCAACGCTTTGCACAAAACTTTCATTCCTAAAGAAAGAGAACATGTCTGCAGATAAGCACACAAATGACTTTTTGTTGACGCCCAGTTATTGATCTGAATAATCTGACCTGTGGCTGAACATTATCCCTTCAGTGTGAGCTTGAACAAACAAGACAGTGAAGTATCTGGGAATAAACACATACAACCAATAAAATCTGGAAGTAGTTGAACTCTCTTCCACACAGCGCTGAAAAATGGCTTTGAGCCAGTTCACTCGGAGTCGTTCACACTAATTGTTTCCTTCAGTCTGAATCCTCAATCCTCAACATCTCCCACTAATACGTTTAAACAAAGCCTCTAATTAGAACAGTAAACCTTTCATTAAGATGAATGAGTTTAGGTTAGCGTGAGGGCAGAGATCATTATGAGGGTCAGACACACATCCGAGGTCAGATGATCAAACACTTTAATGACTGGATTACTATAGTTTGTGCAGTTTGTACTGTATACTGGATTTTTAGGTAGTACAGACAATAAACATGACCTCACACCATATGCGTAATGCAAGTGGCATCCAGTAAGTCAAATTTGCATAAAATGTCTTAACTCCAGTCTGATCAAATAACCATCATGAAAGTCATGAAAGTGATGGTTCCTGTTACTTCTGATTCATGTGCACAGTTTACAAGCATGCTGTGCAAACAGTATCTGAATATCATGCTGCAGTGTTATATAATAATATATAAGGGTTTCACCATCAAACTTTCATTACAGGAATGGAGAACGATGACCTAAAAGCAGAGTAATAAGAAATGATTAGAGAGGGAATGACACAAAGTCTGGCTTCAGTGTGGCTCTGACTCTGAGGGCAGGATGGGGACAAACCAGTGAGACTGTAAGTCTGTTTGGAGTATGGGTTGCCTCAAGTGACGCTGTTTAGTCTGAAACAGCAACAGTGACTTAGTTACGTCAAAATTTCACAACCCTTTGCTTTGATAGTGTAAAAACACACAGAGATGCAGGCTTGCACTCTTAAGGCTCTATAAACACTATTAAAGGATTAGTTTCTTCAAAGCAATGAGGGAGATCTGTGCCTTTCCAAACCAGTAAACCTTTTTTTTTTTCTGTGGAACACAAAAGGAGATATTCAGCAGAATGTTCTCACTGCTATTTTCCATATACAGTACACAGCAAGTGTCAATAAAAATTCCAAAATAAATTTTAACACCCCTTGTGTTCTGAAGTCATTCTTTCCAGATTTGTTTGAGAAACAGAAACTGAGTGGCTCCAAATCTTTCCCACCATCACATATTTGCATATATCTACATATTGCAGGTCAGTTATGCTTATTTTCTTTTCTGTTTCTTTTTTTTTTTTTTTTTTAGGTGTATAAGCAACAGTGTTGGGCAAGTTACTCTGAAAAAGTAATTAAATTACTGATTACTGATTACTCCTTTGAAAAGTAATCAAATTACTGTTCTGATTACTTTATTTCAAAAGTAATTAGTTACATGTTACATTACTTTTTTTTTGTACATCCATGAAATTTACGTGAAATACTGTGTGTTGCTTACCATCCCAGCATAAACGCTCAGATAAAATATTTATTATTAAAGCATCAACATTCACAAACCACTGTTATTTTTACTAAAAGCAATAGGCTGCTGCGTGCGTGGTTGCAGAACTCAGGGGATTTCGAGCAGTGAGTGGATTCTTTGATTGTCCATTGCATTTCAGAAATCAACATTGTTCAACTCTGCAAACACATGTTATAAATAGAAGCAATAAATAGAAACTCTGCCTATATGCTTACGCTTGTTTAATGTATGTTTTTGTTTTATATAGTTGTTCTTGTTGCTTTTGTGCAATACATGAATAGCAATTAATTCGTTTTAGATATTTTATGTTTAGACTGTTCTATTTTGCGGGAGTCCCGCAAATCGCTTCATTTTATCTCATCCCGCACACACGAGTCTCTGCCCGCCCGTGCCCGCACCCTTACCCGCTATCGCCCATCAAGTCTTGTACTCTCTGTTGCGTTAAGTCCAGTGCCAGTGGATTAGAGACCACACTTGTTGGACTCGACAAAACAGAGAGCGGTGCGGTACGACAAGCTGATGCGTTGCTCTCCGCAACCGGTACGTTCTTAACAAGTTTCAATGTGCTGTGCTGCCCTTTCAGAGGTTTTAAATTGAATATGGAGTTTTTCACGGTTGAAAAGGATTCTTCCCATCTAATTGACAATGCACAATAATGTTCTTGCCTTTGACAGAAATAAACTAAAAATAATGATTGTATTTCCAGCTACAGAACGCGTACTTTCCTTAATGTGTGTAGATAACGACTATAGATATATATGAGAGGGTTCACTGCTATTACTTACAAGGGCCGTGACTATTTCTGGGCCCTGTGCACTGAATTTGCTTTTGGGTGGAGTTGGGGGGGGGGTGATTTATTGATTTAGAAGGACATTTTTTAGCCTTTGTAATGCCATTACTTTACTAAAAGTATGCCATCTTTTATGTAAAATTCAAAATTGTACATGTATTACATGATTCTTACATTTTAAATATGGATAGTTTTCTTACAAAAACACATTGATTCGATACAGGAGGCCTTTATTAACCCCCCGGAGCCATGCGAGGCAAATTTTAATATAACTCTGATTGCATTCGTCTGAAAGAAGGAAGTCATATACACCTAGGATGCATGGAGGGTGAGTAAATAATACACTACAGTAGTGTCACCAATACATATTATTGTGCTAATGTATTTAATTATTTACTTACTTTCATTGCCAGAAACCAGCTCTAGCATAAGGCTAAAAGCAGCCTAACATTATCAAAGAACATGTCACTGATTAACCTAGCCTATTCTAGTGCAAGTTTATGCATTTTAAAAACACTCACCTTATAAGTGAAGCTAACGTTATCTACACTGTATGATGAATAAATCTCTTACCACACACTGCACATGTCTGCGACGCGTTACGGCTCCGATGTGCAACCAGAGTAGATCGCGGCTTCGGCATGTGTTTCGTCCCCCTGAACTGCACACGCCTGTTGGGTTCTCCCTCTTGTGTCCATATTTGCTTCTTCCTGCCCTCTTTGTGTCCTGATTAGTTAACTCGTTTCACCTGTCTGTTGTCTGTGTATCATTAGCCACCCTTTACAAGTTGTTTGAGTTCAATGCTTTGTGTCCATGTTTTGCTGCCTTCCTGTGACTTCACTGTGGATTATATTAAAGATTTCGGATTTCACCTTTATCCTCGTATGAGTACGTTCTTCCTACACGTGTTTCCCCGCATTTTTTTTTTTTTTTTTTTTTTTTTTTGCGTTTTTTTTTTTTGTCAGTTTTTGTTTTATTTGTATATGGATGACCTGACCATCCTCGTCCTCCTGCAGGGGGAACGCTCTCTCGAGGACCACAACACAGACTTTGTGTTTCTAGCCAACCTAACACACTATCCGGACAGCTGCCTCTGCACTTTCTATCACCCTGGACTTAACACCACCACACGAGTGCAGCTGTCCGGAGAAGGTCTTTAAGAGAGCCTCGCCGCCTTCATCGAGTGGGTGCTGGTGTCCTGCAAGTCAGATCTAGCTGTGGACATCACGGGACGACGAGACCAGCCCCACTCGGGACCCAGTGCTCAGCCCACCATCACCCCGAGCCATCGGCGAGTAGAGCGACAGAGCTGAGGATCAGCCCCGGAGCCAGAGCGCATCACGTCCGACCAGGTGCGAGAGCCAGCCACAAACTACGCAATGGTGGATGAGGGGGCCAAGGATAGCCCCACCCACTGCACCTCTGCTGAGGGTGAGCTGAATCTAAAACTGGGACTATAAGACGGTGAACTGGACTTAATAGACTTCAATACTGAGATCTAATGCCATCACCTGAACTCTCGATCTGTCCTGAGCACTCAACCTGGGGACTTTGTCCTCCCTCCCTCTCTCCCTCCCTCTCTCTCTCTCTCTCTCTCTCTCTCCTGCCTTCCATGCCATAGCCACGCCACCGCTATCTCATGGCAGCCCCTCTGATCACCCTCAGCCCACCATTTTGCCATTCTCCATCGGCATTGTGGCTGCAGGATCCCTCGTCTCCGCTTTCAGCCTCGGAGTCCTGGACTCCACCTCGGCCCTCCGACCCAGCGGCTCTGCCCTGGCTCCCAGCTCCCTTGTCTCCACCATCGGCCCACCAGCTCCACCAGGCTCCCTCGTCCCTCCGGCTCCATCTTAGTCAGTTGTCGACCCGCCATCGCCTCAGGACTCCACTCCTCTGTTGCCATCCCACGTCCACTCCTTTGTTTTTGTTTTCTTCTACGGTGCAAGGTCACAAAGTTCCATTACAGTCAATGAAACTCTCTACACTCCAATAAATCTCTTATTTACATAGTGTCTTTGTTATAATTAGAGGATTCATGAGCTTGCATAGCTCAGGTGTTTTGGGCAGTGAGTGGATTCTGATTAATACCGCGTTGAAGGAATCAATAGATATGTCTGCAATGCATTACTCAGCGCTGCAAAAACATGTAGAAAACTCTGAAGCTCTTGAGCACAAACACAAATATGCTGATTGGGTCAGTAGCACTGGTGCTCCTAAAAAAATGTTCATATTCGCACGTAGTAGTTTAATTGCCACTGAAATAGTTGCATTGTAGAGCACTGGGAAATGGGTCGTGATCGCAAAATAACGTTTCAGGGGTGGAGGCGGATTGTGGATCACCCTTTTCCCCCAAATAACGACGCCCCTGATTACTTATGAATGCACAGCAAAATCCCCAGTGTTAATTTAACACTCTGAGTGTGGACACATATAAACACTGAAGCAGTGTTGAAGTTAACACTGAAGTAGTGTTGAAGTTAACGAGATAATTAGGTGATTAACGAACTGATGATTGATGATTATTGAAGACACCTGATGTTAATAAGCAGAATCACCAAAGGAGAAAACCAAAATTTTTAAGCAACCATTATAGTGGTCAGTGTTTGCATTAGTTGGGCTCTTGACCCTTAAATCTCAATATTAGGTCTTGCTTGGCTGCAATTACTGAGTTATAACAGCCAGACAAGCCAAGAGCAAAAGTCAATAAGATGGCATTGACTGTGCTTGACTTAATCATCATATAGTGACTTGAGTATTTGACATAGAATTTCCTTACAGATTACAAAAAAACTGTGAACAAAAGATCAATCAGTTTTGCCATAATCAGACAGATGATGAAAAAAAGTTTATCTTAATTTAGACACACAGACATGAAGAATCAGTGTGAGAATCACAACAACGGTGACCATCAAAAAGCGTGTTGTAGCCAATCAGAACTCATCCATGACTCCCATCATGCATTGCGGCATGAATAAATTATGAGAGTTTAGAGTTGATCTGTTTATCTGAATATGCCGTTTGTCACCATTGTTGAGATTCATGGGCTGGTTCTTGATGTCTATGTGTGCCTAGGTGAAATATTTTTTTTTTTTAAACCGGTTGTAAAAAAAAATCTTTCCAAAATGTGTAGGAAGTGCTGGATCTTCTGTGGATTGTCAAGGCTATTACAATAAGCAAAAAAAAAAAAAAAAACCTAACTTAGAGATTAGACTCTAGGTGATTTACATCAAACAATGAATATGTTAAAACATAATCACCTGGTGACTTGAGCTTTTGGCTTGTCTGGCTGTTTCCACTCAAATACAGCAGCCAAACAAAATCTAGTATTAAAGATTTAAGGGTCAAGAGCCCAACTAATGCAAACACTGACCACTATAATGGTTGTTTAAAAATTTTGGTTTTCTCCTTTGGTGATTCTGCTTATTAACATCAGGTGTCTTCAATAATGATCAATCATCACTTTGTTAATCACCTAATTATCTCGTTAACTTCAACACTGCTTCAGTGTTTATATGTGTCCACACTCAGAGTGTTAAATTAACACTGGGGATTTTGCTGTGCAGGGATGTCCAATTGAAAGAGTGGAGATTAAAGGCAGCTTACCCCTTACAGAGTGAAAGTGGCAGGAAAGGGGTGATTTTCTGTTACAAGCATCGGAGAAGAGCAGCATGCACCTTTAAATGCAGTTACACAAATGAGCTTAAAACAACAAGCATGTTGCCAATACCTGAAGAACTTCTGCAACAGACATTTGTCATTTAAAAGGGAAAGCTTTAAGCAAAACAAAGTCCTGACCGAAGAGGGGAAAATGCAGATTAATTAGCTCCTGTAAAACACAATAAAGCTGGTGATAATACTGATGGTGCACAGTGTCATATTCCCATTGGTAAATATGGGACATCTGTGTCTAGTTTAGCTGTCTTTGTTGCTTCTTGTACATATAGCCCTGTGTTTTAGTTGCTCCTTGTTGGTTCTCATACTGTATTTTCGTGTGGTAAATGTGTTCCTGCTATTCTGTGTGGAATGAGGTGTATGCGTACAATGTATGCACAGCTCCCACATGCACTTTGAATTGTTTTTGGACTACTTAGTTTGTCCACAAGGTTTCAACACTGAACTGGGCCATCGTATCACAGTGTTCCATGTTTGAATGAATTAATGAATGGTTCTACTGTATTGAATTTTTATAAATGTGTTTCTTTTACTTCTCAGAAATAACCTAATCTATCCTTTAGTGGTTCTAACATTATGTTTTCAAACCTGTGACAGGTTTGGGCACTTTTTTATTTATTATGTTGGCTTGGAGAGCCAACATATTGTTATTCTATTTAAACTTATTATTATTATTATTATTATTATTATTATTATTATTATTATTATTATTATTCTTAGACTACATTTTCCAAACGTCTCTCGTCCCAGTGCTTTAATGCCACAAGCACCAAACTCGGCAGAGTTTATGTAATATTTTTATCATCACTTTGTTAATCACCTAATTATCTCGTTAACTTCAACACTGCTTTAGTGTTAACTTTAACACTGCTTCGGTGTCTATATGTGTCCACACTCAGAGTGTTAAATTAACACTGGGGATTTTGCTGTGTGGAAGGAACTGCAACGCACAATATGGCATAATAGTCCAACCTTCTAAATGAAAGAGCTAATCGCTGATTGGTAAAGTCAATGTATTACTGCAACTTCTGACTACACATGTGGATTGGGAGGTCAAGACTGAAAAATAATTTTTTAAATGCTATTTTAAAGCACAAGTAACAACATTTCACATCTGTGTAGTGCATTTACATGGAAAAGCATTAGAAAGGCAGCATATTTGAATGTTAAAACGCATTAATGTTCTTTTAATCTCCACTCAAAGCTACAGACAGTATATGCGCTACTACAGAAACATAACTGCAGGAAAAAAGTAATTGTAAGATAAACACTTCCATCCATTGACTGAAAATGTTTTTGATTGTCTGTGTCTGACAGGAACTGGTCAGGACAAAGACATATAGATGGCAGACACAAAACCAAGAGTCTCCCCTGAGAAATGAAACCCTTCTGTCTCACTGGGACACGGTGAGTTCATGCACGCCTCTCTAGTCCTCATCTGTGACTCCGTCTTTCTCCATCTCATATTATAAAAATAAAGCCGAACCATTCCCCACAATACAGAGCGCTGTGACGGCTGGATTCATTGTTGTCTCATCTGTAACCTCTGTTGACACTCTTACTCTCAGACGCTTTCAAACCAGTTCCAGTGCTTGTCATCAAGTGAAACCAGCTGTGGCCAGTGTTTCCTTTCATTTCTAAGACTTGTAACATTAACTGAGCTGAAACTGAATATTTGTTCTTTTTTTCCCTGAGTTTGAATATAAATATATGTGAACATGAACTGACTGTACAAGCACACTGCTTGTGCTGCAGAAATAATGTTTTTTTTTCTGTTATTACTCTATTATAACAGGTCATGCATAAATAATAAACATGTATTTTCTTGACCATACTTGTCACTATAGTCCCACTCAATGATAATGGCTTATTAATATTTTTTTTTTTAAATCTGGAAATCTGTTTTTTGCAGATTGGTTTAAACACTATTGCAATGCTTTTTTCTTTGTGGTGATTGTCTTGTGCTGACAACTTGTTTTGGGACCAACCGTCCTTGCATCTGGGTTCAAAGTCATTTTTAGTGGGGAAATTAAAAATGCTCTTGGAATGGGATCTAACCATTATACTAATGGGTTAGTATAAGACATATGCGATGGTCACTTCAAGAAAAACATTTTACTGTTTATGATATTGTAACTTAGTGTGGCGGGCAGTGTTGGGCAGTCACTAGTTACTAGTAACTTATTACAGTAATAACATTACTTTCCCTGGTAACTAGTAGTGCAACTAATTACAGTTACACATTATTTTAAGGTGTCCTTGTTACAGTTTAATGATACATTTAAGTACTCAGTAATATTAATAAACTACATGTACTTACTACAGTTATAAGGGTCAAATATTTTTTAAATATTAAAAATAAATAAATAAATAAGCTTTCCACTGATTTATGGTTTGTTAGGATAGGACAATAGTTAGCCGAGATACAACTCTTTGAAAATCTGGAATCTGAGGATGCAAAAAAAAAAATAAAAATAAAAAATTGATAAAACCACCTGTAAAGTTGTTCAAATGATAATATGCATTGGCAATGCATATTACTAAGCAAAAATTACATTTTGATTTATTTACGATAGGAAATTCACAAAATATCTTCATGGAACATGATTTTTACACCTAACATCCCAACGATTTTTGGCATAAAAGAAAAATCGATCATTTTGAGCCATACAATGTATTGTTAGCTATTGCTACAAATATACCTGTGCTACTTAAGACTGGTTTCGTGGTCCAGGGTCACATTTGGTTAGGGTTAGGATTAGGGTTTGGCTAAGGGTTACTTGAATGTAATTATGTGTAATTCATTTATTATAATAGTACATGTAACTTGTGTAACAAAGACACCTTAAAACAAACTGTTACCTAATAAAAGAAGTAATAATATTAGTTACCATTAAAAAATGTGTAGTTAGTAGTTACTTTTTGCTACAATTGCTAAAGATTTTATATTCAAAAATTCAGTCATCCCTGTCAATTTTCAAAATCGTTGTTGTGCGTGTACACACATTACGTCACCAACGCATTAAGCTAGCTTCGTCAGACTTTGGAGAAACCCACATCGTATATAGCGGCTGGAAATACAGACATTATTTTAAATTTGTAAGGAGAAAGGATGACAAAAACATCAATGTTACATGTAAATTGTGGTTTAAAATGTTTTCTACAAAATGCTAACATGTTTGAGCCTTGTTGCAGATTTTACTATGTTTCTGCTTGTATAAAAAATTGTGGCATGTCATCAGTTTGAGCCCAACACTGGTAGCGAGTTCTCAAAAGATGCATTTAAGTATATTTTAAATAAGTCCACTTCCAGAACAAAAATGTACAGATAATGTACTCATGCCCTTGTCATCCAAGATGTTCATGTCTTTCTTTCTTCAGTCGTAAAGAAATTATGTTTTTTGAGGAAAACATTTAAGCCTTTCTCTCCATATAATGGACTGATATGGTGCCCCGAGTTTGAACTTCCAAAATGTAGTTTAAATGCGGGTTCAAATGATCCCAAATGCGGCTGTAAACGATCCCAGCCGAGCAAGAAGGGTCTTATCTAGCCATAACGATTGGTTATTTTAATAAAAATAATACAATTGAAATACTACTTAATGTCAAATGCTCATCTTGTCTTAATCTGCCTGAACACTGTTTTTTTCCGGTTCATGACAGTTAGGGAAAAAAAACTTCAAAATCGTCCTATATTGCTGTTTTACCTTTTTTGGTAAGGTTGTTTGATCTTCTTTTCATGTTCACTTTGCAAACACTGGGTCGGTACTTCTGCAGTGATGTAGGATGATTTTGCAATGATTTTTGAAGGGAGAAAATACAATCGGAGTTTTTTGACATACCCTAACTGTCTTGAGCCAGAATATAACACATATAACAGAATAATAGTTTAAGATGGTATATTTGTAAAATGTGTATAAAATACATGAACAGCAATAAATAAGAGATCTTGTCAAAAGAACAGCTCATGAGGTGATGGAAATGGTGAATGGTTATGATAACATTCAGTGCAGATAAAGAAGAAAAAAACATTGTTTTTCCCCACTCCCTTTGCCAAGTCTGCCACGTAATAGCTTCCTGACGTCAGGAAAGTGCATTGAACATCTCATCATCTGGGCCCAGTTGCATAAACTTAGCCTCTGTGTTAAGACTGTGTGTTGAGAGCTAGCCTGACCAACTAGCACTTAGCCAAGGGGTAATGAGTCTTATTTTTAGTTACATATTTATGTAACTGTCTTAAAAAATAATGACGGTCTTAAAGAAAAAAAATGATGATGACCAACTCAAGAGACTAGTTTAGGCATTTTATGTAACTGGCCACTAAGCTCTTGTCTTTTCAAGACCGGACTCTAGACAATGCTCTATCCAGCACAACTAAACCTCTGCAGATAATACAGAATGTGGAAGCACGTCTGGTCGTCAGTCAGCCAATGAGAACACACGGCACACTTCTCCTGATCTCACTCCACTGAAGACACACTTCTACCACAAGCAAGCACTTAAAGGGACGGTTCAACCAAAAATTAAAATTCTGTCATCATTCACTCATCGTTTCTTCTTCTGGACACAAAAGAAGATATTTCGACGAGTGTGGGAAACCATACAGTAGCTAGTAGCTATTGACTTTCTTTGTATTTTTTTCCCTTGTCAGCCACTCAACCAAGGCATATGCTAACTACACTGCAAAAAATGATTTTCTTTCTTAGTACTTTGTTTCTTTTTTTAGATAAATATCTAAGAATTCTTGAATCAGGATGCATTTACTAGTAAAATGACTTAAGATATGATGTCTTGTTTTCTAAAAAGAAAAAAAAACAATTTGTGTTAGTCTTCACTTAAAAATCTGCCAGTGGGGCAAAAAAAAAATATATATATATTGTTTAGCCTTTGAGTTAAGATTATTTTTCTTACCCCTTTGGCAGATTTTTTTTTTTGCTTGTTTTAAGTGAAACTAACAAAGCTTGAATATTTCTTTCGGAAAACAAGACATAATATCTCAACTCATTTTACTTGTCAAGAAAATGCATCCTGATTCAAGAATTCTTAGATATTTATACTAGAAAACAATCATTTTTTCCAGTGTAACTAACTAAAGACTTTTCTTCTTTTTCTGTTTTGTAATGTAGATTTTAAATAAACCTGGCATTGAACACTATGAATGTTGGCTCTGTGACAAAATGCTTATTACTCCTTTTTAAGAAACATTGGATAAAATACAGTAAAACTAAGATATGAAAATAATGCATCATTTATAACATCTTAACATCAAGCAAGTAGTACCTTCATACGTAATATAACAAAAATAACATGACTGAAAGAAAATGAACAGATGACAGTGGATGTTATTGATAATCGAGTGTTAAGGACAGATTTGTCAAACAAATGCAGCACTCATCCAGCTCACTGAAAACAAATGCTCTCGCCAAAGTCCCAAATAAACACACTGAAGACGGTTCATTCATCACATCACTTACTCTGGTCACACACAGTATGAAAAGATTTCCTTTTCTTGTCTGTCATGTGCACTGATATCAGATTTACAATGATACAAAATAATACTTATATAATTATGTGTAACCTTAATGTTTAACCCACTTACCAAACTGCAAGCCATCCCCAGTTTGTTTGCAAATGAATAAATCCAAAAGTGTCATTCTGCTCCGATATTCGAACACTCTTTACGGCTCAGAGCAAACTCAAATGTCTGACAAGCGAGGCATTGTCTTTTCATGAGAAAGCTGTTTGATAAAATCATTTGCAATACACTGGCACAAAGACAGTGATTCAGCCTCCACAATTATCTGCATGTGTCTCTCATAATACACGTAGTATTAGCACCAGCACCAGTAAAATGTGTGCATTTAATTATGTCAGACAATCATATGTCATATTTTAACTTCCTTTTCTAACAGAAAAAGCCTTTAGGTAGGCCTAATTAAAAAACTGTGTGACCCCCAGAGGGACGTCACCTGCCGTCTCAAGATGTGCAACCCTTCTATCACACAGAATCTGCTGAAATTATGTGACCTTGGACCACAAAAGTAGTCATAAGGGTAATTTATTTTAAAATTTGTCCAATATCCAATTATTTGTATCTCAGCTTGAGGGTCAAAAAAATCTAAATATTGAGAAAATCACCTTTAAAGTTGATATATATTTACTGGAGAAAATTCACAAAATATCTTCATGGATCATGATCTTTACATATCATTACATATCCTAATGACTTTTGGCTTAAAAGAAAAATTGATAATTTTGACCCATACAATGTATTGTTGGCTACTGCTACAAATATACCTGTGATACTTATGTCTGGTCTTGTGGTCCAGGGTCACATATATTGTATCAGCAAAACTAAAATGCAAATAAGAATAGTATTCAATTAAAATAATAAGTATGAACAAATACTACAAATACCATTAGAAACCATCAACTTTTAACCATTAAAACCATTAAAGGGGTCATCGGATGCAAAGTTAATTTTTTCATGTTGTTTGAACATTAATGTATGTTGGCAGTGTATGTCCACATCTCCCCTACCCTGATAAAAATCCATGCAGTGGTTTTTAATTAATCTGTAAAAATAATAGTTTTTTGAAATGAGCCATTCTCAGATGCCTCAGATATGCCCTAAATCATTGCTGCATAACAGTCCAGACCCGCCCTACATCCATTGTTTTGATGATGGACCAGGGATGAAAGTTAGACAAGAATATCTCTGATTGAGAGATTGAGGTGTTGTGTTGCTGGATGTAATAATCAACAAAGAGGTCGTCACTTACTCCCGACATCTGAGCCGCTGAATATGCAGTGGATTACGTTTGTTTGTGAATGGATGTTCATGCAAATCATTCATGATCCAGCTTCACTTACAGCAGAAGTGACTATATGGGTTTTTTCATGAATCTTTGCGATGGCCTTTCCTTATAATGTTATAAAGTTATAAATTCCTTATAAAGTTTAGTGGCTAAAGTAAACAGGCTCGTCACTCCACAGAGAGAAGAGAGGGGCGGGGTGAGCAGAGCTCATTAACATTTAAAGCAGCCTCGACCAGAACAAGATCATTTTGCAGAGCTGATTTTGACAAGGTAAAAAGGGTGTTGTTTTACACTACCATTGATAATTTTTAACCAAATTACATTACAGACTGTTCATTAAGACCCTAAAGAATCATATCAACTTGTGGAAAATGGGCATCCGATGACCCCTTAAAAAATGGTTTTCTGTAGTATATTTTGGATCATATTCCATGAGGATTCATTGGTTTTAACAAGCCACCAAAAGAAGGCAACCAATTACCAGTAAAAACCCACAGGGTCCATTACAGTTTCTATTCAAACCAATACAAGTTCCATTATAACCAGTAGTGCTGTTACAAATTCTGTGACTGTTACTATTGTTTTTTTTTTTCAGCAGGGATGAATTATTAATTAAATTTGGATTGAAAAAAGAATGAGATAAAATGTAGATGCAGAGTATAAAGCTTTAAAATATCACTATCAAGGTTCATTTAGTGTTTTAGGAACAATGCAGGCAGAAAAGAGTTGTACAGTATAACATTTTAATGTTTTATTTAAGTTTTTTTTTTTTTTTTAATATTATTTGTATTTTTCCCCATTGTTTTTAAAAGCATCTTTTTCATTATTTTAAAAAGAAAGTAAAGTTTAAAAAATGATGTAGATCATCATTTTCAGTTCATTTTGAGTTAAATGTGTTCAAAAGTCTGAAAATCTGTCTAACTTTAAGGAATGTCATTACCAAACACACTTTTTTGGGAGTTATTCCATAACAATTTTTTTTTATGTGTACCACTGAACAGAACTGTTTTAGCTAACCATGTGCTGATTAGCATCTTTGAGCTAGCTTCAAAAGTATCTAAAACTGTGACTACCAAAACATTTGATGGAGTTTCTTAGTGACATCTTTGTTTTTTGTTTTTTTGGGTGTTATCCCATAAAATTGTCACTACTGAAATATCCATGACTGAAACATGTTAACATTGTTTTAGTATACTGACAAAAGGAAACACATAATCTTTTTTGGGGGAGGAATAAACAAAATATCTGTACAGTTATGCAAATTCTTTGTTTTAGTATGCAAGTTAAAATTCTGTAATGACTGTAAATTACTGTCATTACCAAATCATGGGATGTTTTGTCAAAAATACAGTATGCTGAATTATTAACTAAGATGTTTTAATAGTTTTTAGTTCAATTTATATTATAAATATAACTTTGAAATAGGTATGATCAATTTGTTGCCTTTTACAAAAAGAAATTGGATTGTGTATATATAAATATATATATATATATATATATATATATACACTTGAAATATTGTTAAAAATGAAATTGTCATTAATTTACCTATGGAAAAAGTGTAATAAAATAACTAAAAATATATATATTTGCAATGCTGATGTAAGCAAATTCTAAATAGGCCAATATAACCCTTCTAATTAAATTATTAATAATGTGTTTCAGTATGGACATATTTGGGGAGAAGTCAAATATTACAAAACATTCTGCAATACAACATGAAAATTAACTGCACAATTACTAGAAACATGTACCTTAGATATTCTAATAAAATAGCTAAAATTTTTAAAAAAAATAAAAATTTTTTCAAAATGTTTCCAACTGACTTTGGACCAATTTTGTAGTATATGGGCCATATTGTAAATATAATTTATCAATATTTTGTTCAGTTGTTTTAAGTTTTTCACTTGAATTAAGTAAACGATTTATTTTTATTAATAGCCCTAGACTGTAAGTTTTTGGGTTTGTAAAATATGTTGTTGAATATGTTAGTTTAATAATGTGTTAAAAAATATACACATATTAAATACAAGTGTCTTTTCAACATTTCTAATTAAAACTATATATATATATATATATATATATATATATATATATTAATTATAAATTAGAGATGGCCCACTTTACCTGAAAAGAAATTTGCCTGGAGCACAAAATATATAATTAATTGAATTAAAATTAAAATTACAGCTGCACCCTAAGTTGATAAAGAAAAGGAAAAACTTCTGGGTATCTACAAGTTCAAAAACAAAAATGTCCCTCTTTACCTGAATCCACCCTAAACAACTTGTCTGAGTGAAATGTATCAAATTACCTCATTGTGAAGTGTGTTTAACCAATCGGAACTGGTCATGGCTAACCAGTCCACCCCCGACAGTCCGCGGGAGGAGTGACTCTGTTCATCCGCGTGTGAAAGCGCCTCAAAGTCGGACTGACAGTGATGAGCTCCATCAGTGCGCCTGTATCATCTCGGATGGACTGTAACAGCGTCTGAAACTTTCTTTCTGGGGAAAACAATATTTAAAAAGTTGGATTTGAGCATCTCGGGTTTGATATCAGAAGTGGTCATGACAGAGGAGCAGGATAAGTCCAGCGCAGAGCCGCCGTGCAGCCCGGCCGGTTCGTGCAGCTCCATGTCTGCGGAAGAGTCGGACTCCGACGCGCCTTCATCTCCCGCTGGATCTAACAGCCACGCGTCGCTCCTGCTCGCCGGGATGGGGAAGAAACTGGAGGAAGAGGACGAGCGATTCCCGGCGTGTATCAGGGACGCGGTGTCCAGGTGCTGAAGGGTTACGACTGGTCTTTAGTGCCCATGCCGGCCAGGGGCAGCGGAGCGCTCAAGAGCAAACCGCACGTCAAGAGACCCATGAACGCGTTTATGGTTTGGGCTCAAGCGGCGCGCAGGAAACTGGCGGATCAGTATCCGCACCTGCACAACGCCGAGCTCAGCAAAACACTCGGAAAACTCTGGAGGTGAGAGCTACTCACTTTCAGCGATCTGTTGTTATATATGCATATTATGGTTTTTATCATTATTGGCAATGCATTACTACCAGAAAACCCTAAGTAAAGGTAAATCTTCAAATGCATTCAAATAAATAAACAGATAAAATGATGCATGGGGGTAACGCCCTCTGATTATTAACTCTTTTAAAAAACATTGAGAAACTTTCTTGAGTTCTGTAAAATATATATGTATGTATATATCCTGGGTACTGAGTAGAACAAAGTTTTTCATCTATATAGCTAAATAAATAAGCTTTCCATATTTGAAAATCTGTAGGCAAAAAAAAAAAAAAATATTGATAAAATCATAAAGTTGTCTGAATGAAGTTCTTAGTAATGCATATTTCTAATCAGTAATAAAATATATTTATGAAATTTACAAAATATCTTAATGGAACATGATCCTTTGTTAATATCCAAATGATTTTTGGCATAAAAGAAAAATCGATCATTTTGATCCACACTTAAGACTGGTTTTGTTGTGTAGGGTCACACATTTACTCTGAGCAAACTTTGGATGTCATACTAAGTACTTTCTATAAAATATATGTTTTAATTCAGTTTTTTTTTTGTCTCTTATCTTAAAATTATTTTTGTGTAATTCACTCTTATTTTGTGTGCAAATACTAAATGCATTCCTGACATATGCTGCATTCACTGATCCTATTCCTCTTCTGTAGTTGATTGCTGTCTGTTTACTAACTTTCCTATCAAATAAAGGTAGAAAAGCAAAAAATATAAGTGAATGCATTGTAAATAACACTAATCATGACTGATGATCACTCAACAGGCTGTTGACGGAGAGTGAAAAGAGGCCGTTTGTGGAGGAAGCCGAAAGGCTGAGAGTTCAGCACAAGAAAGATCACCCGGATTACAAATACCAGCCGAGGCGACGAAAGAGTGTGAAACCAGGACAGAGTGAGTCCGACGCCGCCGCTGATCTGACCCATCACATGTATAAAGCTGAACCTGGGATGGGGCGTTTGGCAGGTCCATCGGATCACATCACCGATCATACAGGTGAGATACACACTCTACGTGTGATTAGTAGTGTGCATACAAAATAATACAAAACCCCAATGTAATTTTGTGGTTTATTATTATTCTAGGTCAGCCTCATGGACCCCCGACACCTCCTACCACACCCAAAACGGACCTCCATCACGGAGGAAAGCAAGATCCCAAGCACGAAGGAAGACGTTTGCATGATGGCACTCGACAGAACATCGACTTCAGCAACGTTGACATTTCAGAGCTGAGCACAGACGTCATCAGCAACATTGAAACCTTCGACGTGCACGAGTTCGACCAGTACTTGCCTCTGAGCGGGCACGCCGGAGCCGTTTCAGACGGTCACGGGCAGAGCGCCAGCTCGTACGCTTCATCTTACAGCCACCCTGCCAGCAACGGGGCCGCGTGGAGCCGCAAGGGGCCTGTGGCGTCCTCGTCGCCTGGCACGAGCGAACTGAGCCAGCACAGAGCTCACATTAAAACTGAGCAGTTGAGCCCGAATCACTACAGCGAGCACTCGCCCGAGTACGGTGTTTACAGCGCTCACGCCTCAGCCGCCTCCGCCTCGTTCGCCAGCGCTCAGTGTGACTATACAGACCTACAAAACTCCGGCTACTACAGCCCGTATCCCAGCTACCCGTCCGGCCTCTACCAGTACCCGTACTTCCATTCCTCACGTAGGCCGTACGGGAGCAACATCCTCAACAGCTTGTCCATTCCTCCCTCCCACAGTCCCACCGCCAACTGGGATCAACCGGTTTACACCACATTATCCAGGCCTTAAGGCCCGACCGCTTTGTACTGCATCCGTTACTATAATGAAGGGGTTTGTGCCAACTAACCAAGCAATGAGTGCCTGCTGATTTTTCGACACGTCGAAACATTGACAGTTGGTGCTAAACGTGATGATTTTGTGCCTGTGGTTAAAAGCCAGCAGAAATCCTCCGTGAGGACTGCCGGACGCTTCAGGATTGAAGAGAAATGGGACCAATGAAAATTCAGGAAGCTTTAGCTTCAGTCAGAATCCCTCTTAAACTAAACGTGTTCATGTTTAATTCACTATTTCATATGTATTTATGTTATTTTGTCATTTTTTATTGTTTGTTTATGTTTTACAGTACTTACAAAAGGGTGGAGGGCTGAAATGATTTTGATAAACAGCCATGATCTTTTTGGACATTTTTGAAAGCATTCCTGCGTGACATGTCAGATGCAGCAAAGCCTCGTTTTGTCACCGACTAACTCTCATTGAAAAATAACAGATGACATGATTGTTTTTATTGTTGTTTTACGTATGCGTCATTTTTAGTGAGCACTTTAACACGTCAAAGGCTCTTAATTTGCAGCAAGCTCATTAATAATTGCATTTTTAACACTGCCAGTCATTGATATCTGTCTTGAATTAAACCATTTACTTAATTATATAGCAATCCGTTGAATGTTTTAATGATCTTTTAGGCTGTGAAACACAAACACGCAAAACAGTGTTCGCTATACATTGTTTTTTTTTTCCTGATGTATAATTTAAAAATGACTTGGCTGTGAATCTTCACTTTTGTTAACAGGTTCATTCTTACAAAATGCTAACAGAGTAATTGCTGGCGATATTTGTGGAAAAATAAATTTTTATCTGAAAAATGACTGTCTAAACTTTGACTAAGCTGACGGATACTAATGTGGTTGTGAGTGCTTTTTCGCAGAAAATATTACTTGATAAAAACACTTCATTTTACAGATTTTTTTAAAAGTTCAGAGATGCAAAACGCGATTAGTCGCAATTAATCGATTCAAAATAAAAGTTTTGTTTACATTCAGTACTATGTGTGTGTACTGTGTATATTTATGTATATACAAATACACATATCTATATTTGAAAAAATATTTGTATGTAAACACTTATATAATTGATATGTGTATGAATATAAATATGAATATTTTCTTAATATATACATGGATGTGTATTTATATATACATAATAAATATACACAGTACACAAATATAGTATGTAAACAAACTTATTTTGAATCGATTAATTGCGACTAATCGTTTTGCAACTCTAAATAAGTTTAGTCAAAAAATGAGTTTTTACGAACATGTACAACAAACATATGCCATCACCAAAAGATATTAAAATCATTTGTACTTTGGAAAATAAGAAGTCTCTGTTTGAAGCAGCTGCTGCAGCAACATTCTTAGCAGCAGCTTTGCTGCAGTTTGTCTTACATCTGCAACTGAAGCAGCAGCAGCTGTCAGTGTCGAGACAGGCTGCCATGATTTTATTCAACAAAAGCTGCTGTCATTTTTCTACCATGTCTAATTGTGATAACATTTTAGTTACCGTTTTATAAGATGTAAACAACATTTACCACAAGGACAAGCGGTTTGCAAAATGGCTGCATAATGAACAACACAAAGGCATCTTAATTATTTTACTGTGGTTCATTTCAAGCGACTGAACAGATAAATGAGCAAACTTGTTTTCTCATTTGTGGCTCTAAAATGCAGGGTTGATTTTAAGTCATATGAATTGTCAACATGCTGCACAACAATATAATCATTCCCTGTCTTTTTTTAATGATGTGTTTTAAGAGAATTACATCTGTTTATTCCAGTACGACTTTCCGTCAGTCATTTTGACACAGAGTAAAGTCATGTTCATGTTTGCAAATATATATATTCTGTTTTAGTCATACGTGGAGCTTGTTTGACTCAGATGTACCACTTTCAGATGGGCTTAACATGGGAAAAGCATGGACATGCATGTCAGCTGGTAGATTCGGAGTGAACTGTGTGAGCGCGGAGGGGCGAAGAGCGTCCGGGGCTGTGCTCTGCTGGGTTGAATTTCAAAGCGGGGTCTGGCATTCATGCCAAGCAGTCCAGGGAGGAAACACGGTGCCACCGCAAAGAACTGCTGAATTTTAATGATCTATTCTATTATGTGCTGGAGGGCTCCATTGTCTCTCTTTCTCCGGGAAGTAAGAAAAGAATTAATTGGACAGAAAATGGAGGGGCAGGAAAACTGACAGTCATTAGGAGGGATGTGAACGGATGATTACACGCACACGGCCGGATTTTTTCCCTGTACTGTACAGTTTAACGGGAATACAGCTCGTTGACCACTATGGCAATTAGGAAAACTTCAGCTCATAATCGTGACAACAGCGATGATAATAATAAAACTGATAATTAATGAGCAGATGGGATGTGGGTGGCTTTAGGAAGACTTGTTTTTCTCTGTTAAACTCTCGTTTCCTCTTGTGTTGGCCAGATAGTTTGAGGAGGAACTCTTAAGAGAGAGCAGACGTGACTCAAGCGCATGAAATAAAGACAGTTGGGTCTCACTCTCAGACATCCTTTAGAAATCATTGCTTACTAACAGTTTCTGTGCAGTGCAACACAACTGACAAATAACACACACACGTGCACACACACAATGTTTACTTAGTTATTTACACTGCAAAAAAGGGCTTCTCTTACTTAGATATTTTGACTACAAACAAGACAAAAATATTAAGAATTAAATTAAGATGCATTTACTAGATAAGCAAAATAACATGATTATGATATGTAGTCTTGTTTTAAGCAATACACACTTAATTTAGTAAGAAAAAAAAATCTGTTGTTTTAATATACAGCTAATTATAACTACTACAAACAAACTGAAAATTTTCTGCATCTCAAATTTCCTTACATTTATTTATTTATTTATTTATTTAGGGCCCATCCACCCAGACACAGTTAGCTGTATACATAAAACATTTTGTATTTTGGATCTGGCATTTTGGGAGCCAGAAACTGCTGTTTTTTTCAGACTGGGTCCTAGAGTGGATAAATCTAAAAACAAAACCCTTGCGTTTTCATGTGTACAGCCAATCCGTATATTTTGTGAAATTATGAAGTCGACTGCATTTTTATGAACTAACGTTAAATAGTGTAATAAATGCATTGTTTAATGTTCGTCTTCTTGTTGTTGTCTTTGTATACGGTGCACAAGGTTTATGGGCATGCTCCAAGTCTTCTTCTCTGTTTTTAGTGTATCTCTGTAGCAGAATTACAGCGCCACATACTGGTCTGGCATGTATACTACATCGTTATTTCGAACGAGGAAAAAAAAAGATTGGAGAGGGAAAGCTCTGGCTTCGTGTGGATGAGCTCTTAGCCTCAATAATGTATTATCAAAATGTCATTACTTGACCTTTTGCACCGACATATAGCACAACTGCATGCATGGCGACCCAAGTTCGAATCCATTCTTGTGGTCCTTTGCGGATCCCACTCCCTTCTCTCTCCACCCAATGCTTTCCTGTCTGTTCTCCACTGTCCTGTCTGAATAAAGACAAAAAGCTCAAAGTATACCTTAAAAAACAAGCTTCTCTGAGGTAACAATGCAGGACAATGCACACATTTAGTCCACTTAATGAGTTCACAAAAACAATGACATTTAAGAAATTTACTCACCCTCAGGCCATCCAAAAAGCTTCGGAGGCAGCGTGTAAACATAATTTCGTATTTATTTTTTAATGTGCGAAAATTTCAGATGGAAATAGACTTTATAGACTTTACTGTAAACCATGGTTTATTTTCGTAACCTTAAACCATTGTTTCTGGCTAAAATACGAGTCTGTAATCTATAATAACACTTTGTTATTGTGAGTTATGGACCTTGATTTTGGCCAAAAGCGACAGTTTAAAGTTAAAACGTCTTAATGAATAACGTCACGAGACATTAATTGGTAATTGTAGATTATTGTAATGTTTTTATCAGCTGTTTGCACTTTGATGGCACCCATTCACTGCAGACAATCCATTGGTAACTAAAAACTAAAGTTAACTAAAAAAAAAGTGTCTTTTGACACATTGAATTACGTTCAATGTGTCATACTTGTTTAGTTGCTTTTTTTCCTTGTGTTTTCTTTTTTTGGATGTTTACCACTCAGTTTTAACAGTTCTTTTAACTTATCAACGTTCTTATTTAAAAAAAGAAATAAAATATGATTGTGTGTGTGGGTGGGTGTGTCTGGCATTCCCTACATTATGTGGACTAAATTTCCCCACCCACAAGGATAGTAATACCAGTAAATTTTGACCTTGTGGTGACACTTCTGGTCCCCATAAGGAAAACGTCTTTTAAATAATACAGCATGAAGTTTTTGAAAATCAAAAATGCAGAAAGGGGTAGGAGTCTTCATAAAACATGGAAGCAAGTGTGTGCGTGTGTTGTTTTAGGAGGAGAGGCCTGGTGGATTTGCTGTAAGCTTGAGCATTCTGGGAACTGAGGACTAATTTGCAAGGGAAATGAAACAGACATGAGTGTGAATCAACTTTCTCTGTCTGATGCCACTTGCTCGTGTAGTTTAGTGCATGAACAAAATACATGTAAACCCCTCATAAAACGTGAAAGTAATTAGAACAAGTTTCAGCAAGCTTTCGCTGATGTAATCACGCTTATGATATATGGAAAGAACTTCTTACAGTCCTTCTTAGTCTTCTCTGAACACAACTGAAAAACAACAAAAAAAACTCATTCTTCTGAACAAATTTCAAATGCTTTAATACATTCATGCAATGCAGTTGATTGCATACTATTGTCTTCTGTTTCCTGTCTTGCTGATTAAAATATATTATACTGGATCTCTGTTGAATAGTCTTACCTTCCAAAACATCTAGGCATTAGTTAATTTTACGAGTCATTAAATGCAAAATAACTGAACCATTTATCATTAGCTTTCAAGCATATTTTCTATACATTTCTAATGGACGTATTTGTAAATGTGTCCTGAATTAATGAACTGACATTTCCTTTTTTTTTATCCTTTGTGCTGTATAAATATATACATACATTTAAAAGCAAGAAACCACTACCACAGTGGAAAGACAATGACCTTTTCTAGAGGAAATAAGAGGGATAAACTGAAGAAATATCAGGAGGTGTGTACAGGTATGCATATATTGTTCAGACCTCCATCAGCGTGTAGGACTGCTTTCACTGTCCCTGGAATGTTGTGTGTGGGCGGAACATTTGCTGAGAGTTTTCATATTCTCACAGGACGGAGGTGGAGAAACAAAGAGAGAGACCAGAAGTGAGAAAGTGAGAGATCTGAGAGAGAACGGGTTAGAAGTAAAAGCAGTCTCTCCTCTATTTTGCACTTCAGTCAGAGTTTGGCACACAAACACACAGGAAGCATTAAGAATTTTATGTGGAAGCCTTGATCACGCTTGACACTCAGCATGACATGCATTTGGGATTAAACACGCTCTCTCAATATGAAAACACTTTGCATTTACACAGCCTTTTAGCTCAGTCCTGTATAGTAGACTAAATTCAATTTGATTTGTTAGAAAAATTAGTTTGTTACTTCAAAACTATTTACTACTTGATTATTGTTGCTGCAGGAACCTTCAGAAATTCTGCAAGGTGACTTTTTTAATAAATCTGATCTTTGCTTATGGCCTTTCTTAGGTTGTTTGAGCACCTGAAATTAAATTCCACAAATAATATGCAAATGATATGCATATTGGGAACCAGATCGTCTATATCTTATAAAATTTGTGCTGACTGAATGTTTTGCTAGTAGAAGATGACTAAAGGTAATTAGACTATAAATTCAAGTCACTTTCATAAATTAGAAAACTGGAACAAAAATGGTTCTTTTAGAACATTTGATCTCTTTCATCTTAAGCTGTCTGTCATCAGTGTATATTTTTTGTTGTGTTATTGAACACTGTGAGGTGCTGCGCTCTTGATATGTGTATACAGTGAACCAACAAAAAACTAACACAAAAATCTGAGACATGTGACCCTGGATCACAAATAAATAAGCTTTTCATTGATGTATAGTTTGTTAGGATAGGACAATATTTGGTTGAGATACAACTATTTAAAAATCAGGAATCTGAGGGTTCAAGAAAAATCAAAATATTGAGAAAATCACCTTTAAAGTTCTCATTCAATGCATATTACTATTCAAAAAAAAGTTTTAACATTTAAAAATTTTACAAAATATCTTCATGGTGTTCTTTTTCACTAATGATTTTTGCCATAAAAGAAAAATGAATAATTTTGGTCATGCAATGCATTTTTGTCTATTGCTACAAATGCTTAAGACAGGACAGATTCAAAGAACAAATCTAAGGATTGTGAATTCAGAGAACTGACAGAGTTCTTGATAAATGACAGAATTGTATGTGACATTTCAAATGACCAAACTTGGGTTTACAACAACCCAATGTAACCCTACAGAGAGAAGTGGACAAATGTCACACCAAAAGTGTGTTTTGCATGACACAGCAATAACAGAATATTGTCAAAATAATCTCAAATAGTGTTTTAACTAAATGTAGGTGAACATCCATTTGTAGACAAAATACAATTTTAAGATTTGTTTTGAATTGATGAGGGAGCCATTGCAAGGAAATAAAAATGTAAAACATAAATGTATCAAAATTCCAAAGTGAATAAAGATGGGTTCCAAGTTTAGGAAATCTTTTTGATTATGCATTATTTTAAGAAGTGTGATAAAACACAATATAAGAGAAAGAAACAGGATGAAAACCTATTGGTCATGTAACTGTGAGTGCGAGTGAATCCCTAACCATTACTGTCTCACACCACTGATGGCTTGTCTCCCTTCATCTCCCTAGTCAGAACTGCAAATCTATTTGTCAGGGTCTGATGTATCCACCTAACCTTGGAAACATTTCTGGAACAACTATTAGATTTGAATGCTTAGTAACACATAAAACACAATAATAAATATTTTCCACCCTGCTCATGCCAGTCCCATTTAGGCAGAAAACACAGTGGCACCTCACATGTCACACACATGACTGGCATCTTTGATGGCAAAGCTTGTGCTTTTACCATCCAGCAGTCCTGTCATCTGTAATGAGCTTCTGGATGTTGCAAGCAACATTTGAAGCCTGAGGAGCAGCTGTGCCTGATTCAAAGCCTGCAACTTCCAGAACAAACATTTCCCTTAATGCTTTCTGGGTCAGGGGTCTTTCCTTTCTTGCTCTGGCCAGATGCTAATGCAAAATCAAGGCAGTGACAACAGCAATATCCACAAAGTAGTAAAAGAAGGATTGGTATCACTTCTGTGTCTTGTGGAGCATTTTGTAGTATGGCATGAGGGTATAAGAGGTATCAGACAGGTCCACTCCCCCCATTAACCTGTTGTAGTGTAGCACAGCAGTGAATAGGCACATGCACTTAAGACCACTGCCCATCATTGTCCTTCACCCTCCATTGCACTCCATCATCTTCATATGGTATGTGGTAAGTGAAGCACATCAGCACTTCCCAGCCAGTAACCAGTGCCCAACATCTTTTCATCTTTGAGTGCCATGACAGACGCATTGCTCATACCATTCTGAGATGGCTTGGACTTACCCTCATACACAAAGAAATCACAGGTGTGCCGCTCAGGGAGTCTGCCAAGACAAAAAGCTTTTAGGCCTATCGGGTGGGATTGTTCTTCATGTATTGCTTGAGTCCAGACCTCGCCTTAGATGCCACCATCCTCTCATCCATGGAGATGTTTGGTTCAGATGAAAATAATAATCCTAAGATCGTAAAAGAGAGGCTTGACCTTCCCCAAGTGGTCATAGGCTGTGATTCCCTTCTTTTAATTGTTTTCATCATACCGAGGATCGCTAAAATGAAGAGCATTTTTGATGGTCAGAAGCTTCTTACAGGACATGATCTCAGCAGGAAGGGGAACACTGTAGATTCGAGACGTTTTCATGGCAGAGACCTTCATGAGACCCATGTACACAATAAGTGCCCAGTAAGATTTAAAGGCTTTCACAGTGAAGAGAATCTCTCTTTCCTGCTGATTTTATTTTGGCCCTGTAAATTATGGTCTGCAGCACAGATGATGAAAAGAAAAACCAAAACAACTGTAGTACTGCCCATGATGCCTGAAATTGGTTCCCTAATGAACAAATAATTGAAGGGCAAGAGAATACTACAGCTAATATCCAAATTAGAACAGAACTGATAAATATATTGATCTAGATTTTAGAACAATTTCAAATTGCAGTTAGAGTCCTCAACTATAAGTTGATTTGGATAAAAATGCCAAATTAATAAATGTCAAATTTCACATATATTTACATATAAACATAAATATAAAAGTGCAGATTAAGCACAGAGCTAGAATCAAATTGAAATTAAAGCAACAAATTAAGTGAACTTAAAAAAAGGGCAAATTAAACACCTAAATGCAGTACCACCAACAGATCTTGTCACGCTATGTCAAGAGCACAAACACAAAGATAATCCAATAAAGTCTTTTTAAGGGGTCCTATTATGCTCTTTTACAAAGTCTTGATTTTGTTTTGGAGGTGTACTAGAACATGCTTTCATGTTTGGCGGTTCAAAAATTTATTATTTTTAACATAATTTACATTATTACAATGCATTTCTCCCAGCCTGGCACAAATGGCTCGATTAGTTCCAGGTTTAATGAAGACCCGCCTTCCAATAAACTAAATGTGTTGTGATTGGTTAGATGTCCCACTGCGTTGCGATTGGACAGTGGTATTTCAGAACTGCCACGGCCCTCTTCAAAGAAGCAAGTTCCGTGTACAACTGTTAGTGCCAGCTAGATTAAAGTGATCCTTATGTTTTAAATATGTATATTTTTCTTACAAAAACACATTATACACTACTATATATCGTTTATACCCAGTGCGCTGTGGCTCTTTGAAGCGGTTCTCTGTGCTGCATCGTTAAAGTTAGGCTAATCCCCCACATTGTGCTTACACACCCCCCAACAATTTGAATTTCCGTGGGTGGGATTTAATTGAATGATATTCTAATGGGCTGCATTGTGACATCATTGCATGTGGAAAACAAACGTTGTAGTCCAAAGGAGCATTTGTTGTAGTTCTTGAAAAGGGATTTTTTTAAAAACAAAATATCTCCCTTTGGAGTGGACTTGTAAGGTTGTAGATCTTTTTTATGCCCAAAGATGCACACCACACACTGACTAAAGTTCAAAAAGTGAAAAAGCATAATAGCACCCCTTTAATAAGATTTCACACACAGGCATTCACAACAATAACCTGTAACTGAATCAACAAAGGAGAGATCTTATATAAGGCAGTAAATGAGGGACATAATGGTGCTGAGGATCAACTGATAATTGACTAATGAACTAATGCGAACAGGAGAACCAGGCAAACAGGATCTAAACCAAAACAGAAGATAGAAACTAAATTAAACACACAACAGAGTTCATATCTGTGACATCACGCCCCCCTCCCGGAAGACTTGACCTTGTGCCATAGAAGGACCAACGGTGGAGGGAGGGTGGGGGTTTAGGAGAAGGGAAGGCAGGAAGGCACTCAGGAGATCAGGGTGGCTCTGACAGAGGGAAGAGACAGGAGAGACCAAGGAGGACAAAAATGGAGGAAGGAGCCAGCATGGAGACAAGAGGGAGCTGAAGTAGAAAGAGCCAAGCGGAACCCAGACTACAGCCCTGATGACGACCTACAGTGGAGCCGACAGAGGAAGGAGCCATGGTGGATGAAGAGCTGCTGACTCCAGGGGGGCCACCAACGGCAGCGGAGCAGGTGGTGGTGGAACCTGAGGCAGAAATGGAGAGCTGACGAGCCAGGGTGACACCAAGGATCCAGAGGGCCAGGGTAGAGCCGAGGGCTCCAGAGGTCCGTGGTGGAGCTGGAGCTGCAGCAACTGAGGACTACGGTGGAGCTGGAAGGAAGGAGGAGCCCAATTGAGATGGTGAGACGCAGAGATGAGCAAAGTCCTGAGGCAATGGTGGGTTGACGACCGACCAAGAGCAAGGGAGCCTGGTGGGCAGATGGGCGACAGTGGAGACAAAGGGAGCCGATGAGTTGCTGGTGAACGACGAGTTGTTGTTCACCAGCACCCACTCCACAAAGGTGGCGAAAGAATCCCGAGGTCCACCTCCAGACAACCACGTTCTGCACTCATTGCTGAGGCTCGTCAGGAAGAATGTGCAGAGGCTGCTGTCCGGGAAGTTGGAATAGTTGGCGATCTCCACATAGATTGCCGAGTGGACCTCCAGATGCATCCCCTTCTGCTCCAACAGAAGGAGGAGGTTATTGGGATGGGGTCCCTGCTTCAGCAGGGGAAGAGATGAACAGGATAATCCATAATCAAAAATAAAAACTGACAAACATGGAAACAAAATGGAGAGAAGAGGTGCCACTTAATCCAATAAAGTCTTTTAATAAGATTTCCAGATGATGAAGGTAAATAAAGAATAATGTACATAATGACCAAACTTTTTATTCCAAAAGAATGGCATCATATACACTTCACAGGAGTGTTATATTTGACTCAAATTGAGATAACTTAATAAAAACATCATAAATATAAACATGCTGTTTGGTGTCAGAAAAAATAGGACTGTTGCTTATAACTTTTTTAACTTTTTTAACTGATTTTGTTAGATGGTGTCTTGATTATGAATCAGGGTTTTAGTGCAGAGCAGTAGCTTTGAAGTAATGGGCTGCATTTAGTCACATGTTTATACGTGTCTGACAACAGAAAAATTCAACTGTATTAACATACAGTTTACATACAGCAAACAAAGGTAAAGGGCTGACACTAGAACGTTTGCAAATGTATGGACATAATGAATATGCTGAGTAGCGAATGACATCATTTAGCAACATGTAGCAACTTTTCAGACTGGCTTTAGCTACTTTCCATTCAAAGTATTCAGCAACAGTTGCCTCATGACTTACAGCTGTAAGCGCGGGAAACAGCTGCAAGCAAGCTAGAACCAATCTCAGCTGTTGGGAGGCTTTAGGGGCTAAGCAGGGGGCAGGAGGAAGAGGTGAGGAAAAATGCTCGACATACGGTTGAATTCAGGGAAAGTGTTGAAGTGACTCTCCATCAGCTGTCACCAAACTTCTCCTACTGGCTGTCTGGTCCATCACTGCTGCTGCTAGTTTTGACATACTATTGACATACTATAAATTATGAATTTTCCAAGTTGTTGCCCAACATTTCCACATTCATATGTGTTAAATGACATGGTTTGTCTTGTACATGATTATTTCTACAGAAAGAAGCAAAATAATTACAAAAAACAGCCTTATGTTCATTAATAATCTACACACACACACACACACACATAATGAATGTGATATTTTTATACAACAGTTTTATAGGGAAACGGAATAATAATACAAGTCTTCAGGTAATGAATGTGATATTGTTTTTATACAACAGTTTTATAGGGAAATTGAAATCAAGTCTATAACTTTTGTTCATTTTTCCTCTTCCAATGAAATGAAATGAAATTCTGGGTATTATAGTAGATCACAAATTATGCTGGAAATGACATATAAATAATGTAAAAACAATATTGCAATATTAAATAGAACAAAACATTTTTGAATCAAAACTCATTATATATTGTACTGTTTGCCCATAGTTGCATAAATTTCATACTTTGTGTGGAGGTATGGGGTCATACATATAAATCCTATATATTTTACAGAAGAGCACAATAAAACAGGTTGACTATTAAGAACCAATAAATACATTATGAATTAAATTACATGCTCTAAAATGTGTTCATTAAGGTGATTTTTACACTGCAGATAACGTACAAAGTATATAATAATTTGCTTCCAAATTATATTCAAAAGATGTTTGAAAAAAAACAACAAAACAAAGTAAGTTCATCTGACAGTCAGATCTGAAATTAAACTATACATAAATACTCAAATTATTCATATTGAGTTATAATTATTTAATGTATGCAATATTGTCTACATTTTGGGAAATGTCTTATGTAACAGTTATCTTGTATAAATCAAATCCAGAGAAGAAAGTGACACTGAGTAGATGTGTAAAAAGGGTAGGTATCATAAGCAAAGGCATCAGTCCTACAACTTTGTGGTCATTATGTATATTTTTAAATGAATCGTGAAAAATTGTCTTTGAGGACTGAAACATATTTAGTTGAATTAAACTGAACTGAGTTAAAAGGGTTGCAAAAAAAAATGGAAAATAAAAAAAATTGCTGCAGTATTTATACTGCAGTGGTGAATGAAACAAACAAGGTGCATCACCAGCCTGTTATCGTGGCCATGTAAATGTGTTTTTAGTGCCCTCAGCTGGCCATTATAGAAAAGCTGCTTCAACGTTTTACAACTCAAATAACATCAGACACATAACCCCACATTTCTTTGGCATCATAGCAGTTATGATTAGAGCCACTGTCAAAGCTTTACAGATCATTAGATTTAGAGTGGGCATGAAGTCTGTATATGTTGGGGACATTGCTGGGGAAAGTTACTTTTGAAAGTAATGCATAACAATATTAATTTACATAGATCTCTAAAGAAAGTAACTAATTGCATTACTTAGTTACTTTTTATGGAAAGTAATATCCTTTACTTTTGTGTAACTTTTTCTAACCTGTCAGAGGCTTGATCTCTTTCAGCCCTTCCAAGTGTTTTATTTGACTTAGAAGTTCTTCTTCTAATGTTTGAGTCAGTAATGTATTGAACAAACAGCCTATATTTCATACACCTTCGTTTTCTTTTAGAATATTATTATATTCTGACAATGTAGAATATTTCCTGACACCTAGAGGTATGCATGCCATACAAAAGATCTCTTAACATGACAGATCATTAAAAGTTAAAACTAATATGGTTTTTTTTTTTGTTTTTTTTTTAATTGGCAAAGAAGCTTGCATGTGGAAAAAAAAAGATAGCCTTCATGTGTTACAGGTGTGCTTTCACCAGCAAATTTTGAAGCACACTCAAAACTTTACCCATCTTCATGCTTCCTTATATCCATGCATTAAAAAGTTCTTTCTATCTTTTTATCTCTTTTTAAGTTCTCTTTATATAAAAGATTTGTTTTATCTGCAAAACCCCAAGATTTCAAAAAACAACAACAAACATTTTTCAACAACACACAGTATTCTTATCTTAATACAAAGAGTTCATTGTTTCACTTGGGTTTTATTTTCAAAGTAACAGTTGTAGCACAGCAGGAGAAGTCTCTCAAAAAAACTCAGACGGTTTCTTTTTGGGGTGAGGATGAGACTTTCAATACTAAACAGCAAGGTGTTGCTATGTTGGCTTGAAGATCTTCAAAATCCTGTGGAAATCATGTAAATTTAAATGTCTTGATGGCCTGTAAGAGAATTTTAGACGGGTTACACAATTTGTACACTATTAGACATGCATTTCTGCCAAAATAATTAAGTTTCTGGCAGGAAAAAAATGAGTAGAATTGGACTTAATAGAAGATACATAAATATATTGACTTGACTGCACTGACATTATTGGATGAGAACTAAACTGAGCTGAATGATGACATCACTGTTTTCTGTAAGAATGTGTTGGTTTTGTTTTTAATAAGCATTGACTACAGTTGCAGACACACAGGCAACTTGCTCCAGTATTCACGGACTGCCTTTGAATATTGCATTATGGCGGACAGGTTAAGTATAGCGGCCCATAGAAACAGTTTCTAATCGGTCATCTATCTATAGTAGCCTAATTATAAGCGCAGCGCTGCTTTGGTTACAGTGTACACAAGGTAATGCTGTATCTCTGCTGTTCCATAAGCGCCACCTGCTGTCAGAGAGTGAATTTGCATTCTCATTCAGCCCGCTTGCTGGTTTTGTTTGGTGCAGATACGTTTTATGTAGCATCATTTTTACAAAAATAAAGTCAAACTGTTCTGTTTTAAATCTTGAAATCAAGTTAATTCAAATTAAAAACAACTGCTCAAGCAACATGTGTTTAGCATCTTTGTTTGGATCGTGATTAAAATACACTGAATGCCTCTAATTGTAAATGGCAACAGATGTTTTTAAGAGAAACTTGCTTGTTATAGAGCACATAAACAATAAATAAAATTTAAAAAAAAAAAAAAAGGTAACCAGTATCAGAATCTGCCAATTTGCTTGTAAAATAATAATAATAATAAATAATAATAATAAATAAATAAGTAAATTAATAAATAAATAAATAAAAGTCTAAATCAGCCATAAAAAATCATGATTAATGCATCACTAATTAAAATACTAAATAAAAGGCCTCAAAGTAGTATGCTGAGTCTTTGAGTTATAATAAATGTGAATGTTCTGAGTCATGTGATTATAAATAGAGCTGTGCATTAAGTGATTTAGACTAAATGACTACAGCAGCAACAAGTCCGTGTTGGCTAAACATATTTAGCAATTTCTACATTTAAAGATAAAACTTTAAAAAATTTAGTTTTTAAGTTAAATCTAAAAATATTTTAAAATATATAATATATTAATTGCTATACCATTAAAAATGAACTTCTTTAGTTTGTAGTTAAGTATTCAAACAATTAAAATAATTATGTAGTTATTTTTATATTATTATAAAAAATATTATGTATATTATGTATTTATTTTTTATATTTAAGATACATGAATTATACCTCAATATTTTATGCCGCTCCAAGCATACATATAATAAAATATATTTATTGTTACTACTGTAAAATCATCTAAAATGTTTATGGGATCTTTTTCAAGTGGTGAAAGCAGCTTTCAGAATCATTTTTTGAATGAACATTGTAAAAATTGACAAAATATTGTATTGATCAAAGTAAATAGAAATCAATACAAACTTTGCTGAAGTGATTATTTTTTATTAGTAATAAAATAATATTATGCAAAAGAAATTGCAAAAGTATTTGTTTCAAAACTGGGTGTGTTTTGTCGACAGACCCCCCCTCCCCCCCCCTTTCCACCTTATACATTTTTAAATACAATTTTTAAACAAACCACTGTTATTTGTTTTCCCACAAAATGTTCCTCCTCAGTGTTCAATAAACAGGTACGCCTTTAGTTGTAAATAGTTGAACAGTTCCACAATATTTTGTTTTTTGTTTAAAAATAACATTGTAACAAATCATCAGGTTGTGCAAGATATTGCAGGTACAATTTTTCAAACAAATCCACTTTTTGCAACAACGACAGCAGACTGCAAATGATCTAGTGATAATAGAAGAAATGTGGGTAATACTTGATAGTAACTGCAAGTTATGAATCATTAGTAAATAATTAATTCATCATTTATAAAGCATTGTCCCTACATTAATTATAAACAGTTTTAAATGCTTTGGTCTTACTTTATAAGAATATCTTAATGTGTTTAATAATTGTATTTTCGTACTTTATTAATGATCAATTTGTCATTTCTAAATATTACATTATTTACATTCTTTAGTTGCTAGTGGTTCATAAAATCATTTAGATCATTAATGATTAATGAACTTTTTAGATGTACATTTATACATATTATTCAGACATAGTAATAATTACATAGTGTGTTAAATGCTTTATTAACACATATGCTTACTGTAATTCATGATTAATTCATGTAGTTCTAAAATATTTACTAGTTGTCAGTTAACTATTTTTGTGAGCTCATCTAAATAGAGGACTATTTATGCCTTGTTAATCACTTACAAATGAGATTTAAAAGCTTAGTTATCTTCTAAACAGAAAAAGGAAACAAACACAACAGGTTGATAAAGACTGATAAACTGTACAGCAATACACTTGATATAAAGTGAAAAATAAGCTTCTGCAATGTCATAGAAAAATACTGATTTCCTCCAGTAAACATAACCGTGCAATAAAACGAAACTAAGCTTCTGAAATCTGATAGAAACATACATTTCTGTAAAGTGTAAACATTGCTGAATGAAATGTACCAGTTGTGAACAATGGATTACAGTAGTGTCAAATCGCAACATTTTTTTTTTTAAATAAAGCAATAATAATATAATAAAATATTTCACAGTGTCAAAACTACCCCAGTACTAACTTTCAAACTAGAGTTGTCAAAAGGTCCTGGGTTCGGTACTTTTGGTAGTGCATTTTAACAAATGTCCATTTCTTGCTCACATTTGAGCGCTGTTGAGCCGATTTTTAAACATCGCAGATTGGCCGTAGTGTTCACGCGTTTGAAAGCCACGTCTGTCGGCGGATCCGTCTATGTGCAGATGTATTAGGGATCCGCTGACACACAGCTTTAAAAATCTCCCGTTGTGCTTATGTGTGAGCGCTCGGTGAGGAGTGTGAAGCCCTTATCATTGTAGCCAATCACAGTGATGTCTGTTGAGCGCGTGAACACTGTGGCCAATCAGCGATGTTTAAAAATCGTCTCAACAGCGCTCAAATGTGAACAGGAAATGGACGTTTTTAAAATTTCAGTACCGAAAGTACTGAACCTGGTACCTTTTGACAACTCTATTTCAAACATTAGAGAACATCTTTCAAACAATAGCAAATGGCAGTACAGAACATGGGTGAGCTTCAGTGCATTGTACAACTTTAGTTTTTATTAGTAAGATTTAATGTGAAAACTTTCCCAGATCCTATGTCAGTTCACTTTCATTTTAGGGGAAGCAGCTTACCGGATGCCTTCAAGGCTTTGATACAGTCTTCTATAGCTGGATTCTCCTGAATTGCAGAGGCACACTGTGTGGTAAATACACTAACATTACGCTGACCACTGTGGTTTGTAAGGAGTTCCTTATACTTGCCAGCTGCGGTGATGTTCAACTCTGTACATCTGTACATCAAGATGCTCCTCTACTGCACTGCAGAATATTTTTTTTGTATCGGGCCACCACCTGTAAGCTGTAATTCAGAAAACACAAAATTAATGTTAATATTTGGTTTTATTATTCTTGCACACACACACACCTTTGACTCATACACTGTTTCATTCTACAGTATCACACATTACACAAACTTCAGTACAGAAAGATAGACCACCTCAGTTACACCAAGACAATCAGACCAGTCCGATGTTAAATGGGTTAATTAAGCCCTTGAATAAGTCATGCACTTTGTTGCCTCTGAATTCAGAGTTGTTCATTACAGTTGTATGCGTTTTTGTTTTTTTTTCATTTGATAATAGTTTGCTACATGGATCTGATTTATTGATTTGTTTTTTTTACACAGTACTTGAGTTAACCAAATAATATTTCTCTTGAGGGTAGATGCTGCAGTTTGTTGTAACTTCTTCCGGAGTGAAGTAACTGGTGGCTTATGAAGTTATGATTTAATGCAATAAATACAACTTATAAAGTCACCCTCTCATTTTGTTTTAAGTCTTTTACAGGGATTAAATAGAACAATATAATGTTGAAGGCTATGTAGATGGTCTACCACAGTGGTTCCCAACCACATTCCTGGAGGCCCCCCAGCACTGCATATTTTGCATCTCTCCTTTGTCTGACACACCCATTTCAGGTCTTGGAGTCTCTACTAATGAGCTGATGCTCTGAATCAGGTGTGCTTAATTAAGATGACATGGAAAACATGCAGTGCTGGGGGGCCTCCAGGAACGTTGTTGGGAACCACTGGTCTACAAGGTTATTCCTCTAAATCCCTAATGCAATTTCAATGGCACACTGAGCTGTCACTAGCTGCTTAACCCCGGGTTATCATCATTCTAAACACTGCTTTTAACCCCGGGTAAAGAAACTTTTCACACCATGTAAGCCATTTGTAAGCATTTTAATTTACATGAAATAATGATGCTCCCCTTCTAGGGAACTCAACACTGCATTTCCCTCTAGGGGACACATTTGGGAATGCAGTTGGCAGATCCAGTATCTGAAGCATGTGTGAAACAATGTCAATCTATTGGCCCACCTGGCGTCATAGGTGGGGTGCAAAGAAGTATAAAAGGGCATCTACCAAATACATCATCCTCTTTGCTCTCTTCAGGACTGATCTGTTGTAAGCAGTGTGTTACGATGTCCAAACCAGGTGAACGTTTCAAGAATTGCGTGCCTCCGTGTCCTAGATATTTGACACCTGAGGACACGCACGACTTGTGCATTATGTGCCTGGGAGTGGAGCATGCACGTTGGGTACTTGAGGGCTCCGAATGTGTGCATTGTAAATCTTTTTCTATGTGTAAACTCCGATCACTTTTGTTTTGTTTTTTTCTGAGGAAAAGGGGCAAATTTTAGCTCATGGGGATTGCAAGTTGAGCTCCTGCCACAAACTCTGGAGAATAGCCTTGAGCCTTGAGCTCCGGAGAATATTAAATGTCCTATTTACAACGAGCTTTTGCAGTGGTCAGAAATGTAGCCAATAACAGACATGTTTGTTAATCTCTTAAATAGCCTACCTATGATTGGTCATTGCATTTAAGTTAGAATCCACTCATCACTCAAAATGCCGGAGTTTCTGTTCGGTGAAGAGTTATGCTCGCTCTCATGAAATCTCTCTCGTTAACGGCATAACGTAAGTAAGAGGTTCATTATGCAGTGTAGAGAACTTTGATTTTAATGCAACGTTCTGAGATCGCAAACTGAGATGAGTGACAACTTTTTTTTGACTGGTGTAGTGCAGGGTGTTGGCTTTGTGTATAAATACCCTCTGATACTCATCATTCAGTAGTGTCCTGCATTAGCCAAAATCGTCACAGTCCACCAAATGAATATCTAATTCAATCAATGAATAAATGCAAATATTCCCTAAAAACACCCAGTAAAGACAGTGATGCGGTCAGAACCGTGATGCTGGCTTCCTTTGAAATAGTCTATGTTGGATGATTGCGCCTGATGCGCCCGCACCCGCGCCTGCCCCGTCCACTCCTCCACCCCAAATGCTGCTTGTTCTGTCCATATGCGAGAGCATGTCAGGGGAGGTGTGCAGAGTGGTAAAATAATAAGTATTATTGATTACTAATTTGAATCAGTACATTATAACAGAAACAGTGCCATAAAAATCAAAAGAAGCCGAATTACGTTCAGAAATTTCTTAAACCGGTGAACCCCTGTAAACTTCAGTCGAAGGATCCAGTAAATTAATGCATTCAAATAGTAAGTTCAAAATGTCTCTAATACAGAGAAAACCTGAGCGATTTCATCAGAGATTGTGAAGAGTCACGTCCAGACGTTAGTAAGCTATTCTTTTCAGAGTATATTTGGGGCGTATACTTACTTCTCCAGGCACTGATTGTAAAGTATATCTAAAGCCGTCTTTTGCACTTTTGAGGCTATATACCTATAAACCTAGAGGAAACACGGCCTAATGTATACAGAAAGCACTCTTGCAAACTCTGAGGCCATTCAGTTTAGGAGTTAATTCTTCACCTCATGGGAGCAGTTTTAATCTCACCATTGCAGCCAGTATTGTAATGTTGGACTCTCATAGTTTCAGCAATTTGACAAAAAGGTTGTCCGCATCTGTACGGTGCTTGAGTGGGAGATCCTGCTCACCAATAAACTGAATGGTTTCTAGAATTTTTATGAATTCTTATTTTACTTCTGCTTGCTTTTTTTGCTTTTTCGTATTCGTATTCCTATCAAAATGCTTGCTATGGAATGCCAAAACAGGAAATTGAACCTGACCTAAAGTCTTGGTCTTTCCCTCTGAAGTTTCACACAGAAGTGTTGCACATATGGAAAATAGATCAGAGGCAACCTAGAACACACAACTATTTTGAACTTGGCCATTTCCTTGTTAAAAAATACTTTCAGTTTTAAAACCTGCAAATTATATGTTGCATGGTAACACTGTAAATCTGTGTACAGCTAGTGAGGTTATCAGTGCTACCTTGCAAGCTTTAAAAGACACGAAGACAGTTTAAAAAGAACAGTAAACAAGCACCGGTCAGACAGATTTTGTCCTCACTTCTGTTGGTCACACTTATTTATACTCTATTGACCCTAAAGCAAGTTTTCGAAAATGTCTTTGCTGCATATTCAGTACAGAGTGACTGTTGAGATGGAAAATAGATTCTCAGGAAAAAACATGAATAGTACAAGGCAATGAACTTCGCCCACAGTCTGCATCCTTTCTAGATGTGAGTACACTCAGACCACTCCAGCTCCTTGCTGATAGTAAACAGAGAGTATAACAAATGAAAACCTATGTCGCTAAGACAGTTTCCTACTAAATCAGATCTTTCAGCAATGTGCAAACACATTCAAGGGTATAAGGAAGCATTTCCTGAGTTGCTTTCTAAATTATGTGAATTGTCCTTCTCTACACTTTCAAGGATTCTAACTCCTGTCAGTCGCACAGTGCTACATAAGAGAGAAAAGAAAATTTAGCAGAATACTTCTTTAAATTTGAAAGTGTGGAAGTGATATATATGATTTACAAGTGTCACAACCAGCGATGAAAGGACGACGCAGCGAAATAGATGTGGTTGCATTAATTAAATATTTATTGATTAACATGAATTACAAAAGTCTTCATCCAATACATGTACATTCAATGCACAATTCAAGTACATTGAAGTTATTGAAAAAATCAATCCAATGTATACAGACTTGTGCAGACTAAAAGTAATGTGTGTGAGTGTGTTTATACATATATATGGTACACTCGCTCTATGCATACTCTATGCACACTCTATGCATGACGCAAACCATTATGGGTAGAATCATTCTACAATTTGTTCTATGATTTATCAACACAGTTTTACTGATGATATATGAGAAACCTCAAACCCAGGATAGAGCGGCTGAGTGAATGTGGTCTTGACTGTGTGGATGAGGCGCATTGTGTCAGAGACTCTGTAGAAGGACAGAGTTCCTGCACTGTGATCCACATACACTCCTACTCTACAGCTGATATCATCATCATCAGACAACCCTATTCTACTGGTGATGGGCTCTATAGTGAGAAAAGTCAGTGAGCTATTGTGCATGAATGAGTAACCAAAGCGAGAGCAGATCAAACTCCAGGACTGATCATTATGGTTAAACGCACACTCACCCCCCGTCCCTTTCTGCTGATGCTCTTATATATCACTGATACACACATCTCCAGTCCACTCAATCTCCCAGTAACAGTGTCCACACACACTCTTTCTACACAACACCTGATACCACTGATCAAATCTGTCTGGATGATCAGGATACGGCTGCTCTGTGCGAGTTCCAGTAATCACTCTGTTGCTCTCAGACAGACTGAGGTGTTTATTTACTGTGTTGAGATCCAGAGTGAGCTGATGGGAATCTGATGGAGATAAAAAACATCGAAGTCAAGAATGATGAAGCTGTTTGATCTTATTTTATGTAGCTGAACTCTTCATGTTCAGTGTATCAGCAGCGTCTCGGTACAGATGATATTCTGAGCAAACCATCATTTATATCATCAATTATGAAATCAATTCTCAAAGTAAATCAAAGTAAATTTAATGTACCACTTTTTACAGTAATGACCAATTTTATGAAAAATGTTCAATAAAGGTTTACGATGCATTTTCACCAAATAGGCTCAGCAGCGAAACTCTTCTTGTAGCTGCTGTTCATTTCTGCTGATGTGTGCAGTGTGAATGCTGTAACCTGTTAATACGGGTGCTTATATAACACTTACGAAATAGGCGTAAAGCACAAAGTACAAAGTACATTTAGGTTGTGTATGCGAAGGTACGTGTTCAACTGTACGTATACACAAGTGCACATGTACAGAAACAAAGTATACTTTAGGCTTAAGTGTCTCCAGCAATATTTTATCAGTATCTACTTTTAAATACCTGTTTTTCTGTCCTCTGTGCTGCAGCTGATACAGTGTTATGGTTTTTATGTTCATATTTTGTACACAGCACACAAATGCATTGTTGGTTAGTGATGCAGTACATTTCCAGATGTTTCTCATGTTCACGGCAGATCATCTCCTGCAGTCGTCCAGTGGCTTCAGTCAAATTGTGTTTCTTTCCTTTAAACCAATGCTCATGTTGTTCAAGGTGAATCTGACAGTAAGAGTTCAGACACACCAGACAGGACTTGATGGCTTTGTATTTTCTTCCAGTACAAACATCACACTCCACATCTCCAGCGTAAGTGTCAGTGGGAAGTTTAGTCTTCTTCAGTTTGTCCACCACTTCAGCCAGCATGGTGTTTCTAGCTAAAGCAGGTCTTGGTCTGAAGGTCTGTCTGCACTGAGGGCAGCTGTAGACTCTCATCTGATCCTCCTGATCCCAGCAGCCTGTAATACAGCTCTTACAGTAACTGTGTCCACAGAGAATGGCCACTGGATCCTTCAGGAGATCCAGACACACTGGACAGATGAACTCATCCTGATCCACTGAAATTCTGGCTTCTGCCATTTTACTGTGTGAATAGAGAGACACAAACACACAACAGCTCAAATACTGTAAGTGTCCTTGAACTGTGTTTGAGTCACGTGCGTAAAATAGGTGTGTCTGTAAAGCAGGTTCCTCATTGCTGCTCCTGTATTAGAGTCACACACAGTTTTGTGTTTGTGAATTGTGGGGACATTCCATAAGCATAATGGTTTTTATACTGTACAAACCATATTTTCTATCGCCCTACACCAACTCTACAGCTAAACCTAGCCCTCACAGGAAACTGCACATTCTTTACTTTCTCAAAAAAACCAAAAACTAATTCTGTATGATTTATAAGCCTTTTAAAAAATGGGGACATGGGGCAATGTCCTCATAAGTCACCCTCTCCTTGTAATACCCTCTCCGCGTATTCTAACAAAAACATGTATTTCTATTAACTATCCTTAACAAAGATTCATGTTAGTTAATGCATTACCTAACGTCAACTAAAGTTTACTGTAAAGCATTACCTTAGTCTGAGACGACAGGGCTTCGCAGATGATCACATAATCAAGTTCCTCCGTCAGTTCACGTTCAAAGGAGGGTAAAGAAGACTGCAGAACTGTGTGCAGCTGTAAATATGCAGTTTGTTGTGGATGACAGTATCTAGCATAATGTTTATGCGTTTCTTTCTACAAAGGACGCATCTGTTCAGCGGCTCAAAGACTGTACCTTTGCTAATATGATGCTTTATACATGCTCAGAAGTTTCCGATCTATAAATCTATAACCCGGTGGTATGGTTTCATTTGTAGGCGGTTCGGATTCAAGTTTCATTTGGGATATACAATGTTATTTAAAGACTGGTTGAGGTTTCCCTATTTTGCGCGCATTTTACTACACTGTAAACCCGAACAGTACTACTAACTTATAAAAAATGAGAACACCATAATTAAAATCGGTTACATAGTTTATTGAACTTAAAACTATAGCATTTTTTGAACAAATGACTTAATTTTAATTTTGCGTTGCTCATCATTGTTGAGTATACATTGCTACTGAAGTGATATTTTTAAGTATACAGAGTGACGTTCAATGACGTCATCTAAGTCAGGACGCACGCCATCGTTCTGACTGACGCTACCAGAAAACATAACCAAGATGGCGGACACTCGTGTGAGTCTGGACGCACGTGGGGAGATTTATAAGTAAATGTTTTTTAATCTGCTTTTTATTTTATCATAATAACTACAGGTATATCTTTTAAACATGTTTCATGTTTGGCTTTGCTGTCTTTTTACCGGTAACGTTAATGTAGAAAGCTCGACAAGCGTCTCTGCAGTGCTCTGCTTCGCGCACATTTTTTAACCATTAACCCCACTGCCATATTTAATTTATATGTAACGTTAATATTGTAATCAGTTAGTCGGCGGAACCCAGTCAGCAACATAGTTTTGGCTCAGATCCAGTCCATATCTGGCCTGAGTGAAATCCATGCGGGCCAAATGTGAGCCAGATCTGGGCCAACGCTGCTTGCTGTCTGGGAAGTCATATTTTTTTATTCTGTTTTTGTTGAGCGATCTGTTCTGGAAAATGTGAATTTATGCTTGCCTTCAGCTGTTAATGTACTTGCGGCTAGCTGTAACTTTTATCCATTACGTTAAGGCTAATGACACAAAGTTAGCAATATACTGGAAAAATAGCTAATAATAAGAGTTGTGAAAACTAGGGATGATAGAGACACCGGCAAGCTCGTATTAACATTTACATATTTTTTGCCTTGTAGGCTAAAGTGGATGCAGAGTCTGTGAACTTGGTAAGTATCCTTTTTTCGTTTACTTTAGATATTTTTAGCAGCTTCACACGTAACTCTGCATTGAATATTTATCTAATTTTGTACAGATCAAGTTAGCAACTGAGTGAAGTAGAATAACATGTGTTCAGAGATTACAAAGCAATGTACAAATTGTACAAAACAATGACTGAAACGTGCATTGGCTTTGGCCTCATTGGTCGACTTTGTAGCATTTGCCAGATCTAATTTATTATAATCATGAAAACTGAAATGCTGTTATTTTTAGTTTTCCTGTATAGATGTAGAGTCCCTGTTATTGTGAAGATCTGATTCAATCCCAGTGGTAAGTTACATAACACAATGTAACGTTAAGGCTAAATTTCTTGGTTTTAAAATGAAAGTATTCACTCCAATTGTAGGGTTCAAAAAAATCAATGGAGTGGAAGTGCAAGTTGTGTGCTGTCTCCTCAGACACTCGGGCACAGTTATTTCGGCACTACCGTTTAAAGCACAGTCATTACTCACGAGTTAGCCCTTTGCCATGCCTCTATGACTGTTGCATTTGCACATTTCAGTCATTTAATGCACTGAAAATTCATTTGTCACGGATTCACAAAGACACACAGAGAACTCTTGATAGTGAAGGATCAAAAACAGGATCTTCATTTTTTTACCTGTCCCTTGTGTGGCCTCAAAGAGCCCTTCTCAGAATCGAACATGTTCTGCCATTTAAGGAGCCACTTAAAGAACCATGAAAATGTGACATGCCCGTTTAAGAACTGTACCTACCACACCAATGTGTATTCATCATTTAATGCTCACAAAAGTAGGAAGCATTCTGGAAGTTTAGACTTTTGTGATCATATTGTATCAATAGAAAATGACAGTTCCCCAGTCACAAGCACTGCAGACCTTAATGCAGATGATCCAGTTCCTTGTTGGATTGCTGACACTTCAACTTCTGTTCCTGAGGCTGAAAATGTCAACATTGGAGAGTTAAGAGCCCAGTTACATCATAATTTGTCTTCCCTGTTTCTGAAGATGCAAACTGTTCTTCATGTTTCTGACATGGCATGTCAGGAAATAGTTGATCATCTGTTAGAGATATTTTCCTTATCGCAACCTCTTATCAAAGATACTATAAAAGAGATACTACAACAGCATCATGTATCTCCTACTGAAGCTGTCTTGAATGATTTGGTAAATGCTGTTAATGACACAAACATTTTTGTCAGTGCCACAGCTAAAGGTGAGGACTTGTCTTCAAATAAACGAAGAAAAACATATTTCGAAAAAACATTTCCTGTGGTAAAGCCAGTGCAGTACGTGTTGGAGCCTGGGCGCACAGTCGTTTATGTCCCAATACTTCAGATGATCCAGGAAATATTCAAACATACTGACATCCTTGACCAAATAAAGGAAACAAAGGCATCACAAGAAGGTCATTACATGAGCCATAAAGATGGCAAGCATTTCCAGGAGAATACTTTGTTGTCATCTTCAGAACTGTCACTGCCATTGATTTTATACATAGATGATCTAGAAATCGCTAATCCACTTGGGACTTCACGTAAGATCCACAAACTCGATCTGCACTGCATGTGATTCAGCTTGCTGCCCTATGTAAGGTACCAGACCTTCACAGCTGTGGCTATCAAAGAGCACTTTCTCCTTTGTTGCAAGACCTTGGCTGTCTTGAACATGATGGGGTTTTTATCGAGTCCCTTGGTCAGTCAGTTCGGGGTACTGTTTCAATGGTTGTGGCAGACAATCTGGCATCCCATTCCTTAGCAGGCTTTGTGCAGTCTTTAAGAGCTGGATATGTTTGTAGGTTCTGCAAAGCTACACAAGAAGAGATTCAATCTTCTGCTGTTGGAGATGGCGAATTTACCCCAAGGACAAAAGCCAGCCGTGATCATGACCTGCAGGATGTTTTACAAGGGGATGGTCACAGTCAGTTTGGTGTGCAAAGAGACTGTGTCTTGAGAGAGAGTTTGCAGTGTTTTCACACAATCACTGGTTTCCCGCCTGATGTCGTTCATGATCTTTTTGAAGGCATTGTTCCAGTGGAGTTGGCCCTGTGTATTCAGGAGATGATTAAGCTCAAATATTTTACCCTGGAGTATTTGAAGAAGAAAATTGTGACATTCCCATACCAACATGCAGACAAGACTGACAAGCCACATCCCATTCCCAAGACTTTGCAGGAAAGAAGACCATTGGTGGCAATGGTCACGAAAATCTCACATTATTGAGACTACTCCCATTGATGATTGGCAATATGGTTCCTGAGGAAGATGGTTTTTGGAATGTTTTGATGGATTTGAAGGAAGTTGTGGAAGTGGTGCTATCTCCAAAATTTGATGAAGATTCCATTCAGTATTTGCAAACTAAGATACAGGATCACAGACAAATGCTTCAAGAGGTTTTTCCAGAGTTCCGACTGTTCCCCAAGCATCATTATCTGGAGCATTATCCAGATCTCATACGTTGTTTTGGGCCTCTTGTCCATTTGTGGACGATGAGGTTTGAAGGTAAGCACCGCTTTTTCAAGCCTGTAATTCATGATACACAAAACTTCAAGAATGTGCTGAAAACACTAGCAACTCGGCATCAGCACATGGTGGCATACTTCCTCAATACACCATCATTCTTCAAATCACATCAGCAGATTACAGATGTCTCTTCTGTTCTGGTGTCATCGCTTCCTGAAGTTGCAAAAGTTCACATTGAACAAAAAACAAACAGCAACATGATATGCAGCACATCAAGGATCATTGTTGATGGAACTAATTTTGATGTTGGAATGTTTGTGTCTGTGGGACAGGAAGGGGGACTTCCCCAGTTTAGCAAAATTGAATCATTCTCCTTGTTAACAATGATGTGACATTTCTTTGCCAAGAACACAAATCATGGTACATTGAACACCTGAGGTCATATGAGCTTTCCCCAGGGAATATGACTGTCCACAGCCTATCCGAGCTGAATGACATTTTACCCCTCTATGCATACAGGGTTGAAGGAAAAGTGCTGTTGACACCCAAACGCTTCATACTTCTTCACTAATAGTGTATGTATGACTGTTGATTTTAAACCAATTGCAGACTGTGACTGTAGTTCAGATTTTAATAATATGTAAAAAAAAAAACTGTTAGAATTTGATTTATTTTGTGGTCAGCAAAGCCTAAAAAAGCAAAATTCTGCAGCGCTTTATCCTTACATTCTAAGGTCTTTATACTAATCAGTCATAATATAATAGTGTGAGAATAACTTTAATTTCTGTATGTGTTTAAAAAATGTTAATAAACATGCCATGCCTGTTTTCATCAATTGTTTTGTTTGTCTTCCAGATGATGGCAGCACCCCAGAAATTCATGCTGCGTGTTTACATTGCCACAGATACTGCAGTGAAAGTAACTTTGACTGGACGACCAGAATCAGTGGATGATGTAATCGCCATACTGCGTGTTACCGGGAAGGAGAGATGTGAGGCGAGCGGATCCACATGCAAGCCTTTATTGACATTTCCAAGCAAAGACATGGTCGTACAGGCAGGGTCGAGACAGGAGCAGACAGGTATATCACAGGCAGTCCAAGAGAGTAATCCAGTAAACAAGGGGAGCGGTGGGGTGGGAGCGAGACAGGGCGAGGGCTGGAGGGCCAGGTCCATGTGGGAGGCCCAGTGATTGAGGCAGGACCGACAGAGCAGGTACCCTCCAGGGCGGAGCCGGAGGAGCCCTCCAGGGCGGAAACCGCGTTATGGCCTGGGACCTAGGAACAGCAGAGACAGAGGAGGCAGACAGAATAAGGGGAGAAGCAGAGAGGTTGTAGAGGGATGCCGCCTCCGTGGGAGGATCTACAGCCAAGGCTGACACCTCAGGAGGCATTGGCATGGCTTCTCCAAGTGAGGGGAGCTCTGGAGCAGGCTTGTGATCAGACGGGAGCTCTGGAGCAGGCTTGTGATCAGGCGGGAGCTCTGGAGCTGACTCGGGAACAGACGTGACCTCAGGAGCTGAGTGTGCAGCCCACACACACCAGAAGGCCACCGCCATTATAGGAAGAGCAGCGGCAGGTGACAGGACATCATTATAGGAGGGTTCTGACAATGTTGATGGTACTAGGATGTTTGAAGATCTCCCTGACCCTAGTGGTGGGTCCACCACGCTGGCCTTCATGACTGGCCGTGCCCTTGGGGTGTTGGATGAGTTGTGACTTGACTCTGGGCCGTCAGACGAGACATGGTGAGGCTCTGGACAGATAGACGAGATGTGACGGGGCTCTGGAAGGTCAGACGAGACGTGACTTGGCTCTGGGCGGTCAGACGAGACGTGACTTGACTCTGAAACAACAGCAATACCTTGACTTGGCTCAATAAGTGCTGCTGTCACTTGACCTGACACGTGAAGTCCAGCGATGATTTGACTTAGCCTATGAGGATCAACGGTGACTTGACCTGGTTCATGGTGACTGGCTGAGGCCTGACTTGGCTTGTGAAGAGCAACTGTTACTTGACTAGGCTCGTGGAGATCAGCTGTGGCTTGACTTGGTTCGTGAAGATCAGTAGTGAATTGACTTGACTCTTGGAGATCAGCAGTGACTTGACTTGGCTCGTGAAGATCAGTAGTGACCTGGCCTGGCTCATGGAGATCCGCTGTACCGGGACTTGACTCATGAACAACATGGCTTGGCTCAGGAACAACAGCTGTAACATGACTTGACTCAGGAACAACATGGCTTGACTCAGGAGCAACAGCTGTAACGTGCCTTGACTCGTGGGGAACAACTGTGACTTGGCTTGACTCATGGAGAAAGACGGCTGTGTCTTGGCTTGACTCATGGAGAACGACAGCTTTGGCTTGACTTGACTCTGTGTCTTGACTTGACTCTGTGACTTGACTTGACTCAGGGGTAGACGCCGCGGCATGAAGGAGCGCCATTTTAGCTGCCCATACCGTCATTAGGGGTGAGTCTAGCACGTGGGCCATCATAACCACAGGTGGTGTCCGGGTGCTGACCACAGGTTCAGGAATGGCGGACATCTTGTGCAGTGGCTCTGGCGTGGCAGCCATCTTGTGCAGTGGCTCTGGCGTGGCAGCCATCTTGTGCAGTGGCTCTGGCGTGGCAGCCATCTTGTGCAGTGGCTCTGGCGTGGCAGCCATCTTGACAGTGCTTGGCTCAGGAAAGATGGCTGTAACTTGACTTGAGATGGGGGCACTAGCTCTGACTTGACTTGACACAGGAAACACAGCTTTAACCTGACTTGACACAGGAACAAGAACTGTAGCTTGACTTGACACTGGAACCGCAGCCGTAGCTTGACTTGGCTTGGAAACTTGACTTGACTCAGGAAAAACAGCTACAACTTGACTCGACTTGGAAACTTGACTTGACTCAGGAAATATAGCTGCAGCTTGACTTGGAAACTTGACTTGACTCAGGAAATACAGCTGTGACTTTATACAGCTCTGGTACAGCAGCTGTGACATGACGGGGCTCCGTTATCACCGCCATCTGGTGAACGCGCACTGGCGCCGCCGCCATCTTGCGAACGGGCATCGCAGTCGCCGCCATCTTGCGCACGGGCTCTGTTGTCGCCGCCAGGGTATGAACGTGCTCCGGCGCGGCCGCCATCTTGTGAACGGGCACCGCTGTCGCCACCATTAGAGCAGCGCTATTCACAGTCGTCGCCATTGCTTGCGCGCGCTCCGATACGGCCGCCATTTCACGAGCGATCCAGGCGGAAAACTTGTTTGTGGCGTCGTGATCCGGCGTTACCGCCAATCTGCGAGAGGGATGCGCGGCTGCCATGCCCGCGTTGTCGCGTTCCTCCTTCGCGACCCCCACAGTACACGGCGAGCCCACACTCAATAGGGCAAAGTTCATAAATTCCGCGAGTGATGAACGCGGACCCTCGCGTCTCAGCCTCGCCCTTAAAGGCTGATTTACGCCATCACAGAAAATTTCTATAATTATACAGTCCGGGAGGGTGGAATAATTTGAAATGGAAATAAACTCACGGGTATACTGCTCGAGTGTGTGTGATCTCTGTTTGATTCTGCATAGAATTCTGTCTGTGTCCATGTCAAACGAATGTCCGGGAGTGAAGCTGCTGGATCCTTGTGTGACGGATTGTTCTGTTACCGGGAAGGAGAGACGTGAGGCGAGCGGATCCACATGCAAGCCTTTATTGACATTTCCAAGCAAAGACATGGTCGTACAGGCAGGGTCGAGACGGGAGCAGACAGGTATATCACAGGCAGTCCAAGAGAGTAATCCAGTAAACAAGCGCAATAGTCCAAAAGGCAGGCGGCTAGACAGTCAGAATGAGAAAACCAGGCGGGAAAGACAAAACACTGGGGACTAGGAACTCGGAACCAGAAACTAGGAAAACGCTAACAATACAACAATACAACAATCCGTGAAGTGCACTGGGAAGGACCGGGGCTTTTATAGAACGCCTGATTGGTCACGGGGGCTGACGCAATCAGTGCGGTGGAGGATGGGAGATGCAGTCCGGAGTGTGGTGCAACAGTCAGAGTGTGTAGGTGAGGTGAGAGTGACATCTGGTGGTGAGCGGACAACGGGACACCGACCAGATTCGTCACACTGCGAGAGAAAGTCAAGCCAAGACTGGATTTTGAGTTTACCCTGCAGTATGAGGATGCAGATTTTAATACTGAGCTGTCTGATTGATATTCAAGAGTTACCAGAGAAGGGAACACTCAAAATTGTTAGATCAGAATCTGATGCCAGCTCACTTGCAAGTTCTGATACAGAAATCCTTCCTCATGTGCCTGTAAGCGAGCGTCAGAAGACCTGGCCTGACATTTTTCCTGTGCCTACTTTTTCCTATGAAGTCGAGCATGTGCTTGAAAAGGGAAATATTGCCTATGACAGATCTGGAAAGACACTGAAATTATCCAGGGCCCAACAGCACAACATCCTAGAGAGCATGGCATCAGTAATCCATGGTTTCAAACCTTACCAAAGTGACGGGGATGTGGGTATGGCAGCAGAGGCTCTTGTTAAAGCTCATCCATGCCTTAAAGAGCCTGGAAGTGAAAATTGATGGTATGGATGGAAGATAAGCCTTAAATTCAAAATGGGCAATTACCGTACCAAGCTAGCCAGATCTGGATGTCTGGAGGTGTCGGTCAACAAAGGCAAAAGAAGTAAGAACAATCCTGACAAAGACCCTCCCCACTCCAACATAAAACGAGCAAGACGAGCAGAAGTGTACTTCCTTCCAAACTTTCCAAAGGGACGAAACCAGGCCAGTTTGGAAGAAATGAGACTAGACATTCTACACGAAGTTGAGAAGAGCGAGAAAAACCTGTTGTTGATAGATAATCTTATGCAGATGACATTTTCCCTTCGTCGCCAGGAGATCGTGAAATGGCCAGCACCTCAGATTGAGTCGCAGGTAAAACATCTACATTTCTCTTTTCTGCCTCATCTTTAAATTATTTGTCCGGCTCCAGCAAACACTAACAAACTAGTTCAATGAGCCTTTTGAACTATTGGGGTTTGTTGCTGTTTATTAGCATTTGTTGAAATTTGTTGAATATGTGTGAATTGGCCACTACTTAATCTTTCAAAGATAGCAAAAACTTTTTTGGAGAATAATGCTTAACTTCTATCAAGATGATTGCATTGTATGTTTCTCTAAGGCTGTTTTGATGTCATTTATACATTTTGTGTATTTATGATTTTGTAGGTTTGTGCAGAGTTTCATCGCATCACAAACACCAATCTTCGAAACCAGTTCTATGTCGAATTGGACAGGCATACGCCACAACTATTTGCCTTGTACAGGCAAAAAGCGTCACATACTGGCAAGGTCTCGGAGGTGCTGTGTGACATCCTCAGGATTTATGATCGTGAGGTGAGTTAAAGACAAAGACTGTGCAACTCTAGTATCGAACCCAGAATAACTTTGCTTGCTTGTTCATTGTTATTTTTGCTTGTCTTTCAAGGATATGCATGATATCAACATAAAGCGCACTGTAGTTCTTCGTGCCCTAGCAGTATACTTACGTGAAGATGACCCACAGTTTTTTGAGACATGGAATGTAAGTATTCAGTGCACTCACCAAACAGGATCAGTTTTTGTGCTTACCAGGGTTTTTTTAGTCTTTGCTTCATTAACGAATTACCATAACAATATATATTCAACTTTATTTCACTCTACTTTTGCAAATTCTCTATGCATGTTCTTGTCTAGTTTTTAAATTTGGGCCAATTCAGTGTAAACTGAAAAGGCCTGCCTGGTTAAGTATGATACTATATTAAAGTGATAGTTGTCTGTTTCAATCTGGCAAGGACAGCTGTTGTGGTGGAAGATGAGTTTGTGCTGATTGACATCCCCATGTTTCCTGAGGCCTTTGTGTTACTCTTTGGGTTAATGTATGCATTGCATTTGGATTACCCAAGAAAATTGATTCACACTTTCACATTCATCCAGAAAATGCTGATGAGGCTTGATGATGGTAAGCCTCTGAAACCCTGCTTACTCAATCTCAAAAATGAACTATTACTTACATTGTAGGCAAATTCCATCTTGTCTACAAGTGCTGTTTTAAGTGCTTGGATGTTCTCATTGGGAAGGTTGTGTCCTGGCCACCAAATCTATCTTGATTGCACTCTGGGTTTGTTAGTTCCTGCTAAGTAGTTTTGTAAGTGTATGTTGTAGAAAATGTAGTTTAAAGCATTTTTACGTTTGGTATGTTGTCTTCTGCACCAAATCTACCTCAGTTGCACTTTTACAACAAAAACTTTTTGCAATCAGATTGTATTTTTTATTCTAAGGTGTTTTACAAGTGTATATTGTTAAACATCTAGTTTAAACATTTGGTAGGTTGTTACTTTAATATTGTCACTTCCTTTGTTTGTTTATCTCAATTTGTTTTATAAGCTAAACATGTAGTTTACAGCATTTTTACATTTGGTAGGTTGTCTTCTGCACCAGATCTACCCCAGTTGTACTCTTACAACAGAAACTTGATTTTTGTAATCAGATTTTGTTTATTTTAAGATTGTTTACAAGTGTATATTGTTTAACATGTAGTTTAAACATTTGGTAAGTTGTTAGATCTACCTCAGTTGCACTTTACACAATGGAACATGTAGTTTAAAGCATTTAAATGTTTACATTTACGTTTTGTACAATCTATCTCTGTTGCATATTTAATGCAACAAATACTTGGTTTTGAAATCAAGTATGTATTATTTTTTGTGTTTTGACATTCATTTATTGTTTTTATTTCCTATAATTTATAATTTTTAACATTTCTTTTTGGAGGAGTTTGATTTATTTTATTGATTTTATTTATTTTGATTTGCCATGTTGCAAAATAATGGCCATGGGTGTAAAAAAAAATTGTAATCAATGTTTTAACAGTTTCTAATTTTATTTTATTTATATAAGTTGTAATTAATTAAAAACAATAAGTATTGAAAACATAAAAACTTTACATATGCTACACTAAAGTTTTAAGTACACTACACTTAAAATAAAAAAAAAAAAGGAAAGAAAAATTTTAAGTTTAGTGTAATTATAATTTTTAAGTATGTTTACTTAAAAAAAAATCTTAGGTAATCAGTTTCCACAAAAGTTTTGAGTACTCTGAACTTATCGGGTTTTACAGTGTATTATGTCCTTACGTCATAAACAGAAATGTGGGTGGGACTAACTGAAACTGATAAATCATCATTTTGACAAGCGTATGGTATGCGCCTATAAAAAGAGGGAAAATGAAGAAACTACCTGTAATTGACCATGAAAACTCACATTAAATATATTCTAAAAGGGGTCAGCAAGTAGGTTTGGAAAAAAATTTGCCACTAGATGGTGGGCCAGAACATTGTAAAAGGATAATTTAAGAAATTAATTTATGAAAAATGCAACTGGATTTGCCAGTGGCAGACTGTTACAGTGTCTTTTGTTACTGATAGTGAGCTGTTACAACAGGGTATATACAGGAATCATGAGTTAAATTTAATACCTTTTTAAGACTCTTTACGTACATTTTAAGATCTCATTGACACTTCAAGTGTTAACTGGTTACATAGACAACATTTTGACTTACATTTACTATATATTGGTTGTAAGAAGGCAAAACTAAACAGTCTTAGTTCACAACAAGCAATTTAGCTGTCCACACCAGATGTGAGTCACGTGACGCCACAGCCATTCAGAAGCGCAGAATTGCACTGCACTCTCAGCGAAATAGAATTTTATAATCTAATTTATAAATATTAAACCTTTTTAACATTGTTAAAACTAAATATTGAATGACTGATACTATATTTGTCATGCAAAACACTTGTTGGTTTTAACATGTTTTTGTGTGTCGCCATCACAGCTAGTTAGGACAAAAACTCCTTTTATCGCATGTCCTGGCATCACGTAATAGGACACGGTGTTACATCGTAAGATGTGCTCCTTTTACATAGAGTGCACGTGATCGCGAAAGTAAAAGTGCTTAACAGCAAGAACAGCAAGTGCTTATTCAAAGGCAATTTGAATAAATTGTGAGTAACTGTTGCTGTCATGACAGATCTATTTCAGAGCCAGCAGCTATCAAAATAATCTGACTGCTGGCACGGGCTAGATATTATTGGTGGTGGGCCAAAAGTTGCCACCCACTGTTCTAAAGTAAATATATGAAGTTATTATGAAACTATATGTCTATTATTATTAGCGTTTAATAAACTGCATTCATTTGGAAAATTACTAACTTGTCATTGGGTGGGCTATGGCTGAAAGTGCACCCGTAGCTTTGCCACTGAGCCTGACGACATGTTTTCCTGTTCACTGAAATCAAATAACTGTGCAAAACTCATTCCAAGTTTGTCCTTTTATTTGTAATAACAAATCTTTTAAGTGTGAAAGTATGAAGTGGACAAATATAAAGAAGTGAAGTATGCAAATAAAAGAAGTGGACAATCAGATGTAGCCCACATTTAGCTGTGGTGTGAACAGAGCCTTAATTTCACACAGATATGCATTTTCTGTTGCTTTGCTGTTTCACAGGGAACACAAACAAAAAGGGGTTCACGTTTAAGTCTTTTCATATGTGTCTGTTAAATGTGATGGCAAAGAACTAATAACAGTATTACACTAATCACAACTGAACCAACATCCTTCAGAATGAATGCATCTGGCTCAGTTTCTAAAACCCGTAGTCACACTGAGGAACACTGCAATTTCTCTCCAGAATGAGACTGTAAATGACGTCTCAGGCCTGAGTGATACATGAAACTCTTTTCACACTGAAGACACTTGTAAGGCTTCTCTCCAGTGTGAATTCTTATGTGAATCTTAAAGTTTCCTTTGTACGGGAAACTCTTTCCACACTGAGGGCAGGTGAACGGCTTCTCTCTAGTGTGAACTCTAATGTGAATGTCAAGGTTTGTTCTGCTTACACAAGTCTTTCCACAGTGATGGCACATGAAGGGCTTCTCTCCAGCGTGAGTCATTACATGATTCTTAAGGCATTTACTGTCACTGAAACTCCTTCCACACTGATGACACAGAAACCCCTCTCTCGTGTGAATCCTAATGTCATGGTTAAGGTTTTCTTTAAATCTGTAAGAAATCTCTCTTGTATGATGCTGTATGTGGACATTAAGGTCTTTTTTGTGTGCAAAACTCTTTCCACACTGATCGCATGTGAACTGCTTTTCTCTTGTGTGAACTCTCATGTGAGTCTTAAGATTTCCTTTTTGTGAAAAATTCTTCCCACACTGTTTGCAGGTGTACAGGCCCCGTCCAGTGTGAAGCCTCTCGTGGGCATTAAGGTGTTTTTTCTGCGTAAAACTCTTTGCGCACTGAGAGCAGGTGAAAGGTCTCTCTCCAGTGTGAACATTCATGTGGCCATCAAGGTTTCTTCTGTCAAAGAAAGTCTTTCCACACTGTTGGCAGGGGAAAAGCTTCACTCCGGTGTGAATGTTCATGTGTCTGTTAAGGCTTCTTTTGTGACTGAAACTTCTTCCACACTGTTGGCAAGTGAAAGGGCCCTTTCCAGTTTGAACTTTCAAGTGGGCTTTAATGTTTCTAGCTCCATTGTTTTGTGGGAACGTCTTTTCGATCTTTGAGTCAGTTAAACATTTTTCTCCAGTCATGAAATGATGAGGTTTCTCATATTTTTCTTCCATATCAGTGAGTTTTTGACTCTCCTCTTTCAGTGGCATCAGGTCTAAAGCAGAAAGAAACACCAGTTTAATACCAAAAAGCAACAGACATCAAAACATTTAAACATGTAAAGCATCAACCACATGTATGCTAGATCATATACCTACAAAGTTACTGTAACTTGTAATATCAGAATCTTATGTCAATCTTGTTAAATATTTCTTTTCTTTAGATGTCCCAAATAATTTCAAGTTGGCGGTCATCAAGACCCTCATAAAACAAAACAAAACGTAAAAACACAGGGGATGCCACTGGGACTGGGATTTACTTTTGCAGGTCCTGAGATTTAACAAGAAGGATGGAGTAAACAAATAAAGTTGAGAAGAAGATTAAAGCAGATTCTTATTATATAAAACTAAAACAAGGCAGGTTTGACAATTGGACAAATTTCTCAGTTGTTACTGACAAAAGTCCCAGATAATACACATACGTCTGCATGATGTCTGTTAAAGATCACTTGATCTGGAAATCAACTGCTGTGTACAAACATCTGACAGACATCAGTTTTAAGTACACTAAGTCATAAACATCTTAAAGACATCTAATAGGCGTCTATTTGATATCTGATAGGAAGCGTCCTATAGATGTACTGCATATGAGTAAACACTCTAAAAAATACATCTTGCAGATGTAAATGCAGACATCAGACATCTCCCTGCACATCTGCAAGTTAAAGCCCTGATAGCATGCATACATCACAGAGACGTCTGACATCTGCATTTACATCTGCAAGACAGATTTTTTTAAGACTTTTTGCTCATCTGCAATACGTCTATAGGACACTTCCTATCAGATGTCAAATAGACTTCTGTTAGATGCCTTTAAGATGTTTATGACTTAAAATGTACGTAAAACTGACGTCTGTCAGATGTTTGTTCACAGCAGATGCTTTCCAGATTAAGTGACCTTTAACAGACATCTTGCAGATGTACGTGTGCTGTCTGGGAGGTGACTTGATCTGGAAAGCATTTGCTGCGTACAAACATCTGACAGATGTCTATAAGATGCCAGTTGTATGTATATTCCAAATCATAAACATCTTAAAGACATCTAATAGACTTCTATTTGACATCTGATAGAAGTTTTCTAGACGTATTGCAAATACAAAAATATGTTGCAGATGTAAATGCAGACATCAAATAGATGTCTCCGTGGTGTTTTGTTGCTATCAGGGAATAATCTGACCTTTTAAGTTGTGACAAATGTATTTTTAAAAAGTTTTTGTCATGTTGTAATGCTTTACTTCAGCTTGCATTGCTTTATTTTATCCCTAACATTTGTGTAAATTCTTTACGTTGTGGGAGTGTGTGGAAGTGAAACGCACACATTGTGGGAATAGGTAGGGATAGTCTGAAATTCAGCGGAGCGGGATAGAAGGGATAGTTCACCCAAAAATAAAAATTACCCTATGATTTTCTCACCTCCTTGGCATATACGACTGTATTCTTTCAGACGAATGCTACCGGAACATTACGCTTACGTCCTACATCATCTGACTGGAACATCACTCTCTCATGTATGTGCGTACAATAGTTAGTGTAAGCTACAGATTATCGTTTATAAAGTTTAAAATATGCTTATTTTTCTTACGCAAACACATCAATTAGCTTCAGGAGGCCTTTATTAACCCTCCAGAGCCAGTGTGAAGCACTTTTTATGATGGATTGACAAAATTTATTAGACTTCTATTGGACAACTGAATCACCACCCATTTACTGCCATTATAAAGCTTGGAAGAGCCAGGACATTTTATAATATGACGACAATATTTGTCTAAAACAAGTCTTATACACCTAGGATGGCTTGAGGGTAAGTCAATCATGAGGTAATTTTTTTTTTATTTTTGTGTGAACTATCCTTAAGTTTAAAAGTTTAGCTCAAGAGAGCTGGTTAATTACAAACAAATCTGTCATTTATGTCTAAAATATTATAAAAATAGTGTCTTCTCTAACAGTGTTGGGCAAGATACTGGGAAAATATAGTAAGCTAAGCTAACAGTTACTCTTCATTAAATTAAGCTTTACTACACTAAAGGTACAGCCCTGGGAAATGTAGCAAGCTAAGCTACAATAACACGGCAAAAGTAGTTTACTACATTTAAGCTATTAACCTAAACTGCTACTTTTTAGGAAAAAATAATAATAATAAAAAAGACAGTGTATTTTAATTAACAGTAAACACTGTATTGTCAAAATTGGTATTGTGGCTTTATTGTATACAGATGCATTTATATAAAATGTAACACTTTCATTTCACTTGTTAATATTAGTTAACATGAACTAAGATTGAACAATACTTATACAGCATTTATTAATCTTATTGTTAATTTCAACATTTACTAATGCATTATTAAAATCAAAAGTTGTGTTCGTTAGTTGTCTTGTTGTCTAAGTTGTTTTTGCTCTGCCTGGACTGTTTTTTTCTGGTTCATGACTGTCAGTGTATGTCAAAAAACTCCCTTCAACTTCAAAATCGTCCTATATCGCCGTTTTATCTTTTTTGTTAAGGGTGTTTGATCTTCTTTGCATGTTCACTTTGCAAAGACTGGGTCGGAACTTCTGCAGCGATGTAGGATGATTTTGAAATTATTTTTGAAGTTGAGGGAGAAAATACGATCAGAGTTTTTTGACATACCCTAACTGTCATGAGTCAGAATACACAGAGTTCAGGGAGAGAAAGACAAGACGAGCGTTTGACATTAAAAACTATTTAAATAGTATTTTTTAAAAATGAAAATAACCGATCATTTCACTAGATAAGATCATTCTTCCTCGGCTGGGATCTTTTACCACGACATTAGGGATCATTTGAAACCGCATTTAAACTGTATTTTGGAAGTTCAAACTCAGGGCACAATACTAGTCCAATATATGGAGAAAAATACTGAAATGTTTTCCTCAAAAAACAATTTCTTTATGACTGAAGAAAGAAAGACATGAACATCTTGGATGACAAGGAGGTGAGTACATTATCTGTAAATTGTTGTTTTGGAAGTGGACTTCTCCTTTAACATCAATGCACTGTGACTGAACATGAACTACCAATGAACAACTATTTTTATTAATTTACATTAAAGATTAATAAATGTATTATTCACTGTTCGCTCATGTTAGTTAACACATTAGCTAACATTAAAGGGGTCGTCAGATGCCCATTTTCCACAAGCTGATATGATTCTTTAGGGTCTTAATGAAAAGTCTCTAATATACTTTGATTAAAAATTCACTCTTTTTACCTTGCCAAAATCAGCTTTGCAAAAATCATCTCATTCTAAGGGGTTGTTCCTTTAAATGCAAATGAGCTCTGCTCACCACGCCCCTCTCTTCTCTCTGTGGAAAGACGGTCTTGTTTACATTAGCCGCATTTAGCCGCTAAACTTCCTAACTACCACGTTATAAGGAAAGGCGATCGCAAAGATTCATTAAAAAAAAAAAACATTTATACACACTTCTGCTGTAAGTGAAGCTGGATCATGAATGATTCGTGCAAACACAGACACATTTATGTAGATCGGGAGGTGCATTCCCTTCACAAACAAACGTAATCCACTGCATCTTCAGCGGCTCAGATGTCGGGAGTAAATGACGACCACTATGTTCATTATTACATCCAGCAACACAACACCTCAATCACTCAATCAGAGATATTCTTGTCTAACTTACATCCCTGCTCCGACATCAAAACATGGAAAGTTACTGGACTGTTACAGCTGGTCTAAGGTAAGAGCTCATGTCAATCAACTATGGTGGGAGTGTCCTCTGTGGGTGTGACGGCACACCGACAGGCATCTGAGAACGGCTCGATTTGAAAAGGGGGATATTATTTTTACAGATTAAAAACCGCTGCATGGATTTTTATCATTATAGTGTAGATTTGTACATACACTGACAACACACATTAATGTTCAAACAACATGTAAAAGTGAACTTAGCATCCGATCACCCCTTTAATGAAATTTTATTGTATAGTGTTACCATATAAATGTATAGGCCTACAGATAGGTTATATTTATTTACATTGTTGCATAAGTCATATTATTAACATTTCATCAAAATCAAGTTTTCGACCAGCAAATGTTTTTTTTTCCCCCATCATTACCCCCACATCAGAGGCAGTACGTACATCGCATTTAAAAGTTCATGAACTAGCAGGTTATACTGTTTTCTGTCGCTATGTGGGCGCTCTGTTTTTTTTTTTTGTTATTTGGCCAAAATATCATTATAAAATATTCAGTGCTTCGCACAAGCTATTTAACTGTGACTTAACAATAAATGTTGGACTAAGACGATCTTCTCTGCTTCTCAAATACAAAAAGCATTAGCCTTTACAGATATAGTGTTTCTAAAGTACAGAAAATGCTGTACGTATTCAGTCAACAGTTCTTTATTTACCTTCAGACTGCAAACAAGCTGAGATGCTCCAAACTGTGTGCTGCACTTCATTCACAAGAGAGAACAGGAGGAATAATGAGGTCTGACTGACAATTTGAGCAGCCAACAGAGTTACGAGGTTTAGTGGCGGTGGCGTCACTTACTGATCCAGGATCAGTGATCTTTAGCAGTTATATTTTCGATTTAAGCTTGAGTTTAAGAAATGCTTTGGAAAATGTAGCTTTTATTGATGGCACCACACTACTTGATCAAAAATAAGAGCTTTAACTAAATTTCTCTAAATGTTTTTCGCTCTTATATCTGTTGAAAGTTTGTATTTCAAGGAAAAGGTTTTCATTGTTTCAATTCGGAAGTGACATTTTATTCAACATTAAAACAATTGTTTTGTTTAGGTTACTAATTATTATTTTTTTCTAATTAAGTGTGTGACGTCATTCATTTCTGTCAGGCTGGACATTTTAATGAGAATCAAATGAGTGTGTTCAGCTCACCTGTTTGCCCCTCATTATCTTCTTGTTTGACTCTGAATGTTTCTTCAATCTTCACATCTTCACTCTCTTCTTTAATAAAAGCCATCCTTAATAATAGTGTCACGTGCTTCACCAGTTTTACTGTTTGGGACATTTAAAAAGAGACTAATTAACAGAAAGAAAAATACATGCAGACTAAACGTCTCATTCAGCTCCCTAGTTCAGCAGTCAGTGCACATCAAATTAAAACTAGCATAAATGAATGAACTATCACAAATTATCTATAAAGTTAATAATTGTGCATTTATGATTCATGTTGGTATTTGTAGATCACGTGTATTATTTTACATTTTCATTAATGCACTTGTTAAATACGGGTTTGTAGGAGTTGTCATTAACACACGTGTTTGTATTTACACTGTTTTGATTCAAACGCTTCGAATCACTGAATCGTTTTGCGAAGCAATTGATTCAAATGACTCAGAGTTTCAAAAGCTCCGTTTCTCCATCACTAGCACGTGCTAATCAATTCGTGTTTATGGTAAACAGACTCACGATAAAGGAAGCAAAATGAGACGCACCTTTTCTGTTACAGATGTGTGGATGCGCTTTAAATCACACAAATTAGCGCTAATAAATGTTAGATGAAGCATTGCAATAGTACATTAAACCATAATTAATTTTGCATCGCATATTATAAACTATACAATTACTCCAATGGGGTTTTATCGATTTAAACACTTCAAATGGCTAAAAACACAAACCTTTTTTCTTCACCCGTGGCACAGTCTTATGACATCATATGATCAGAACAAAATAAAAGTCCTCTACAGTGCATAAGTAAAAGAAAACATACAAATGACAAAATATATGATATTCAGAGTTTTACGTGTTGAAATGTATATTCAAATACACATGTTGTCCAATGACGTTCTGAAAATAACTACCAATAAAAATAGTAGGCTAAAAGGCAAAGCAGTCATGAGTGCAGAAACCATTTATACCAGGGTCAGGGAGTTCTATTTCTATAACAAACCATTAGAAAAATACTGTAGTTAGAAATAACCATAGAAAATTGTAAGTTTACTACTAAATATAAAAAGTTTGTCAACCAAATGAAACCTTTATTAGAGCATAGACAAAAACAAAAACAAACATTCAACAATCAAAAATCAGCATGTTTCAATGTTATTATTTATTGTGTGGAGAATTACTTAAATGAAACTTGAAATACAGATTATCTTACATCAACATTCTATCAAGCTGAAACTTATTCTCATATTTTAATATACATTTAAAGTTTGATGTGTGAATGCCCTCCTGTGGTGATCTGTGTGAATAACACTGACAAAAACATTTTTAAAGCCTTAACTTTTTAAAAAAACCTTGCATTAGATTATTTTGTACTGATTCAACATTGTTTAATAAACTGATTATTCCATGCAGCAAAAATATCTGAAAAAGACAAATGCTCTACAATGTGTTTTTGTCATGCTTTGGGTTTATCAGCTGTCCCCTCTGCTCTGTTTTCTGTTCTTTCTCCATCAGTCAGCACAGCCATTCGCTGGTTTTGCACCTGCATGCTTTTCTCTTATTTTTCTCTCGTCACTGTATTATCAACACATAAAAGACACAAGTGTAATAAAATTCATTATATTAACCCTTTAACTGTCACTCCCATTTTTCAACACAGACACAAAAATGGACTATCCAGGCTTAATTTTTTATAATTCATGAATAAAAACATTTTGTAAAATCATTCTGATGTACATTTTCTGTGATAATGCAACGTCTGATTTTAAAATGCCTTTCAAAGGATGAATTTTGAGATTTTAAGTTTTGAGCTGATATATAATTCTTATGATTTCTAAAACAAAGTCTTTTGTGACAAAGGTCAGAACTCATGTTATGATATAGATTTTTTTTAAGTTGCACTCTTCACATATATTAATCTATTATTACTATCTGCGCACATGTTGTCTACTGAACATAAACAACGCTGATTATGTTCTGGAGTACTCTCCAAAATGCCGGAAGACGGTAACTCAGGGAGAAGAGCTGCTCAATAAATAGAGTACTTCCATGACAACTCTCAGAAGATTTTATTATGGTAATGTATACTACAATGTTAATGTATTTGGTCTTGGCAGAACAGATCTGCTACGCTGCTGCTGCTGTTGGTTATTGCTGTAGTTTAGATTATTGCCTCTGCTGCTGCAAGCAAGTACAGGAAGTTGCTACTGCCAAAGCATATGGCAATGCGGTGCTGTGAGTATTTAAGACATACTGCTGCTGCACAATAGCATACAAAATAACCCGCAGCAGATCTATACAGGTGGAGCTGGGGAAGATGGAGGGTTTTAGGGGAACTCAAAGCTCGCTGCTGCGAAAGGCTCAAGTGAATGCTGACCAGCCATTTAAAGGTAAAGGTTCCAACTCATTGGCTGCGCATGCAACGTGAAGCAATCAGCCTGTGCCAAGTGGTATAAGGCTGTGAAAATCATCAGTTACATTCTGACACCCGTCAGCCTGCGCCATCTAGAGTTTCATGAAAGAGCTAGGCATTTTTGGCATAAAACTCAAGATGGCGCAATCCGATAGGTCTAGCTCTATCTGACCTGGTGACATCATTGTCACATGGCAGCTGATTGGTTCTCCTGGTAGCCAATGAGCTTACTGCTCAATATTCAAATACCTGGCTTTTGTTTGCTGTAGCAGTTTGCAGCACACCTCAGAAACCCTCCACCTTCCGCAGCTCCACCTGTATACATCTGATGCGAGGTGATTCATATATGCTATATGGGTTATTCCTATGTGTTATGTGTGCAGCAGCAGTATTTCTTACATGCTTACAGCAGCATGTTGTGGATGTATTGGCAGTAGCAAGTCTCGGTACTTGCTCAGCAGCAGCATAGCAGATCTATTCCGTCAAGAATACATTAACATTGTCATGAGCCAATCGCTCCGAGAGTTGTCATGACAGAAATTATGATATTATTGTTTTCTTTCCACATAAAGTGTATTCTCGTAGCTTTGTAAAATTGCGGTTGGACCCCTGATGTCACATGGACTATTTTACCAATGTCCTTGCTACATTTCTGTGCGCTGATCGTGGTAATATTGCTCCCTATGGAGGGTCACAGAACTCTCAGATTCTATCAAAAATATCTTAATTTGTGTTCTGAAGATGAATGAAAGTCTTACTTGTTTGGAACGACATGAGGGTGAGAAATTAATATCAGAATTTTCATTTAATACAGTTAATCTAAATCACAAAAAAGGGAAATTATTATGCTGAATATATCAGCATCATAACAAGTGTAATATTGATTTTATGCGGCACAGAGCACACCATGTGTTAACAAGCTAAGAAAAAGTGTACAAATGGCTGAAATCATGCCCAAAGCCGTCATCTGGATGACCCAACAGAGGGGACTTCTCGGGCTGAAAATCCCATGAAAAGGTGGTGCTTCACCATAAATAATCCGACCACTGAGGAGATGGACCATATTAAGGAGGTGATGACTTCCACTAAGGCGTCTTTCGCAGTGATTGGCCGGGAAGTAGGGGAGAACGGGACGCCTCATATTCAAGGCTTCGTAAATCTAAAGACAAAGCGACGGCTGTCTACCATGAAGAATTGGCTCTCCCTTAGGGCCCACTTTGAACAAGCTAAAGGCACGGACATTCAAAATGATGAATATTGCAGTAAAGGAGGAAATATTTACCTTCGCATTGGTCGTCCGATTGCAGAGAGATCGAGAAGTGACTTGACAAAAGCGATCGAGGTCGCGAAGAGTTCTGGAGGGAACCGCTTGTCCCGCCACTTTTGTGCGCTATGGGCGGGGCCTGCATGATTACATCAACGTCATGCAGTTTGTGAAACCACGTGACTTCAAGACATCAGTGATGGTGCTGGTGGGCCCCTCCCGGCTACGGCAAGTCCAGACATGTCGCCGAGTTGGTCGAGGGAATGTCGACCTACTACAAACCATGTAGTCCCTGGTGGGACGGCTACGATGGACACGAGAATGTTGTTATTGACGATTATTATGGGTGAATCACAGCACGGCACAGTCTTATGTCGTCATGTGATAGGAACAAAATAAAAGTCCTCTACAGTGCATAATTAAAAGAAAACATACAAATGACAATATATGATAAACAGAGTTTTACGTGTTGAAATGTATATTCAAATATACACGTTGTCCAATGATGTTCTGAAAATAACTACCAATAAAAATAGTAGGCTAAAAGGCAAAGCAGTCATGAGTGCAGAAACCATTTATACCAGGGTCAAGGAGTTCTATTTCTATAACAAACCATTAGAAAAATACTGTAGTTTGATGTATTTTTAGAAATAACCATAGAAAATTGTAAGTTTACTACTAAATATAAAAAGTTTGTCAACCAAATGAAACTTTTATTAGGGCATAGACAAAAGACAAAAACAAAAATGAACATACAACAATCAATAATCAGCATGTTTCAATGTTATTATTTATTGTGTGTAGAATTATTTAAATGAAACTTACAGATTATCTTACATCAACATTATATTAAGCAGAAACTTAAAATTAGATGTGTGAATGCCCTCCTGTGGTGATCTGTGTGAATAACACTGACAAAAACATATTTTTAAGCCTTAACTTTTTAAAAACCTTGAATTAGATTATTTTGCACTGATTTAACATTGTTTAATAAACTGATTATTCCATGCAGCAAGCAAGTACAGGAAGTTGCTACTGCCAAAGCATATGGCGATACGGTGCTGTGAGTATTTAAGACATACTGCTGCTGCACAAATAGCATACCAAATAACCGTAGCTGGGGAAGATGGAGGGTTTTAGGGGAACTCAAAGCGCGCTGCTGCGAAAGGCTTGAGTGAATGCCAACCAGCCATTTAAAGGTAAAGGTTCCAACTCAGTGGCTGCACACACGACGTGAACCAATCAGCTTATGCCAAGTGGTATAAGGCTGTGAATATCATTAGTTACGTTAGCACCCGTCAGCCTGCGCCATCTAGAGTTTCGTGAAAGAACTAGGCATTTCTGGCATGAAACTCAAGATGGCGCAATCCGATAGGTCTAGCTCAATCTGACCTGGTGACATCATTGTCACATGGTAGCTGATTGGTTCTCCCGGTAGCCAACGAGGTTACTGCTCAATATTCAAATATTGAATATATTTGTAGCAGTTTGCAGCACACTTCAGAAACCCGCCACCTTCCCCAGCTCCACCTGTATACATCTGATACGAGGTGATTCATATATGCTATATGGGTTATTCCTATGTGTTATGTGTGCAGCAGCAGTATTTCTTACATGCTTACAGCAGCATGTTGTGGATGTATTGGCAGTAGCAAGTCTCGGTACTTGCTCAGCAGCAGCATAGCAGATCTATTCCGTCAAGAATACATTAACATTGTCATGAGCCAATCGCTCCGAGAGTTGTCATGACAGAAATTATGATATTATTGTTTTCTTTCCACATAAAGTGTATTCTCGTAGCTTCGTAAAATTACGGTTGGACCCCTTATGTCACATGGACTATTTTACCAATGTCCTTGCTATTTCTATGCGTTGATCATGGTAATATCATTGCTGTCTATGGAGGGTCACAGAACTCTCAGATTCTATCAAAAATATCTTAATTTGTGTTCTGAAGATGAATGAAAGTCTTACTTGTTTGGAACGACAAGAGGGTGAGTAATTAATATCAGAATTTTCATTTTTGGTTAAGATAACCCTTGAATATAGTTCATCTAAATCACAAAAAAGTGACATTTATTATGCTGAAGATATATAGAAGTTTAATAAGGTTACCATTAAGTGACTTACATTTTAGACACAATATTGCCTATTTTTGCTCAATTTTGCCAATGAAAACCCTGCTGAAAAAAAAAAAAACCATGGTCATCCAAAAAATTGGTCATCCAGGCTGGTCTTAGCTGGTCGGCAGGCTGGTTTTAGAGGGGTTTTGGCCATTTCCTTGGCCCGCCATTGGCCATTTCAATTCTTTGAACTCTTCTTTGAACAACACACAGGACTGTGTTACCTTAATAAATGAATCAGCTTTTTTTAAAAATGGGTTGAATGAATGATTCATTGGCTCACACCTTAACAGTCAAATGCTTCATTCCTGGATGAATCAGCTGTTCAAATGAATCTGTTGATTCCTGGACATGTCATTTATGTAGTTGTAATTTATAGGCATGGATTACACTAATTGTGAATGAGTGTGCACGGATATACCACATACACATACAAGTTTAACTATCAGATCTGATGTTTATGAAACATTGTGAATCCGGAGGAGAGTTTCCAGGTCTGTTTTACAGTGCAAATTACTCTGAATTTACTCAATTATTTACGCAAGTTTCATGAATGAGGCCCAGAATCTTTCAAGGTTTATCTTTCCATAAGATAACACGTAACAGCCATACGAACATCCAGTTCACTTGCACTCAATCACTTTATCCATTTATGGTGTTTATTTAGTAGCTTTTAGTTACTCATCTATTTTTTTGAACTGTGTCTCAGAATGAAATCTCACAAATTCTTCATATTGGTTAGATGACAAACATCCTCCAATTTATATAATTATTAATTCAACAATCTTCCATGGTTCATCTGCTATATTCAAATCCAGACTGCCAACCAGAGCTGGGTCGATTACTTACAAATTATAATCCGTTACCGATTCCAAATTACATGACAAAAATTGTAGTCAGTAACATAATCCTTTACACATTTTAGGTCATATAATCAGACTACTCTTACATTACTTTTATATTACCTTTGACCTAACTCAGTTTAAACAGGATAATCTTGTACCATAGTGATGTGAAAATACAAAGAGTGAGAATTAACAACATTATCATTATAATTAACAACATGAAGTGTGTTAAACTTTATATTACATCAGGGTTTCCCAAACTGGGGTTTGTAAAGGAACTTCAGGGGTTTGTGAGTTGAATGAAAGGCTAATGTAATTAAATCATAAATGTGTAAAATTAAAATAAAACATTTTAAAATAACAATCAAAATAATACACATGCTAAAAAAGATGAAGTGTTTTATGTTTACCTAAACCATGAACATGCAAATGTGATGCTTAATTATTAAAATATTTATTTTGAAATCTCAGGGGTGCTTAAAGAGGTCTCCGAGCATAAACAACATCTGCAAAGTTACAATGCTTAAAAGTCTATGCAAAGGGATATATTGTCTTTTACAGAATTGCTGACTGACCACCCATTTAAAGTAAATATTAGGTGAAACAGGAACAGAAGACAAAAAGTTTGAGAATGTCTTCAAATAAAACAAGAATTTGTTTATTTTTTTGTCATTTTAATGAGTTTGAAAGACAAAACCCTTTCAATAAAGCATAATAATACATGGTTAAGTGACCCACTGAGTGATAATTCAAATAAAAATGACTGTGTTCATCAGTAGTTGATGCAATATTGAAACACTTAAATCTGAAATTATTTTTGTAAATCCACTGGTCAAATGCTGTGTAGCCAATAGTCTATGTGTGAATGTCTACAAAACTGGACTTTCTGTGTGTATTTTAGAAAGGAAATTTTGTAAGATAAAGAAAGGAATTACAAAGAATCAATAAATGCTGAGTAACTTATTGCTATTGTGTGAATAATATGTAATCACATAATGAAAAAGTAACTGTAGTCTGATTATGAGTAATTAATTTTTGGTATGTAATTACGTAATCCAGATTACATGTAATCATTTACTACCCAGCTCTGCTGACAAGATGTTTACCTAAGCATTAAAAATCAAATAACACAGTGTAGGCATCATTATAAACTTGTTCTTTTATTTGTAACATAAATTATCTGAAGTATAAAGTGAAGGATGCAAATAAAAGAAGTGGTCGTAAAAGTGGACAATCAGATGTAGCCCACAGTCGTGACCCAGTTGCAAAATCAGTCATAAGGGTAATTTTTTTCTAAATTGAAGTTTATACATCTCATTTATTCAGCTTTTCATTGATATATGGTTTGTTAGGATAGGACATGATTTAGCTAAGATACAACTATTTGAAAATCTAGAATTTTGATGGTGCAAAAAAACAAACAAACAAAAAAAAAAAAAACACTTTTAAAGTTGTCCACATTAAGTGTTTAACAATGTAGGTAACTAATCAAAATTTAAGTTCTGATATATTTATGGTAGGAAATTAAAAAAAAATCTGCATAAAACATGATCTTTACTTATTATCCTAATGATTTCTGGCATAAAAGAAAAATCTATAATTTTGATCCATACAATGTATTGTTGGCTATTGCTACAAATATACCCATGATACTTTAGACTGGTTTTGTGGTCCAGGGTCACATATAGTTGTGGTGTGAACAGAGCCTTAATTTCACATGGTTCTGTTGTGCTTTGCTCTTTCATGAGGAACACAAACAAAAAGGGTTTCACATTTTGTCTTTTCAAATGTGTCTGTTAAGTGTGATAGCAAAAAAAAAAAAAATAAATAAAAATATTACACTGATCACAACTGAATCAACATCCTTCAGAATGAATGCATCTGGCTCAGTTTCTAAAACCCGTAGTCACACTGAGGAACACTGCAATTTCTCCCCAGAATGAGACTGTAAATGACGTCTCAGGCCTGAGTGATACATGAAACTCTTCTCACACTGAAGACACTTGTAAGGCTTCTCTCCAGTGTGAACTCTTATGTGAATCTTAAGGTTTCCTTTGTAGGGGAAACTCTTTCCACACTGAGGGCAGGTGAACGGCTTCTCTCCAGTGTGAAATCTTACGTGATTCTCAAGGTACGCTTCGTTTGCGCAGTTCTTTCCACAGTGATGGCACATGAAGGGCTTCTCTCCAATGTGAGTCATTACATGATTCTTAAGGCATTTACTGTCTTTGAAACTCCTTCTACACTGATGACATATAAAACCCTTCTCTCTTGAGTGATTCCTAATGTCATGGTTAGGGTTTTCTTTAAATCTGATAGTATGATATTGCATGTGGATTTTAAGGTTTTTTGTGTGTGTGAAACTCTTTCCACACTGATCGCATGCGAATGGCTTTTCTCCAGTGTGAGTTCTCATGTGACTCTTAAGATTTCCTTTTTGTGAAAAACTCTTCCCACACTGTTTGCAGGTGTACGGGCACCGTCCGGTGTGAAGACTCAGGTGGGTATTAAGGTGTTTTTTCTGTGTAAAACTCTTTCCACACTGAGAGCAGGTGAAAGGTCTCTCTCCAGTGTGAACATTCATGTGGGCGTTCAGGTTTGTTCTATCAGAAAATCCCTTTCCACACTGTTGGCAGGCGAAAGGCTTCACTCCGGTGTGAATGTTCATGTGTCTGTTAAGAGTTTTTTTGTGACTGAAACTTCTTCCACACTCTTGGCAAGTGAAGGAGCTCTTTCCAGTTTGAACTTTCATGTGGGTTTTAATGTTTCTAGTTCCTTTGTTTTGTGAGGATGTCTTTTCAATCTTTGAATCGCTAAAATGTTCTTCTCCAGTCATGAACTGATCAGGTTTCTCATATTGATCTTTTTCTTCCATATCATTGAGATCTTGACTCTCCTCTTTCAGTGGCATCAGATCTAAAGCAGAAAAAACATATGCAATTTAACCCTGGTTTAATGGCACAAAGCAACAAAAAAACAAACAAAAAACATTTAGATATGCAAAGCATCAAATACAACCATGTTCCACAAGAAGTTTTGAAAATAATTATTATTATTTTAGTAAATGATGACAGAATTTAAATATTTGGGGTGAACTATTCCTTTAATGTTTTATTTTTATTATTATTATTATTTTAATGAAATAATACTCTAAAAAAGAAACTAAATCTGCCAACAGGTGGTGATAAATGCCTTTATGATTCGTTCAGAAATGAAGTAAATGGCAACAATTCATGAATGGCTTCAAAGATAATGTTTTCTGCAAAATTGAGCAAAAACACAATATTAAAATAACATAATATCAACTTCTTATTTGCTGTTGTATAAATCGCATTTAAACTTGCGATAGATTGGGACAATCAGCATCACGTGATACTGCTCTTGCTGCTGGTGTGATATTACTTATCATATGATATAAATATGAGACAAAAACACATACAGTGCATTTTTGCACCAATATCTTGAATTTTAGGGCATAACTGCATTTATGGAGTTGTTGCCCTGTATCATATTTGTTGACAGATTTGTTAAAAAATAAGAATGAGGCCAGAGTGGTAAAAATTTTAAATCACGTTAGGTTTTTATTATTATTACAAACAAACAGCCCTAAAAGAAACAAGTCTGCTTTGGGACTGGGACCTTGTGGGTCTTAAGACAAATCTCAGACTTGCCTTGTGTTTATAAAAACCAAACACAAGGCAAACGTAGAGCCTTGTGATTATAGTGACTAGTGCAGAGGGCGACCCGAGTTCGAATCCTGGCTCGTGGACCTTTCCCGATCCCACCCCTTCTCTCTCTCTCTCCCACTTCACTTCCTGTCCATCTACACTGTCCTATCTAAATAAATACATACAAACACCACAAAAAAAAAAAAAAAAAAAAAAAAAAAAAACACAAGGCAGATTTGGTCAAATTTCTCAGTTCTCAAAAAAAGAGAAAACAATTAGATCTTGTAATTTGTGACAAATGTATACAGAAAAAGTTTATCTGTCATGTTGTAGTGCTTTTCTTTAGCTTGACATGAAATATTTTAAATCTTTTATTCTGTACAAGGACACAATTTGCCGTTTCTCCAATGTAGTGTAATGCATTGTAAAAACTAGCAAGTCAAAAATGTTTCCAACAAGTAATCTAGTATTTAACCAATTCAATATTTTTTACCATAATTTAACGCCAAATCACTGAACTACGGTACAGGGTTTGTCCGGTCATGAAAAACCTGGAAAAGTCATGGAAAAATAAATAAACCCAGAAAGTTTTGAAAAATTATGGATATTCTATTCCATGCAATAGCATTAATAGAATTGTTTAATTTGGTCCAGAATATCAGATCAAATCAGTCATTTGCATATGTCAGTTCTACCGCATGCAGTTCTACTCATTCCTGCAGCTTTCGACTTGAAAATTATGGATATTCACACATTTATGCAATAGCATGTAGCATGTAGGTTTGATGAGTAAATAAATCCACACAGAATATCAGATTAAATAATTTGAAAACAGCGTGAGTGATTCAATTATACTGAAGCAAAATCTTAAATAGTCTTTGACTGTAAAACATAAAAAAACAAATTATATCTTTGTGCATCTCTTATGCATAAAAACATGATTGGTTCAACATTTTTGAAATTCATTGTTTCATTATTCTACAGTAGACAGAATTGTCACTTGCCTAATCAGGTCATTGTTGCATCGTTTTTATTTGCATATCTTTTTAAGCCATTCACTTTTTCTCTTCTCTCTTCCAGTACACATTTTATTTTTAATGGCAAACTGGTTATATTTATTTTCGTTTCTTTATTAAGTTCATTTAGAAATAAGTTTGGAACTTTTTTTGTTTGTTAAGTTTCAAGTTATGTTTTAATGTAGTCTAACTTTCAAGTGACAGACAGGCTGTTATGTTTGATCAATTTAGCCTTTTAAAAACTAAAATAAAATCTATATATAAAATACTTAAAAAGCACATTACAATGTTTAAATATTTAACCTAGACAAATGTGTGCTGTTTAGGTGCATATCCAATTGTTTGTACCAAGAGTGGAAGCTAAAGTGTGCTTTACAGGACGAGGTGTCAGCACGATCACTTGCATTTTTTTCTTAAAACAGTGGAAACAACTGTCATTTTTTGCTCATAAAAGTAAGAGTAATACATCATTGGGACTGTTATGGGTCAACTTTTATTTGTGTGCACTCACAATATCAGCATATGTTGTGCTGTTTTTAGAAAACAGGATGCACTTTCTGCCATCTCAGACTTGAGCAGAAGTGCTTCACAAAAATGAGCTGAAACTCAGTGGATATAAGCAAGCACCCCTCAGTGTTTATTTTAGCCCTAACATTTGTGTACATTTTTTTTTTTATTTTGTTGGAATTGGTGAGAGTGAAAAGCATATATTGTGGGAATGGGCAGTAACGGTTTGAAATTCAGCAGATTAAAGGGACGGATTTACTCAAAACCATCCTAAATGTAGCGTATAGAGTTTCCATCAAAAGGAATATTACATAAAAATGTTGGATAAACCCATAAATGCCATAAACATAAAAAAAATGCACAATTAAGATAAACTTTATATCTGATAAGAAAAAATGTGCATAAACTATGATCGAAAAACATCCAACAAATTTCACCATACACATTAAAAAAAGTCATGTGATTTTGCATGACGGGACAGGATAACTTGACTAACTAGTGGACCCATCTTGTCCACGTCAGAAATGTTTTAATCATTCTGAAATGCCTGAGCAAAACCTGTCATCAAACTATTTCTGTGTAATAATCTTACACGACTGAGTTCCCAAACACCTGCCGACCACCGAAAGCAATGACAGTGCTTCATCTGCTCGACCTGAGGCGCAAGGAATTTATTATATATGAAAATTATTATATTCAGTGGCCTTCTCCTACATTTCTTAGTGATATTTAGTGCCAACATATCAGGAAGTGATGAATTTGTTGTCTTTGACTCGAAAATGACTCACTGCTCTTGACTGCTCTATAGCCCGAGGATTAATCTAAATGAATTAAAGTAAATAAATGTCTGCTTGAAAGAATGAAAAATGTGGTAAACCAATTTTTATAAAGAATGCATATTATATAACCATTTATAATTAATTGAAAGGAGGATGATGTTCTTGTGTCTTTATGTCTTTATTTCATTTTCATATATAAGCATGTTATGTGTCACACTGGTTAAATCTGTCTGTGATTGTGTTCATCTAAAAGAAGAAAGTCATATACAGCTAGGATGGCTTAAGGGCAAGTCAATCATGGGGTAATGTTCATTTTTGGGTGAACTATCCCTTCAAGTTTAAAAGTTTAGCTCAAGAGAGCTGGTTAATTACAAACAGATCTGTCAATTATGTCTTAAATTTTAGAAAAATAGTGTCTTCTCAACTATATTCAGTTTTTATGAAGAACCTTGAACACAGAATATTGTTAGCCAACATGTGCATCACACAAAAAGATGACAAACGCAGCACAAAAATTGCATTTCTTTTCTCAATCTTACATTTGTAAAAAGTTTGTATTTCAAGGAATGAAGGCGTTTTCCATTGTTTTCAATCCAGAAGTAACATTGTTTTGTGCAGGCTACTTCTGTATGAATTTTCTAATTTAATGTGATGTGTCATTCGTTTCTGTAGAGCTGGACATTTTAATAAAGATCAGATGAGTGAGTTCAGCTTTAAGAAAGAAAACCAACCTGTTTGTTCCTCAGTTTCTTGTTTCAGACTAAATACTTCTTCAATCTTCATGTCTTCGATCTTCACGTCTTCAATCTCCTCTTTAATGAACGCCATCTTTATAAAAGTGGATCTCAGTTGCTTCAGCAAGAGTTTTACTCTGTGACATTTAAGATGAGAATAATTAACGGAAAGATTAAAATCCATGCAAACTAAATGTCTCATTCAGCTCCCTAGTTCAGTAGCCAACCAAATCAAATTAATAAACTATAACAGATTACCTGGAAAGTTTAGGTATTTATGATTTATACTGCTGGTATTTGCAGATCACATTTATTATTTTACATTTTCATTAATGCACTTGTTAAATACTGGTTTGTAAGAGTTGTCATTACACACGTGTTTGTGTTTTCACTGTTTTGATTCAAACGCTTCGAATCACTGAATCGTTTTGCGAAGCAATTGATTCAAATGACTCGGAATTTCAAAAGCTCCGTTTCTCCATCACTAGTACTTGCGAATCAATTCGTGTTTACAGTAAACTGAATCACGATAAAGAAAGCAAAATGAGACGCTGCTTTTCTGTTACAGATGTGTGGATGCGCTTTAATCACACAAATTAACACTCAGCAATAGTACATTAAACAATAATTAATTTTGCATTGCTAATGCTTAAACTATAAAATTATTCAAACGGGCTGCATCGATTTAAACGCTATCAATGGCTAAAACCACAAACCTTTCTTCACCCGAATCTCAGCGCGGGGCGCAGCCTCATGACGTCATGCCGTCCTAACAAAATAAAAGTCCTCTACAGTGCATAATTCACAGAAACACAAATGGCAAAATATATGTAAGAAATATTCAGTCTTTTATATGTGGTGAAATATATATTTAAATACACATGTTGTCCAATAATATTCTAAAAATAACTACCAATAAAAATAGTAGACTAAAAGGCAAAACAGTCATGAGTGCAGAAACCATTTATACCAGAGATCAGGAACTTCTATTTCAGTAACAAGCAATTAGAAAAATATTGTAGTTTGATGCATTTTTTAGAAAGAACCATAGAAAATGATTAGCTTATTATTAAATATAAAAGGTTTGTCAACCGAATTAAACCTTAATTAGGGCATAGACAAAAACAAAAATGCAATCAATAAATAAGTAGCATGTTGCAATGTTATTATTTATTGTGTGTAGAATTACTTATGAAACTTAAAGATTATCTTCTATGAACATTGTGTCAAAGAGAAAATTTATTCTTATATTTGAAAATACATTTAAAATGTGATGTCTGAATGCCCTCCTGTGGTGATCTGTGTGAATAACACTGCCAAAAACAGTTTTAAAGCCTCAACTTTTTAAAAACCTTGCATTAGATTATTTTGCACTGAATCAACATTGTTTAATAAACTGATTATTCTGTGCATCAGCAAAAACATCCGTTCTACTGAAAAAAAAAATGCTCTTGTAATGATATTTTGTCATGGTTTAGGGTTTATTAGTTGTCCTCTCTGCTCTGTTTTGTTTCTCTTTCTCTGTGTAGCTCTCTGTCACCATCAGTCAGCGCAGCCATTCACTGGTTTTGCACCTGTGTGCTTTTTTTTACTCACTCTCGCTCTACATCTCTCCAGTGTTTTGTGTTCTCTTGTGACCTTTCATCTCTTTTCAACTTGTACAGGTTAAGAGTCATGTGAAATTGGCCAAAATTAAAAAGACATCAGTAGGTGCGGATTTTATTTGTAAAATTTTCTGCAAAATAATATATGTAGTCTCAAAGAGAATGATTGCTAAGACTGACGTTATGGCTCAGCTTGTGAAATGTTGGAGAGATTTTTAGAACAGCAGCAAATAGTCTGTTCAGTCCTAGCAGATCCGAAGAAATACAACCTCACGCCTAAAGACTCAGATATTACAGTTCTTGAAGCTGCAAGGTATTGAGCCCGGTCAGCTTCATCCAGAGAAGAGAGTGGGGGTGCAGAAAGGTCATTCCACAAAATTGGTGCCTTTTGCATCCCTAAAAAAATCATCATAGATGATAACAAATAAATGTGCAATTAAAAAAAAACATAACAATACTATGTATGCTTTCATCAATATTACACACACACACACACACACACACACATATATATATATATATATATATATATATATATATACATATACACACACATATATTGGTTTACCTATATTTGTGAGGACCTTGACAGAACTGAGCACTTGTGAGGGCTATGCATTGTAAGGGTCATAGGAAATTTTTGATTCAATTAATCACCATTAGGTGTCACCAGAAGCACCTAAATCACTTTAAACACGATGACAAGAAAACACTCACATGACAAAACATTGGACTTGTGAGGTCACACTATGCTTTTGAAATGTTTTTTTTTTCTTATCTTTTATTTATTTATTTATTTATTTTTAATTTTATTTTTTATTATGCTTTTGAAATGTGACGTCAATCATTACCACTTCCGGGTCCAAACGTGACAAACAATAAACAATAAAAGCAGTTAGGCAAAATGCTTTCTTCAGTGGTATGTCTTTTAATAAATATTGCCATAATGTCTGTTAAAATATTTATTAAACCATTTAAACATTATCATAATGTCACATCAAATATGAAAACTTTACATTATATGTACCTACATAAATTTGGACGAGTGATCTGTGGGCAATTCCGTGAAAATGTCAACCTTACCATGAAAATATAGTTTTCACCAAAGGTTTTTACTATACTTACAGCACATATGTCAACATTTGGTGGTTCAGATACTCATGTAAGGTCTCTCTTAACAGCATTATTTTTTATAAGTTTATATAACATTATTTTTATTGTAAGTGCATGATTTTTCATAGTCAAGTAAGGGCTATTTTCAGGATTGTCACATCCATAACAGTACATTTTGCTCATAAATGAACACATGAAAAAAATAGTAATTATTATATGTTCTGTAAAGAGCTATCCCTTGGCCATTTGTTATTATCATTATTATAGCATTAGCTTATAGCATGATGAATAGCCTAAATGCATGGGACGACTCTAAATGCTAATATCCTGAGTTTGAGTTCCACAAACAATGTTGGAATGATAATCAGACGTAATATTATTAGACTTGAAATCTATTAATAAAGAGAGTGCATCAAAGGGTTAAAATAAGTGGGAAAAAATCCAACATATCAATATGTTGTTAATTTTTTTATTTTATTACAAAATGTGGCATTCAAGGATCCCAGTACGGACCGCATTGAACGAGAGAACTGTAAATAAAGTAAATGATTTCTAACAAAATACAAGTGTGTCATGGACAAAATTATTGGCACCCTTGGTAAATATGGGCAAAGAAGGCTGTAAAAAAAAAATCTGCATTGTTTCTCCTTTAGCTCTTTTAGTCAAAAATTCTGCAAAATTCAAACATTTCATTAAAGTTAAACAATTTAAAGTGAGGTGGAATATAACTTTATGAAAAAATGTTTTTCTCAAATACACCCTGGCCACAGTTATTGGCACCCTTAGAAATTCTTATGAGTAAATTATCTCCTAAATATATTTCCATTGAAATTTCCAATTTCTTTGCACACCAAGGTGATTGGAAACATGATGTTGTCCAGTCATGACGTCTTGGTGCGCAGATGAATAAATATTAGTAACACAAAGCCGAAACCAACCTAATCATTCATCACAACGGGTAAAACAGCAAAAGATTGTTGATCTTTACACAATACAAAGTGGCTTTAAGAAAATACTTAAAACATTAAATATTCTCATTTCCAACATCAGGGAAATAATTAAGAAGTTTTAATGGACTGGAGATGTTAAAAATCTGCTTGAAACATGATGTGTGTCAATATTGTCTTAATGTGCAGCAAAGAGAACAATTTAAGTGGCCAAATACTCTTCAAAGATCACAGATGGAAAATTGCAGAAATCATTTGAATTTTAGTGTCAGAAAAAAAAAATATTAAAAATAAAGGAAAACTGCACCTCCATCACAACAAGTCATTTCAGACACTGTTCAAGAAACAAATCATCTGCTCTCATGCTAAAACAAACTCCACCATATTAATTTACCATACTGGAACTTCAGCCAGGACTGGCTTTTATTGCCATATGAAATGAGAATTATTTTTTTTGGAGCTAGAACACATTAAAGGTTTGGTGCACACAGGGATAAAAAAAGTGCCCCATGTCCACATTTAAATATATCACCAGATGTTCTTTTTTGTGGACCTAATTTTACACCAAAGGTCCTAGACATCTTGTTCAGATACATGCCATCATGTTTTATATCAAATACCAACAGATAAAAAAAAAGGTAAAACTGACTTGCTCAGTTAGAAATATTATAATGGGTCATGGTTAGATCTTCCATCACCACACTGATTCAAAACAAAAATCAAAATCAACACAAAAACTGGTCACTGAACACAAAATCAAGATTCTGCCATAACCATCCCAATTCCCTGACCTGAATCCTATGGTAAATGAGTGGGATAAACTGAAGAAGAGTGAGCACCAACATTTGAAGGATCTGGAGAAATTCTGTATGGAGGAATAGTCTAAAATCACTTGCCATATATTCTCAAACCTCATCAGGCATGAAGGGGGGAAAAATCAGAGCTGTTTTTCATGCAAATGGAAGTTGCAGAAAGTTTTGAATACAAGGGTGCCAATAATTATGGCCAGGGTGTATTAGCAAAGAAACAGCTGAAGCTAAATAAGGAATTTAAACAGACTCAGGCAATGGTGTGTATTATTAATATACCTAACTAATATAGAAACAAAATGCATCAAATTGTGACCATCTGAAACATAATTGAACTCACGTTCCAGGCAAGCTGCTACCCAATTGAAAGCTCCTTCATGTACTTTGTCTTAAGTTTAAATAAAAATATAAATATAATGTAATTACTGACCAGATTTTATAGGTGGTTGCGTGACAGATTCATCCTCTGAAAACTCTACTGGAATTACAACAACAGGTAAGTTTGTATGTGTAAAACAGCCCGTTAATGTTTATTTTAGGGCTGTCAAATGATTAATTATGAACTTGAGCATGTTCATGTGGTGCTCGCGGAGCAGAGGAATGCTCGTTTTATTCCGTGAGCGCCATGCAAGCCAAGCTCAGCTTCCATAGGTATGGATTGTAACGCTAGCCTTGCTTCAAGAGCGACGTGAATACAACACTAGAACCTATTATAAACAGAGATTCTGTGCCCACTGGATGCAGTGCGAAGAAGATCGGTTTCCTTTTGCTTTAAGAATTAAAACAGCAAACTTTCAGTTCATAGCTTATAATAATATCACATTAATACTCACCCATTTCTGTAGTTTGGCTTAGTTCATCTCCAGTCACTGTCACACACACACAAAAAAGCTTTGCCTTAAGAGAAATACATACAAACAGATCAAGCTCATTAAATATTATATTACACAGCTCTCTGGCACTTTCTTGCAAGGTGTGTATGACCACAAACTGATTAACACATTGTTATTTGGGTACTGCAAGTCATCTTGACTAGTGCAGTTTTATGCTTATTTATTTCAAATTTATTTTTGAACAAATTAGATGTTCATCTTTTTTAAATGCTGTGTCTCATTTCCAAGTAGGAAAGCCAGTTTTCATCAAGAAAAGGTTGTTTAGAAATAAGCCAAGACAGAAATCAAATATTAACAATCTAAAAGAAAAAAATATTAAATATGGTGTAAAAAAACTAAATCCATTATACTTACCGTCAGTGCTAAACTGGATTTCCTCAAAAGATCTTCCTTTGTATACTTCGGACCCCTTATCTAGAGACAACAGCAACTTGCTTACTTTTGCTAGCTGTATGGTGTTTTCAGACAATCGGTAATATTCACGGTGAACACGTATATCGTGACCCATAAATTTAGCTAACTGGTCAAGCTCATTATCTTTCAAGTTCATAATCTGGCACAGAGTTGCCACTTGTTTTCTCAGTTGGGTTGAAGTCAGGCTTTTTGGGTCTTTGGCACCACACACTGCTGCATATTTTCGTAGACAGTCTGACCCACGAATATGGGTTGAACGCTCAACTTTCGCAAAAACATAGGGATTGTCTTTGGTGACCCCAATTTTTTCTCTGCTTCCATTTGAAACATCGAGTCAACCATGTCTTTGGTCAGTAGTACTGGTACTTTTTTTCCTCTTTTCCCTCGAATTTCCAGTCGAGTCAATTCACTGCACAGTAGCTGCTCTAACTTAGTCAGAGATTTAACGACATCCTGGTTGGGAGGCTTCACATTCCTCTTCTCATAAACTGTTAGGAGTAGTTTAGATGCCTCTCTTTCACGTCTCCTATTGAACAAAATAATCTGACAAAGTAATGTTTCTGCTAAAACTTTCCAGTCAGCAGTGTTTGCATTTTTCCTTAGTTTTTCTTTTGACTCCTGCTTTCTCAAGTGTTTCTGCAATGCCATGACATCTTCTGTAAGGGGTATGGTATCGCCCTTATTCCATTTGGCTTGCTGAAGGGTGTTGAGAGCCTTGCTTGAAATATTGGTTCTCCAGTGACTATCAATAAGTTTGATGAAGTTTTTTACATTCCTTTCTGTCTCAGTGTCTCCTGACATAAGACTCTGGCCTAAGCTTATCTGACAGGCTTTCTTTAATGAGTAACCAATTTTAAGAGCTAAAGAGGGAGTTTTAAAAAGATTTGAATCAGCATTGTAGCTGCTTACCTCCTTGCATGCAGTGATGGCCAGAACAAAGTTCTGAGGAACACACAGCTTCTCCAGTGTTTTTACTGACTTGGACTTTCTTTTGCCTTAACCATAAACCTTGCAAGTTCTCTCATCTTTTGTACAATGTATGGATGCTGAGCTCGATCATGGCCGCACTTTGTGTAAATTGATTCGCCATACAACATGATCAAGCGATCCTCCATTATTGCTTTGGTGACACTGTCATCACGCATATTCATCAGAAGAGTTCTAACACCAGCAGTGGTTTCTGACACCAAAGGTAAAAGACAAGCCGCAGTGGAACGCACGCTCTCTCCTTTTTCTTTGGACAGCCATCTCTGCTCTGCATGTCTTTGAGTGTTTCCATAAATCTTTCTTCATGAAGAACCCAAGACACTGTGGGCAAGGAATAAAATCTGATATTTCTGCAGCCGCAGTTGGCTGATGCCAAGTTACAATTTCGCCATCCTTCTTTTCTAAAACCTCTACGTTGTGATAATAGTTCCCTTTATTTCGAATTCCTTCAAGAAGATCTTTTCGCTTTTTTAGAGCGTTTTGGAAAGCAAAAAGCTTTTGCAACCTCTGGTTCATCTACATGACGTCGTTCAAGATGTCTTGATATTTTGCTCTGAGCTTTTTGACAGTACAAACAGTACTGTTTTTTGGTCCATTTTCTGGTGCCTTCGGGACAAGACAATTAACAACTGTCTTGATTGTCATCTTTTTTTTCCTCTTGATTTTATGTGAAGAATCCTTATTTGAAGGAATCAATGTGTCAATAGTCTTTCTGATGGTTTCATCAACTGACATGCTCAAGTTTGGGTTAGACTTTAAATGCACCTCTGACTCATCAGCAGTGCTCTCTCCGTCTGATGGAACATATTCACTGTATGTTTCTGATTCACTTGAGTCCTGTTCACTGATTCCATTCTCTGTTTGTAAGTCACTCTTCTCACCAGATCCATTCTCCGTTTGTAACTCACCTTTGTTGTTTGATTGTTCCTGTTAACAAAAAATAAACATTTAACTTTGACATTTTGAACAGGTTTAAATAGGAGAATCTAAGCTTGGTTAAAAATTGATATTATTCTTATCCCACAGTCTATTCATCACCTGAAACCAGTGTTCATTTCTTTTTTGTCAGTGAAAACATGTCGCTGACAAATAATTTTTGCCATAGTTTTCGTCAACATGTTTTCACTGACAAAAAAGATGATAACTAAATAAAAAAGGCCTAATCTTCCTGATACTGTAAAGTGCTAACCGGCATGTCTAAGAAATATTTGCTATACGCTTGATGAAGGAGGACTGGTTGTCAAATACTAAGACCGGATTCTGGCTGTACTAGATGGGGTGATGGTTGTGGTAGCAAATTCAATAGTAAGATTGTGAGATTATAATATCAGTTGTGTTTGACGATCACCGATGTCATACAAGATCAATCTATGCAGCACCGCACACACTCAAACACGGCTATTGTCTACAATGCAGTGCAACATTTACCCAGCCCCACCTGTGCTAACACTTGCATTTAACATCAAATTCTTCCTGGCAAAAAAATTGAGGTTCTTTTAATATAAAAGAAAAAATGTTTGTAGTCTGACAGTATCATGCTTTCAAATTTGTTTGTCTTTTCATACTTGTCTTTTAAGGATTAGTTCACTTTCATAACAACAATATACAGATAATGTACTCACCCCCTTGTCATCCAAGATGTTCATGTCTTTGTTTCCTCAGTCGTAAAGAAATTGTTTTTTTGAAGAAAACATTTCAGGATTTCTCTCTTTATAATGGATATGTATGGCGCCCGGAAGTTTGAACTTCCAAAATGCAGTTTAAATGCAGCTTCAAAGGGCTCTAAACGATCCCAGCCGAAGAAGAAGGGTCTTATCTAGCGAAACGATCGGTTATATTCTAAACAAATTGACAATTTATATACTTTTTAACTTCAAATGCTCGTCTTGTCTCATCTCTGCGCAGCGCATGTGTGGTCAGTATAATCCGGGTCAATGTGGTAAGGGTATGTCGAAAAACTCCCATCTCGTTTATGTCTTCAACATCAAAATTGTCCTACAATGCTGTTTTTATCTTTGAGTTTCTTTGTATGTTCACTTTGTAATCACTATGTCAGTACTTGCAGCGATCTAAGGCGATTTTGAAGTTAGGGAAGAAAATGAGATGGGAGTTTTTCGACATACTCTAACTATATTAGGGCTGGGCGATATGCAAAAAAAAATCTTATGGATAATCGCCTTAGAAAATATCGTGATATCTGATAATATCGCCTACACAAGCCCCGCCCCCGCCGAGATGACATTGCCGACATGCACAAACACATACCATGTTCAGTTTGGCCTTAATTATTAAAGGCTGGTTTTACTTTTCTTTGTTTCTGCTTAAACTAACAGAAAACATCAGCTTTGCTGTTATGTTGGTGTTGCTAATAATTTTCACTCTGTTCTTATCAAATTTGTGTTTGAAATGAATTTTGTTTTGTGAGGAGAACTGCTGAGGAAAAATAATAGAACACGATTTTATTGTAAGTTTAATTTCCTTGATTATAACAATTGTAGCGTTATTTTCAAACTTGTAGTCAAGCTATAATGCATTTAATATATATAACGACTGATTAAAATCAGGAATTAAAAACGAATTCTAAACAAAAACGGCAACATATTCTAGTAACCTAGTTCGAAGGTCTCTTTTGGCCCATTTATAACTGCTTCATTTATTATTTAATTTTTTGAATTTTCACATCCCTCAAGATCGCTGTTCTCCCAGACCCACATGGACTCTGATTCTCAGATAAGATTACTGACCATCCGTATTGCTGCATATTGTTTGACAACCTGCCTAATAAACTTACCACTCCTGTTTTATACTTACCTCTGCCTCTGCCTTCATCTGTATTGTGACAGTCTGAGCATGCGCTGCGCAGAGACGAGACAAGACGAGCGTTTGAGGTATATAAATGAAGTATATAAATTGTCAATTTGTTTAGAAAATAACCGATCGTTTCGCTAGATAAGACCCTTCTTCTTCGGCTGAGCCCTTTGAAGCTGCATTTAAACTGCATTTTGGAAGTTCAAACTTTGGGACGCCATACATGTCCATTGTAAAGAGTGAAATCCTGAAATGTTTTCCTCAAAAAAAACAATTTCTTTACGACTGAGGAAAGAAAGACATGAACATCTTGGATGACAAGGAGGTGAGTACATTATCTGTGCATTGTTATGAAAGTGAACAAATCCTTTAATACGTATTAAACACTGATTATTACATATCCCCTACAAAGTGAATAAATCCCCTACAGCAGTGGTTCTCAAACTTTTTCAGCAGGAGGCTCCCTTGTGTAGGGTGAATTAGGGTTGGGCGATGTCGACCAATTTGGCATCGTACGATGTCTAATGTGAAACATCGCGATGGACGATGGCATCGTTGTCGTAGGCGGCGGGGTGGGGGTTGGAGGGGGAGGGATGGTTGTTGTTAAATAATTAATTCATAACGAATTAATTAATTGTAGCCTACCGTTTCCACTAACTTACCTGACCTGCATGGTCTTTGTTTTACCCATAACCAAACCATAAATAAATAAAGATAAGTTTCACACAAATTACCACCTGTCAATCACTTTTTCCGAGGGACTCTGGCATGAATAGGCACAGTGATCTGTGTCGTTATAATGGCGTCGACAAACTTGGTTGGTAAAAAGGTGCAAATTCCCCTATCTGGCAATACTTTGGCTTTAGACCGAATGAAAGAGGACAGCCACGAGACACGTCTGAAGTGGTGTGTAGGATTTGCGGTCAAGTTATGACGACAAATTTACATGACCTTTTGCGTGTTCACCATCCCGCGGAATACAGCTCATTGCCAGTCAGTAGAGGTCTTCACGGGTCCAAAAATTCGTACCCAAACCTGAAGAGACCCATAAATTTGTTGCACGGAACCGATCCGGACCCTTATTTAATTTGAAAGTGGGACCCGAACCCGTGCAGACCCGAGAAATGCCTTAAATTTACTACCCGGACCCGACCGTTATTCGTAAATTGGACCCGAACCCGGCTGGGAAGACAGAGACCTGACTGCACCCGGTCGGCACATATTACACAGCAAACTGCTAACAAGTCAATAAACAAGTTGCGAAAATAAACTTTTTGGCTTACCTACTGTTAGTAGCCCTGACTGCAATCAGTCCTCCTTGACACTAACATTTTCGTCCATGTTAGGATGTTCCTCTCTCTTGCCGAGTGAAAGAACCTTAATTTATTCATTATTCCAGGTTGGAGCATTATTTATTTATTTTTTTTTTCAAAAAACGCACAGAACAAGAAGTGCGTTACACTTTACTGCATGCGCAGTGGTGTAGTGGTGTCTGGAGAAGTAAGAACTCTTAATTTATTTAAGGTATTGTTTTTTATAATGTACTGATTCAAATTAGTAATCAACAATTAATCATCATGTTACCCCTCTGAGGTACATGCTCTTGCGCATGCGCATTTCTGTCACGAAGCAGGACTAAGCAGGCGCGGGCGCAATCATATTTTCAAGGAAGCCGGCGCCACGGTCTTGCTGTTATGGAGTATTTGCATTTATTCATGTGCAGTTGGATAAGATATTATGTGGTCGACTGTCATGATTTTGGCTAATGCAAGACACTGCTGAATGCGCAACAGAGTGGATTTATAAGTGGGTACACAAAGCTGGCTGCGCTGCACCTTCGTGTGTGTTCAATAGGTGCGTCTCTTCTTCTGTAAAAGAAAACAATACAAAACATATGCTTAAAGCTCCACCTAGTTAATCTTATGAAGCTTAAAGGAGGAATTCACATGAGACAGCTTGATACCGTCCGCTTGCAGTACTAACATTAACTTCGCGTCACGCATGTTTTTCCCCCCCACCTTATTTCCGGCTCACAATTTTTTCATCCTAATTTTACAAGTTGAAAGTTACAAAACACACGCAAAGTGCTGACCGACACTGATCACTGGCGGGTGCGATGTTCTCCGATCGATTCGGGTATTACACACAAATGTTGAACAGACCCGGGACCCGAGGTAATAGATTGGGACCCGACCTGGACCCGGCTGACCATTTCAAATATAGACCCGAACCCGTACGGGTCCCGGGTCCTCGGGTCCTCGGGTCTCGGGTCCTCCGTGAAGACCTCTATGCCAGTGTCATCATCACTGCGGGTTGCGAGCGGGTTGCTGCTGCGGCGGGGGTGGGGCGGAGGATCGCGATGCCGGCTCAGCATCGTGATGTCTATCGGCCATCGGCGATGGATGATGGCAACGTCTATCGACCCAACCCTAGGGTGAATCCTTTTGTGGCCCCCCTCCTCAAAAAAAAAATCATGACGCATAACATCCTCAAACTTACAATTGTACTTAATTTTAGATTTTAGATTCTGTTTGTAGTCTTTATTTCTCTGGTTTGTTAAATTTACATTTCACAAAATATAACATTGTATTAAAACAGTTTTGACAGTAAAACTAACATTGTCTGAAAAGTGCAACAAAAGTACTGAATACTGAACAGTAATTTATGATGTCCATAGTAGAAGATGAATAGTGAAAAGTTAACATATATATTTGTAAAAAAAGTGCATTAAACATTTTACATTGATGAATGACAGTGGCTCAAAAGTTTTGTTTGCAACCTGAACAGCAGTCTGATTTTTTTTTTTTTTTCTGCAAGAAACGTAAAAAAAAAAAAAACTTAAAAAGAAATTGTTTTACAATATAAAAGAAATGTACAATATTATACAAGTTTTACAGTATAAAAGAAATCATTTAATCATTTAGACACATCAATTTAGTAACCACTGTATATATACACACAACCTGCCTTAGTGGGAAGGGTGAGCCTGTCTGTCTTTGCAGAGCTTATCAATTCTGGGTGTTATTGGGGACAGGCAAACTCTCAAGTCATCTTCCACATTAAGCCGTGCCCTGTATTTTGTCTTTATTGCCATCATGGCTGAGAAAGATGTCTCACAAAGATATGTTGTTGGGAAAGGCAGCAATATTCTCATGGCCTGAAGAGCAACTTCCTTGTATTCCTTTTCAGCTGTGGGCCAAAATTCTGCTGGGCCCTGCTGATTAAATCTCATCCTAAGAGTACGATCACTGGACAATTCCAACAGTTCATCTTCAGCTTTTCCGCTGAGGCCACTGGTTATCACATCACAAGAAAAGGGATCTCAAACCCAGTCATATATTTCTCCATGTCAGTGTCTGGAAAGTAGTGACTGAAATGCTCATTCAGTGAGGTGAGGTGACTGGTAATGGTGTTGAGCATGAAGTCCACTCCCATGCCGTTTGTATCCACAAATTCAGACAGATTTGGAAACATGTCAGTGATGCCTCTTTGTAGTTTATGTACCCACAGGTCAATTTTTCTCCTGAATGCATTTATTTTGTCACTTGCCTCCAATATTGTGGAATAACATCCCTGAATGGACAGATTCAGTCCATTGAGACAACTGAAAATGTCTGCAAGGTAGGCTAGTTTTGCCATCCACTGTTGGTCAGAAAAAAGAACAGTTCTAGATCAGGTTTGTGTTCTTTCAAAAATTCATGAAGCTCACATCTCAGTTTGAACACTCGCTCTAAAACCTTTCCACGTGAGAGCCACCGCACTTCTGAGTGGAACAGTAGCCGATCATGAGCTGCTCCCATCTCTGTGCATAGTTTTGCGAAGAGACGTGACTTCAGCGGTCTTGACTTCACAAAGTTGACAGCCGCTACTACTACTTCCAACACATCGTGCAGATCGGGTGCCACTGACTTCGATGCAAGTGCTTGTCGATGAAGCATACAGTGAGTGGCCGCGATCTTTGGATTTGCGGCTTTAATTCGGGTGACAACTCCACTCCTGTGCCCAGTCATTGCTGCCGCACCGTCAGTGCAAACAGACACACATTTTTCCCAACTCAGTTGTTCTTCTACCATGAAAGTGTCCAACATTTTGAAAATTTCCTCACCTGTAGCTCTCCCCTCGAGTTCTTTTGAAAATAACAAATTTTACATAATTTTACTGTCCCATACATATCGAACGTACACTAACAACTGTGCAGCGCTGCTAACATCAGTTCATTCATCAAGCTGAAGCGCGAACTGCTCACACAAACGTAATCTTTCGGTCAGTTGAGATTTCACATCAAAAGAGATGACTTTGATCTGTCTGCTTACTGTGTCGTTGGATAGCGGTATGGATTTTATCTTGTTTGCGGCCTCCTCCCCGACCATCACTCTGCACATATCTACTGCTGCTGGAAGTATTAATTCCTCTCCGATTGTGTGAGGCTTTTTACATTTAGCTATTCGCAGGGCTGCAAGATACGATGCTTGCTGTGCTTTCTCAGGTATTGTCGCGATGTTAGTCAGTCGTACCTTCTGCTTGATATATTCTTCTTTTTTTCTCTGGAAAAAATCCTTACTTTTATTTGTATGCTCCGGATTAATTGTTGTCAGATGTTGGTTAAGTTTATATGGTTTCAGTGCTTCAACGGATAAAATCTTCAAGCACAGTGTGCACTGTGGTCTGCCGTCACTGTATTCCATAAAACCATATTTTATGTATGAGTTGTCAAATTTACGCAGTTTTGTTTTTTTCAAGCTAGGCTCCTCTGTATTAACCTTCTCAGCTGAGACACTGCATCCTCTATCTAAAAACGTATCCATTTTAAATTGTCTTTGCATTCATCAGTGTGTTCATGGCTAACTGTTCTGTGCACTGGTACGTCAACGGAGGTTTTGGTGACGTACGTTCAGCGTAGTGTGCTACATAAAATGTATATTTACATTTTTTTTGTACTTCTATATTTTTTTAAATACATTATAGTTTACATAGGTTGACAAGCCTGATTTACATACAGGTCTTTTTTTTTTTTTTTTTTTTTTTTAGATTCTACAATTTCGATGCGGCCCCCCTAGCACCATCTAGTGGCCCCCAGTTTGAGAACAACTGCCCTACAGGAGTCATTTACAAAATAATCTCTTTAAGTTCAGGCCCTGTACACTACTTTTGTGAGCTTTTACTGCTGATTAGAGTACCATGTACAATATTTATACTTTACACATAACTTTGACATACCTCTAAAATGATTTCCTGGACATAATCAGGGGGGTTGGCTGTAATTGTTGTCATTCAGGCCTGATTGTTTTGCCTGTAATCAATTATTTAAAACTTTTAGTAACAGGTAACAAAGTACTCAAGATATTCTAATACAAAGATTAAACAGAAGGTATGTATATTGATGCCCTAAAATGTTTTTACAAATTAAACAACAAGTAAAACACATGGGTAAACTTGCTTCTCCAGCCATAATTAGAGAGTTTTGGGGCCAAATTCAGTGTTTCTACCATATTTGTATAAAATTAGTCTTAAAATCTAATTCTGAGATGATTTTTTACAATGGTTTAAATTTGTATATGTCCATATTTAATATATAAAGTTTATATTTTCACAGAATGTTATTTATATTATATAGAACAACTTAATGTGTAATATAATAACAAACAGAAGCATAAACACATAGAAATATATGTAGTATAGTTTAGAGTAACAGTCAATAAGTCAATAAATCGATGATTAAACATAAATAGAGAATAAGATGAGTAATACATGTATACTACTACATCAATGCATTAAGCACGTGTCATCATGTACCTGTAACAGCGAGGATCTATCAGCAAAAGTGTATCAGACACCCCTCCCCCACACGCCTGTCGCACAACCTCCCCTCCCCCGCTTAATGAAGTTTAAACATTAAATGCAATTCACACTACTATTATTTATATTTAGTTAAAGCGATTTACAGTTCAACGTGTACAAAAATGTACGTTTAGATAAGAGAATTCTTCCAAGCATCTAGTATATAACTATGTTAACAATCATTTAACCCACACGGAACATTATATTATTATATAATATTATTATATTATTATATTATTCAAGTTATTTACGTTCAAGTTGAATATGTAATGTTAAATTAGTTATAAAGTTATGCAATCCGACGTTTCTACTAAAATAATACTGTATAATATATATTTAATGATATAAAACATTGCTTACCGCGTCCTGTAAAGTGTTTGCAGATTCCTCGGTCCTCATTTTTTCTGCCTGTGCGTATCTTTCTGCACATCTATCGTGATAAGTCCGCAGAGCCGCCATTCTGCGTGTAAATCGATCCATTATCGTATTCCTCATCGACCATTTTCCCGGGAAATGTCTGATGACGTCGTTCTCAACGTAACGTAAAATGCGTAAGATTTGCGCAACTGCCCACGTTGCGTAATTTTTTTTTTCCCAAACCAGTGGGTTTTCTACGCGAAAACCCCACCCTGGAGCCATGACTCACGTCTCTGCCTCGATTTCATTGGTTAACTATATCACAGCGCTGATTGGCTACACAACGTTACGCCAAACACACTAATTTTCATACAATACCCAAGAGGGATACACAAGTGTATAAAAAGTGAAACAATGTACTCGCAATTTACAATTTAAATAAAACGGTGTACAAAATGAATTAAAATAGTGCTTAAAACTACATATAGACTATAAAACATGCTCACAGAGTAGTTTAACACTTGAGTAAACTACAATCACGGATTATACAGAACAAAAACCGGCAAACACAAAAAGATTTTAAAAATATATATTTTATTTTTAAACTTATTATTAATTCCTTTGTATAGCAAACAATATGTGACCCTGGACCACAAAACCAGTCTCAAGTAGCACAGGTATATTTGTAGCAATAGCCAAAAAATACACTGTATTGGTCAAAATGATTTTTCTTTTACGCCAAAAATGATTAATTTAGATTAAAAATTATTTTCTACTGTAAATATATCAAAACTTAATTTTATATTAGTAATAGGAATTGCTAAGAACTTCATTTGAACAACTTTAAAGGAGATTTTCTCAAAAATTGTCCTGTCCTAACAAGCCATACATTAAAGGAAAGCTTACTTATTCAGCTTTCAGATGATGTATAAATCTCAATTTTTAAAAATGTATGACTGATTTTGTGGTCCAGGGTCACATATGACTTTCTTACCTGCTGTCCTAGCCCAGAATTCAAAAGACGTTAGGTGTATTTGACTTGAAGCGACATCAAAGTACTGAATGATTCAAAAGCATGTCTTTGTTTGCATTCATGTAATGATTACTGATGACCACAGTGCTGACTGGCCATACAATGCTTTATTTATTTGTTAAACAGATAAAATACAAAAAATGCCATGGTACACAAAAACATTACATACAATTCACAATTGCTATTAAAACTTTAAAAGGAGGCATGAAATTACTTTTTTTTCTGTGCAGTCGCTATTGTTATTGTAAATATGGCTTCATAACCTGCAGCCCTAGTCTAGAATTCATAAATAATACTTTGTTTGCATTAACTCATCGACTAATTAACCATTTTAAAACATTCAGAATTAACAAAATAAAGCCCCTCCATACACCCAAACCATACAAATATTTGTACCTTTTTTAAGCTTGATGTGAGTAATTCATTGCCACAGATTCTGACAGTCTGTGGCGAACCCTTACAGCGCTTTTTCCTGTATATCTGCTGTAGTCATGCTCTAAACCAGAACTACTTTTTCTGGGGCATCCAGTTGTCAAACGCCGCCTAGAACCAGTCTTAGTTGTTCTTCAGGCCACTGCTGTTGGCTGACAGCCAATAATAGGACCAGGTCGTCTAGCAGCTTGTCTTAACGCTGCTGCACGCTTTGACGCAGACATCCCTTTATCAAAACAGTAAAATGCAGAGATCAGTTGGGTTGGGTTGCACTTCATCTTTTCAAGCTGCTTGGCCATTGTAGTCATGGCATCATTGTAGTCAGCGTTTTCAGCCAGTTCACTCAGCAGTCCCAGCATCCGTCTCACAGGAGACTGAGGTATAAATGCTGTTTAAAGAGACAATAAAAAGAATTAAATAACAACAAACTGAGGGTTGTCTCAGTGATGATGGGCCCAAGCACCTCATTGTATGCATTTAACAATCTGGTAGTCTTTGGTTGTTAGTAGTATTTATTTATTTTTTTATTTTTTTATTTTTACATCTTTTTACTTTTGATAAAAACTTGGTGATTTTGGTAGCACTTTGGTAGCTACATGATCTTAAAATATAGGCATACTTAGGGGTCTAAAATTAAATCCACAAGAAACTAATACAAAATTGTCAAATATAGAACTTTTTCTTAGCGGTTCAATCTACAAATCAGTCACAACAGTAAAATGCACACAGTTAAATGCACAAAAAAAAAAAAAATGTACATGGTATGAAAAAAATACTATGAAAATCAATGGCTAGTCCTTGTGGTAGCCACTGACTTCCATAGTATGTTTTACTATACTATGCAAGTCAATGGCTACCAGCAACTGTTTGGATACCAACTAATAACCATTTTAGGGTTAAATTTACCTTTAAGGACCCCAAAATGCCCGAAACCTTGGGGAAGACAAACTTAGAAAAAGGTGCTTGGGCCCAAATAAACATTTAGACAGAATTTTTAATGTAACTCTAAGCTTCATGGACTCACCTCCCTCTGAGTTACCCTGCACACAGGGTTGGCTGGAGTATGAGTCCTCTATAGTAGGTGATGTTTGGTGCAATTGTGCAGAGCAGGAGAAAGACAGGTCCAGCTGATGCAACTCCGTTGTTCATAATATACACATCGACAATGTAATGTTTCTGTTAGATATGGCACCATTATAAAGAAAAAAATAAAAACAGCACCATCCCTCCCTTTATACTGACCATCATCTTGAGCACTGAGATGGTACTGATGATCAGTAGGGCAGGTTTCTTGCCTCTGAGGTATATCTATAATAATTGTATACTAATGGAAGCCGTTTAATTACTACATTAACAACAATAATATTGGTCATTTATTACAAGAGGTGTAACTATGTATAATGTTTTTTTTTTTGTCTCGTTTTGTTTTGTTGGAAAATCTAATTTTTATGTGTAAAGTACAGTAATGTGTATTTGGTTTTTGGGTACCTTGCAATATTCGTTTTGCATTTAAATTGTCTCTTGTAAGTGAATTCTGTGTATTTCTATAGGGGAGAAGACAGTGATGTTCTCTTGTTGGGGTGGGAAATAATTGTGACGAAATGGAAATGTGTTTCTCTGTTACCTGTCTTGCATAATCAAAAAACAATAAACACATTGTTCAAAAAAATTGTATACTAATGTCACACTGCTATTGTCACGAATCTGGTTGGTGTCCTGCTGTCCGCTCACCACCAGATGTCACCCTCACCTTATCACTCACTGACTGTTACATCACACCCCGGACTGCATCTCCCATCCTCCACCGCATTGATTGCGTCAGCCCCCGTGACCAATCAGGCTTTCTATAAAGCCCCGGTCCTTCCCAGTGCTCTTCACGGATTGTTGAATTGTTGTATTGTTGTATCGTTGTATTCCTAGTTCCTGTTCCAAGTTCCTGGTTTTTGATCTCTCGCCTGGTTATCTCGTTATCGTCTGTCTAGCCGCCGTTCACAAGATGGCGGCGGAAACAGAGCTCCGTCACGTCACAGCTGCCATACCAGAGCTATATGGAGGTACAGCTGCATTTCCTGAGTCAAGTCAAGTTTCCAAGTCAAGTCAAGTTGCAGCTGTGTTTCCTGAGTCTAGTCAAGTTCCCAAGTCAAGTCAAATTGCAGCTGTGTTTCTTGAGCTACTGCACAAGATGGCTGCCACGCCAGAGCCACTGCACAAGATGGCCGCCGTCTCCAAGCAACTGCACAAGATGGCCGCCGTCTCCAAGCAACTGCACAAGATGGCCGCCGTCTCCAAGCCACTCCACAATATGGCCGCCATTACAGAACCTGTGGTCATGATGGCCCACGTGCTGGACACACCTCTAGTGACGGTATGGGCAGCAAAAATGGCGCTCCTTCATGCCGCGGCGGCTACCCCAGAGTCAAGTCAAGACACAGAGTCAAGCCAAGTCACAGCTGTTCCCCACGAGTCAAGCCAAGTCACAGCTGTCCCCCACGAGTCAAGCCAAGTCACAGCTGTTCCTGAGTCAAGCCATGTTGTTCCTGAGCCAAGCCATGTTGTTCAGGAGTCAAGTCCCGTTACAGCGGATCTCCATGAGCCAAGCCAGGTTACAGCAGGTCCTCATGAGCCAAGCCAAGCTGCTGCTGTTTTTCCAGAGCCAAATCAAGCTTCAGCCGCTGCTCCAGAGTCAAGTCAGGCTACGGCTGTAGCCTCCAAGTCCAGTCAAGCCTCCAAGTCCAGTCAAGCCTCCAGGTCCAGTCAAGCTTCCAGGTCCAGTCAAGCTTCCAGGTCCAATCAAGCTTCCGAGTCCAGCAATGTCAAAGCGGTCGTTTCTGTGTCAAGCAACGTCAAGGCGGTCGTTCCTGAGTCAAGCAAGGTAACAGCCGTGGTTTCTGAGTCAAGTGAAGGCAATGATCTTCTCAAGCCAGTTCAAGTCACCGCTGGTCTTCACGTGTCAGATCAAGTCACTGCTGATCTCAATGAGCCAAGTCAAGTCACCGCTGGTCTCCATGAGTTAAAGCAGTTCACTACTGTTCTTCACAAATCGAGTCAAGTCACAGCCAATCTCCAAGAACCAAGTCAAACCACAGCTGATCTTCATGAGCCAAACAAAGTTATTGCTGCTGCTCCAGAGTCCAGTCACGTCCTGCCTGACGGCCCAGAGCCTCGCCATGTTTCGTTTGACTGCCCAGAGCCACGCCATGTCTCGTCTGACATCTCAGGGTCACGGCCTGTCTTGACGGCCAGCGTGCTGGACCCACCACCACTAGTGTCAGTGAGTGCTGCAAACATCCCAGTGGCATTAACACCTTCTAAAACCACCATTAAAGAGGTCCTGCCACCCGCTGCTGCTCTTCCCTTAATGGCAGTTGCCTTGTGGTGTGTGTGGGCTGCACACTCAGCTCCTGAGGTCACTTCTGTTCCCGAGTCAGCTCCTGAGGTCACATCTGTTCACAAGTCTGCCCCTGAGGTTACGCCTGATCACAAGCCAGCTCAAGAGCTCCCGCCTGATCACAAGCCTGCTCCAGAGCTCCTGTCTGATCTCAAGTCTGCTCCAGAGCTCCCGTCTGATCTCAAGTCTGCTCTAGAGCTCCCCTCACTTGGAGAAGCCATGCCAATGCCTCCAGAGGTGTCAGCCTTGGCTGTAGATCCTCCCATGGAGGCGGCATCCCTCTACAACCTCTCTGCTTCTCCCCTTATTCAGTCTGCTCCAGAGGACCCGTCTGGTCTCAAGTCTGCTCCAGAGGTCCCGTCTGGTCTCAGGGCTGCTCCAGAGGCCTTCCCCATCAGAGAAGCTGCGCCAATGCCTCCAGAGGTGTCAGCGTCGACTGTAGAACCTCCTATGGAGGCGGCGTTATCCTGTGGTCTCTCTGCTTCTCTCCCTGTTCTCTCTGCCTCCTCTGTCCCTGCTCTCCCCAGGTCCCAGTCCATGATGCGAGTTCCTGCTCAGCCCTGGAGGGCTCTGGCGCCTCCTGTTCCGCCCTGGAGGGCCTCGGTGCCTCCTGTTCCGCCTCCTGCTTCGCCTCCGGTTCCGCCCTGGAGGGCTCCTGCTCCGCCTCCGGTTCCGCCCTGGAGGGCTCCTGCTCTGCCCCCGCCCTGGAGGGCTCCTGCACCGCCCTGGAGGGCTCCTGCTCCGCCCTGGAGGGCTCCTGCGCCTCCTGCTCCGCCTACGACTCCGCCCTGGAGGGCTCCTGCGCCTCCTGTTCTGCCCTGGAGCACCCCTGCTCCGCCTCCGGCCCCGCCCTGGAGGTTACCTGCTCTGTCGGTCCTGCCTCAATCACCGGGCCCCCACATGGACCTGGCCCTTGCCCTGTCTCGCTCCCACCCCACTGCTCCCCTGGACTGTTGCTCCCTTCGAGCGTCTGGAAGCCGCTCCTTGGGGGGGGGCTATGTCACGAATCTGGTCGGTGTCCTGCTGTCCGCTCACCACCAGATGTCACCCTCACCTTATCACTCACTGACTGTTACATCACACCCCGGACTGCATCTCCCATCCTCCACCGCATTGATTGCGTCAGCCCCCGTGACCAATCAGGCTTTCTATAAAGCCCCGGTCCTTCCCAGTGCTCTTCACGGATTGTTGAATTGTTGAATTGTTGTATCGTTGTATCGTTGTATTCCTAGTTCCTGTTCCAAGTTCCTAGTTCCTGGTTTTTGACCTCTCGCCTGGTTATCTCGTTATCGTCTGTCTAGCCGCCTGCCTTTTCGGACTATTGCTCGTCTTCCTGGACTATTCTCTCATCTCGCCTCCTACATTCCTGTTTACTGTTGTTTGACCCTGCCTGCACGACCATGTATCTGTCTCGTCCATGTAATAAAAGCTTGCAAGTGGATCCGCTCACCTCACGTCTCTCCTTCCCGGTTACAGCTATACTAGTTGTTTTGTTAAGAATAAAGCATGATAAAGGTTCTATGTCCCATTTGAACTTTCTTACCTGGAGCTGATGTGCTTGGCGTTGGCGTATTTTGCCGTAAAGGGTTTAGAAATTCAGGAGAAACTGAGGCTGTGAAGATGATGAACAGGACATACAATTAATATACTGAATTAATAGTTAAAATATCTAAAGAAGATGGTATTTCAAAACAGCATCAGTAAGTGTGTGACAACCTATGCTGCAAAGAAAAAAAAATACCTTTTGTTAATTTCAGCAGCTCAGCCCTCATTTCAGCGGTTGTCGGGAGAAAGTTGATGGAGGAGATGTTGTAATTTTGCACTACTGCTGCCTGGTGTTTGCATGGTGCTCCACTATGGCCAGCTGGACATGTGCAGAGCTCCAACTCCATGTCCACTGTATAGGTGTGCCCTGATGTGGAGGATCTCACCTGAAATTTCTTCTCTCCGACCTAACAGTAACATGAGGACAAAAAAAAATATATTATTCAGACATATTTGATGCTTCTCAATTCTAAAAATGCATAGAACAGACTTGCATTCTTGTGTAGACCTGTCTTGCCAGACTCGCTTTAAAGAATGAACTCGGAAGAACACTAGGACACAGAACGTATCTTTGTAAGAACTGAGATGCACAGTGATCTTCTTGTTCAACTAACCATTCCAACACATTTTAAGTAGAGGGACAACACAACAAATGACACAATGATTACGTCACAGATGTTATAACCTATTACAAGTTTTGGTTACATTACTGTTTATATTATTTTAGATATTTTTAATTTACTGCATGTATTTCTGAAAATATCTATACATTTTTAATGTTACTAATGCTTTGTCAATGTTAAGATTCTTTTTAATATACCAATAAAAAAAATACTGCAGACTTCTCTAAGTCTCTATCACTATTAAATCTGTTTAAACCCTAAACAACAAATATTTACTTTTTACATCAGAAAATGTTCATGTGTCCTCTGTACTTGCATTTTTATTGGAGTTGAACTTTGACAGCTGATGACGATATTATGAAAACACAACTCTGCAAGAGGCATATTGAGAAACATCCATTTGCAAAAAGAACCCATATTTTTTTTTTATAATGATTCATATTAAAAAAATAATAAAAAAAAAAAACAGACAAGAGTGGAAGACTTTTGTTGCTGCCCTACATGCCAAGGGCATTATGGGTAGTAAATGAGTAAGTAATATTTAAAAATTATATTTTACCTGAGAAATATCAGATGCTTTGATATTACTTTCTGTAGCATGGAATCTTGACTGGTGGAATGCCTCCCATTGGCCAAGTGCAATGTCTGTCACTCGTGCTTCATAGTACACCTCTAGTCGGGGGGATGAAAAGGTTGAATAACTGAGGAAGATTGAATGCTTTTGTCCTTTGAAGTATTTTGTCTTTCAAGACGCGCATTGCAGCCTCCATGTAGTTGTTCGTTTGGTTGCCACTTGTCGGCAAGTCCCTCCTATAGCTGAGAGCCCAACTCTCACGTCGACTGTAAAGATTCTGTTGGTAGGTCAGGAACTTCCTGTATCTGTAATGTAGGGTTTTAGGTCAAATTTAAGTGATTCAATTGAGAATCGAATCCAAAGGATTCGGATTTAACTTGATTAACTGATTCAGAGTTAGTAATTTACACCTTTATCAACTGTTCGTCCAGCGAACGTTCAACTTAGGATATTTTACCAACTCTGGATGTTTATATTATTCCCGTGGCCATCGGATTATAATATAAACCAAAATATTCGTTCGTTATGAGCTAGGTAGCAACATCTAGGGCACAGGCAATAGTTGTGAACAGAAATACAAGACAATGTTCTTTTCAATGAAACAAGAATTTATTTAACTACTCTAAGATACATGAACTAAACTACTAACAATTAAACACACACACAGGCATACGGTTCACTGAATGAGAGTCTATGGATTTGAAGGGAATCCCAAAACTACTAGTATCTGCTACTAGTTCTTAAATTGCAACTTGAGAAACCATAAAAGCAGAGATTTATCTTTTAGCTGCTTAAGGAAATTTAGCACCAGTTCAGCAAGAGATTAAGGAGACCTTGTTTTACTTGCGTTCGGGTTTTCCTTGGTGGGCTCGTCTTAGCGGAGGGAATCACGCCACTTCTGATTGGTTGCTTAGTTCTTTGGATGACGTCTTTGGGGAAGCCTTCGGTGGTGATTGGTCAGTTGGAGAGGCTGGATGAAGCTTCGGTTGGTTGCTTGGTTACACGGAGGATGCTCTCGGAGCTCAGGTGAGCGCTGGCGAGGTGTTTCAAGCTGCTTCCGCTGTTCGGTGTTTCACGCAGTTTGGTCAGTTCGAGCTTCGGTTGACTGACTGGTTATCAAGCGTGATGAGCTGGAAGTTCTTTGCAAGTCGGCGTTGCGGGTCGCAAGGACTTTGAGAGTTTCGCGAAGCTTTAGCTGGTTCTGTAGAGTTCTGGATGGCACAGTCACGCTGTGATCAAGCTGGGCAGATGCAACAGGCGAAAGGCGAGATGCAAAAGGCGAAAGGCGAGATGCAACAGGCGAAAGGCGCTGTGTTATGTTGGACATTTGAATTTAACCGGGCCGACGAAGTCCGTCCCATGAAGTTGCGTTCCAATCATTTGGGTTGCAAGGCGGGGCTCCGCCCATACTGTTGCTCATTCGTGCATATTTTAGCATAATGTCTTTCTGTCACATAGAGGCAACTTTCCTGCAAGAGTTTGTTGGTCTCTTTAATAAGTGTTGAAATGCGAACCTTTTACATAATATCAACCTTTCATTCACGTCGACATCTTGGAAATAAAATGAGCTTTCATTTAATACCAAACATCAGGCATCTTGCATACACACTAATAACTTTTGTCTAGCTAACTGGTTATACACACATTGATTAGCTGCGTAGGCTATAATAAACACACCAAGCATATAAGAAACATAGACAACATATAATTATGGGTTATTTGCACTACTAGTAGTAGAGATAAATGATTGTCTTTAGGATCATGGGTATAAGTTTGCGTATTCTTTGTTGGAGGGAAAGAACATTTGCCGTATCTGAGAGGGGAAGAAAGGAATGCTGGGTGTCATGTTGTAGTGACCCGCGTACCCTGCGGGTGGGACGCGTCAATGTAAATCTGTCTTTCATGTTTGTTCGATTGCCAATTTATGTATTGTTGGTCAGCAGTTGCCCCGGCCATCTGTTTTGAGATGGCCTCAGAAGAGAGGGGGAGATTCCTCTTATCACTATTTTATTGTTCCTTTGGTACTCGTGAGGGGTCTGGCTGATCACTTTCTCTTCCTGTGTCTCTTCTTATATCAGCAGACCAGTCAAGGAGCACCATTAACCATGTGGTTTGTACGGGGGTGTTTTGTCCCCTGGGGAGATAACGCAGGATTGATCCAGACAAGGAAGTGTCATTGTAGGGATCAGAAGATTCCAATACTCTCTTGAGAGTTTGCAGGGATGGCTGTAAATGAAGTTTATTATTCATGCTGGTTGGAGGGGGCAGCTTTAGATTCTCCTGGAATGTTGTGATGCTGTCTCTCTTTTGGTGACTGGTTCGATAGAGGCCTTACAGTAACGAGTCACAAAAGAAACTGTAAAGAATAAATACAACATAACAAAACCCTCTGAGTAGGCCTCTGGAGAGTAAACGCATCAAAAGTACTACTAAAATATTTAAGCTATCTCCACCTGTCTATTACTTTCCCTACCTCGTGGTCAAAGGGTTGTCAAGGGCTTGCTGGTAGAGTAACTCCACTGTACTCATCTTCCTGGCATAAAGCATGTCTTTTACTATGCTGAACAGTGTCTGCCTGTCCTTCATCTCAATTTTGTGATCTTTGTTCCACAACCATCTCCACACAGCTTGCAGAAGATGAAATATGCAGAGCAACTGTGTGGCTTCTGGAAAGACCTGTGCTATAGCTCCCTTCTCTGCCTTTGAGTCATCTGTAAGAAACAAACGTGGGCCTGCCTGAAAGCTGAAGGTCTGGGCAAATGGCACGGTTGGCTGAGGCATATACATATTTGTTGTCATGCTCAGCCAACAGGTCACTTTTAAGTACAGCCAGAGCTGATGTTGGGCTGTGCCCAATCTCAAACAGCTGAGTCAGGGTTTCAATTGCCTTGACCCCTACATCCTTGTGCCTCAGTGCCTCCGCAACAAAGATGTTATGGTTATGTACATTGTACAAGTGCACAGAAGTTGGATAAGTGGGTATATGGGGATCATTGCTCCTAAAAAACAAACACAAATCACACAAAGAAGCTGGCAAAAACACTTATTTGATCCCATCTTGACATTTCTAACTCACCTGCTAGATCCTCCCCTTTTGTCTACAGTCTTCACCAGAGTGCAAACCATTTTTGCCTCACAGCATGTATTTTTTGACAGCCGTCTTTTATTAGCCGTGCCTGATCGGACATAAACATTGTGCTGGCACCTATAATGAGCCTATAGACAGAGTATAAATGTTTAAATATGCACAGAAGTGTGTCAAAATCTTAGACATGTTAGAATTTTTATTTTGTTATTTATATCTTTTGCATTAGGCTGACAACAGAAAATATTATTTTACATGTCCAAACTTTAATTTTGAAATTAATTATTACTACTACTACAACAACAACAACAACAACAACAACAACAACAACAACAACAACAACAACAACAACAACTAGTACTACTATTATTATTATTATTCCTTTTTTATCCAGGAACATCTCTCCTTACAAGGAGAAAATTGCAGCAGCAACAAATAAGCCAATAAGAATTCTGTATTCATAAAGAGTCTAACAACAAACAGTATGGACCACATAGAGATCTGATCTCACTATCGTCGAGTCCAACAGGGATTACATGAAGAGACAAAAAATGAGATGGGCTAAATTCTGTGTCAATATCTCCAAGACATTTGGAGAAATCTACCTGCAAACCCAACAAATTTCTAAGCATTTGTGAAAAATGCTTAAAATTGGGGATGCTTTCACAAATAATGTCATAAATTATGTATTTTTATTAAATAATGTCATGAATATTTGTTTTTATTATTATTATAGATTTGTTACTTGCAGGTTTATTTGCAGGTAGATTTCTCCAAGCATATTGGAGATGTTGCCACAGGATTTAGTCTAGATGATGGTGAGATTAGGTCTGTGTGTGAACCATATGATTTCATACTCCATGTGCATTCGAAAATCACTTTGTTTTTTATATATATATATATATATATATATATATATATATATATATATATATATATATATATACACACACACACACACACACACACACACATCACTTGTTGTAGAGTTGTATGAATACTGGAGCCTACAAATGGCCAGTCCATCACAAGGATAAAAATCTCACTGGATTATTACAATTAACTATATAAATCATTGTCTTAAAATTTGGGTGAAGAAGCTAATGTGCTTTTTGCACAGTACAGCACTGTATGTTACAACATTTAATGTAACGTCATTTTCAGTGTAACTAATTGTCCTACTGTCACGAACGCGGTCTCTGTGACTCCTCCTGTCCCGCGCCAGCGGGAACCCTCACCCGAGTACTGACTTCATTTCCCACAATCCCATGCCTGGGGACTCTCACTTCCGGTTCCGAGTCGCCCGGGTCACTTCCTCTCTGGCGGCCATTTCAGCGTGCTTCGCCGGCTCGCTCGTTGCGAAGTTTTGTCGGCTATGTCCCCAATCCTGAGCGTTTTTCTATCGGACTGTCTTTCTGTTGCCAACCGGACTGTTTGTATCGTGTGTGAACCTTTGCTGCCTGCCTTGTATCGACCCCCGCTTGTCTCACGGATTACTGCCTTTGATCGCCGCCCGCCCCAACCATTTGCATGGACTATTACCACTCGTTTGAATTTGCCTTCACCACGTCAGTCTGCCGTTGTTGACCACAGCCTGTTTACACTGTCCGATTTAATAAAACAGTTGCGAATGGATCAAACGTCTCATGATTCGTCAGTAGCCTCGTCACAGAAAACTTTGCCATCGACGGATCCAGCGACAGTTTCCCAGATCGCGTCTGAGATGTCAGCTCAGGCAACAATGCTGACCCAGCACCAGCAGCAACTGGATCGCCTGACCGCCCTGACTGAACAACTCGTGCAGGCAATCCAAGGTATGCAGGCCGCTCCACCTCCTGTCGCCTCACCTTCACCTGCACAACTCCCGGCAGCACAACCAGTCACCGCCAGCCCCAAACTCACTTTCCCGGAAAAGTTCGACGGGACCGCTGTTAAGTGTAAGGGGTTTCTGCTTCAGTGCACACTTTTCGTCAATCAGCAACCTAATCTGTACGCGTCGGATGAGAGCAAGATCGCCTTCGTTTGCTCAGTCCTGACGGGAAAGGCGCTAGATGCTAGGTGCTACTCAGTTGTGGTGGGAGATCCATCAGGACCAATGCATTAATTGACTCCGGTGCTGCTGGCAATTTCATTGACAAGGACTTTGCTAAAATTAACCAACTGCCTCTCTTTCCTTGACGGGAGACCACTAGGAACTGGACGCATTGACCACACCACCACTGATCTCACTCTCCGCATAGAACCCGGTCACCAGGAAACCATCCGATTCTTCGTCATTACATCTCCTCAGTCACCCCTCATCCTGGGTTTCCCCTGGTTGGACCGCCACGAACCCACCATCGCCTGGGCTAGAGGCGTCGTCACTCACTGGTCATCACACTGCCAACAATCTTGCATCCGGTCTCCTCCCAAGACCCCACCCTGCTTAACCACACCATCTCCCAACAGCACCATCCCGGCCGAATACCATGACCTGCTTGAGGCCTTCAGCACTGCCAAGGCCACCGAATTACCGCCCCACAGACCAGGGGACTGCGCTATTGAGCTCGTGGCTGGAGCTGTACCACCTCGGGGCCGCATCTTCCCGCTTTTACAGCCTGAGACCGAAGCCATGGAGCGTTACATCAAGGAGGAGCTCGCTAAGGGATTTATCCGACCCTCCACCTCTCCAGCTTCGGTGGGCTTCTTCTTTGTTAAGAAGAAGGACGGAGGACTGCGACCTTGCATCGATTACCGCGCTCTTAACGAGGTGACTGTAAAATACAGATATCCGCTACCGCTCGTTCCCCCGGCTCTGGAGCAGCTCCGGTCAGCTCGCTTCTACACCAAGCTGGACCTACGCTCGGCCTACAATTTGATACGCATCCGTAAAGGGGACGAGTGGAAAACAGCCTTCTCCACGACCTCTGGACACTACGAATATAGGGTGATGCCCTTCGGGCTGGCCAACAGTCCATCGTACTTCCAGGCTTTCGTCAACGATGTCTTCCGCGATATGCTGAATCGGTGGGTGATTGTGTACATTGACGACATTCTCATTTATTCTAATACGTATGCCGACCACGTTCGACACGTCAGGACAGTGCTCCAGCGCCTCATTCAGCATAAGTTGTATGCCAAAGAAGAAAAATGCCAGTTCCATCAAGAAAGTGTTGTCTTCCTGGGGTACATAATCAGTCCTGAGGGCGTGGCTATGGACGATACTAAAGTAAATGCCGTTCGTAACTGGCCTCTCCCCAAGACCCTCAAAGAACTTCAGAGGTTCTTGGGATTTTCGAACTTTTACCGCAGGTTCATACATAATTTCAGCACCGTAGCCGTCCCGCTAACCGCCATGGTCAAGAGGGATAACACCCGCCTGAACTGGTCCTCCGACGCTCTACGTGCCTTCCAGGATCTACGTCAGCGATTCACCACCGCACCTATTCTCCGTCACCCTGATCCTCAGCAGTCTTTCATCGTCGAGGTCGATGCTTCCAGTACTGGAGTAGGTGCCGTTCTCTCACAGCGCCAGGGCCAACTATCTAAGACCTACCCCTGCGCCTTTTACTCTCACAAGCTCAGTCCAGCCGAGAAAAATTATGATGTAGGAAATCGTGAGCTGCTCGCTATGAAGCTCGCTCTGGAGGAGTGGCGGCACTGGTTGGAGGGAGCATCCATTCATCATTCTGACGGACCATAAGAACCTGGAGTATCTGCGAACGGCCAAGGTCCTCAACCATCGTCAGGCCAGATGGTCATTATTCTTCACCAGGTTCAACTTCACAATTAGTTATCGCCCAGGGTCCCAGAATACCAAGGCCGACGCCCTGTCCCGTGTTCACGAACCCGATCATGCCTCCTCACCTCCCGAAACTATCTTACCTACCTCAGTAATCGTCGCACCCGTCACTTGGAATCTCATGACAGAGATCACTGAGGCCCAGACCCAGGACCCCCCTCCAGCAAATTGTCCCAGAGACCTTAACTATGTTCCTGCCACTCTCCGCCAACGTGTCCTCTCGGAGGTCCATGCCACACCAAGCTCCGGTCACCCAGGGATTGAGGCCACCATTCATTTCCTCCGCAATCGTTACTGGTGGCCTGCCAGACACTATAACATTCATCAAACACTGTGTTATTTGCAACACCTCCAAGACCTCCCATCAACTACCTGTTGGCTTGCTGCAGCCCTTGCCGATCCCCAAGCGCCCATGGTCTCATATCGCAGTGGACTTTGTAATCGACCTGCCCCCGTCCCAAGGACATACCACCATTTTGTCTGTTGTGGACAGGTTCTCCAAGGGCTGCCGTTTTATACCTCTCCCCAAGCTACCCACTGCCATGGAGACGGCAGAGGCTCTGTGCAACGCCGTATTTAGGTTTTATGGCCTACCAGAAGATATCATCTCTGACCGCGGTCCACAATTCACCTCACGACTCTGGTCCAGCTTCTTCCATCTCCTGGGCGTCAACGTGAGCCTCACGTCAGGCTACCACCCGGAAGCCAACGGACAGGTCAAAAGGTTAAATCAAGAGTTAACCCGCTTCCTGCGCTTGTATTGTCAAGATCGTCAAGGGGACTGGAGCCGGTTCCTCCTCTGGGCCGAATATGCCCAGAACTCCATCCGGAAGCCCACTACTAACATGACCTTCTTCCAATGCGTGCTGGGCTTCCAACCATCCTTATTCCCCTGGTCCGGGGAGCCCTCAGACCTGCCCGCTGTCAACTCATGGTTCCAGCAGAGTGAGGCCACCTGGAACCACCTCCAAAGAGCTGTCCGTCGCAACCAGACCCAGGCTGACCGCCGGCGCCGGCCCAATCCTCCTTATGAGCCCGGACAATGGGTCTGGCTCTCTACCCGGGACCTACGTCTCCGACTACCCTGCAGAAAGTTGAGCCCCAGGTACGTGGGTCCATTCAAAATAATCCGTCAAATTACACCAGTATCATTTAGACTTGATTTACCTGCCGAATATCGTATCTCACCCACTTTCCATGTGTCTCTGTTAAAGCCCGCTGGTCGTCCAGGAGGGACGGAGATTCTAGATGAGACCGCTCCGCAGAGGCCTGCCCCCCTGATTCCCGACGCCGGAGCGGTCATCTACAGTACCTGGTCGACTGGGAGGACTATGGACCCGAGGAGCGGTCTTGGGTGCCCGCCGAGGACATTCTGGACCCTTCGCTTACCAGAGACTTCCACGCTAGTGGAACCCTCCACTAGTGGAACCCTCACCCGAGTACTGACTTCATTTCCCACAATCCCGTGCCTGGGGACTCTCACTTCCGGTTCCGGGTCGCCCGGGTCACTTCCTCTCTGGCGGCCATTTCAGCGTGCTCGCTCGTTGCGAAGTTTTGTCGGCTATGTCCCCAATCCTGAGCGTTTTCCTGAGCGGATTGTCTTTCTGTTGCCAACCGGACTGTTTGTATCATGTGTGAACCTTTGCTGCCTGCCTTGTATCGACCCCCGCTTGTCTCACGGATTACTGCCTTTGATCGCCACCTGCCCCGACCATTTGCATGGACTATTACCACTCGTTTGAATTTGCCTTCACCACGTCAGTCTGCCGTTGTTGACCACAGCCTGTTTACACTGTCCGATTTAATAAAACTGTTGCGAATGGATCCAACGTCTCATGATTCGTCAGTAGCCTCGTCACACCTACTTACATAGTGTAAAGATGAATTAACTGATTTAACATTACCTTATAAAGCACACGTCGTCCCTTATTTGGTTTTGTCACTGCCACTCTCCAAGTCACTCCAGATGACTCACTAAGCTTTTTCAGCCATTCCTTTACTTCTGAAATCTCTGTCAGTGCAATTCTTAGCGATGCCTCAAAACTCGTGTGTAATGTATATTGTTTCTATTCAAAGATTTCTATTGTGAATAAATGCTGTTCTTTCCAACTGTTTCCAACACTGATAATAAATCAGCATATTAGAATGATTTCTGAAGGATAACATGACACTGAAGACTGGAGTAATGATGCTGAAAATTCCGGTTTGCATCATAGGAATAAATTATAATTTAAAGTATATTCAAATAGAAAACCCATAATTTAAATTGAAATAATATGTCACAATATTACAGGTTTTTCTGTATTTTTGATTAAATTAAATGGAAAGTTCATGAGCAGAAGGGACTTCTTTATAAAACAAAAACAAAACAAAAACAACATTACAAATCTTACTGATCCCAAACTTTTGAACGGCAGCGTGTGTGTAAATATATATATATATATATGTGTGTGTGTGTATATATATATATATATATATATATATATATATATATATATATAAAATGTTACAGAAAATTAACTGAATTCAAAATTTTAACCTTAAGATGTACGGCTTGGCCTTCTTCACAGCCTAAACAAGCGTAGGACTCTCCTGAGGGCGATCGAAGATAAAGATAAATGTTAAAATGAAAACTATAATAATAATAATAATAATAATAATAATAATAATAATTACCAAAAAAAAAAAAAAACCAACAAAAAAAAAAAACCAACAAATACTTCCAAAAATAAAATGTTATTAAAAAGAACCGTTGAACCGGTGACCGCGTAACCGGATTGACCAATGAAATCGAGCCAGAGACGTGAGTCATGGCTTCGCGTAGAGGGCGTGGTTTGCGCTTAACTGGTTTGGGAAAAGAAATGACGCGCCCACGTTACCTAACTATTTGTGACCAGCGTCAAACTTTTAATACTGTTTCTTGATACTTTTACTTAAGATATTAATAGCTTCAAAGACCAAATAAACAAATATGTGACACAGCATGTGAAAATACATATATATTAGAACAAATCACCTTTGTATGCTTTCCTGTAACCTATTCACAGTGATCTTATATGTATCTGTCCATTTGCCCACCTTTGCAGAGTCTTATCCAATCAAAAAAAATAAATCGATTTGTGATTTCCCGGCCAATAAGAAAATGTTTTGCAGTACACGCGTCGGGCCGTTAGGGGGAGCGCGGGAGACTTAAGATAACACAGACTGACCATGATTTGCTATCGAAACGAGGACATCTGGGAAACTTCCGCAGTACCGTGGCCATGCCTCTAGGATGCGCTAGGAAGCAAAATAAAGTGAGGACCAAATTTTTGTCCCCACTTTACCCAAATGTCCTCACTTAAAAGGTGTTTTGTCACAATTCGGTCCTCAGTAATATAGTACAACAGATGTGTGTGTGTGTGTGTGTGTGTGTGTGCACATATGTATGTATGTATGCATGTATGTGTATATGTATGTATATGTATATGTATATGTATATGTATATATATATATATATATATATATATATATATATATATATACACACACACACACACACACACATATATATATATATATATATATATATATATATACACACACATACACATACATATATACATATATACATATATATATATATATATATATATACACACACACACACACACACACACACACACATATATATATACATATATACATATATATATATATATATATATATATATATATATATATATATATACATACACACACACACACACACACACACACACACACACACACACATATATATATATATATATATATATATATATATATATATATATATATATATATATATATATATATATATATATATATATATATATATATATATATACACACACACACACACACACACATATATATATATATATATATACATATATATATATATATATATATATATATATATATATACATACACACACACACACACACACACACACACACACACATATATATATATATATATATATATATATATATAAATAATTTAAATAGCATTGGTGCTGGTAAGGGTAAGGTTTTTGGCCTGTCCCTCACTATGATTTTTCTTTTTCAGCAGGCAGGACTTTTAATTTGCAAAATAAAGGCAAAATGATATAAGATTACATTTGCATGTTGTTATGCAATTTATTTATACTTTATCTATAAAATATAAATGTGGGGGCCATCATGCAATGTCAATCCTCTTACCATTTTTAAAATGTAAATTTAAAATAATTAATTAGGTTTGACCCTGTTTTTAAAGATTGTCTGTGTAAAATTCAAATATACTAAAGGTCACCCTGGGTATATTATTGAGCTAAAGCCTGTATCAGGTGGAACACCATCAGTGGTGTCTGAGTTTTAATTAAAGGGGTCATCGGATGCCCATTTTCCACAAGTTGATATGATTCTTTAGGGTCTTAATGAAAAGTCTCTAATATACTTTGATTAAAAATTCTCAATGGTTTTGTAAAACAACACCCTTTTTACCTTGTCAAAATGAGCTCTGCAAAAATCATCTCATTCTAAGGGGTTGTTCCTTTAAATGCAAATGAGCTCTGCTCACCCCGCCCCTCTCTTCTCTCTGTGGAAAGACGGTCTTGTGTACATTAGCTGCATTTAGCCGCTAAACTTCCTAACTACCACGTTATAAGGAAAGGCAATCACAAAGATTCATAAAAAACACTAATGCTCACTTCTCCTGTAAGTGAAGCTGGATCATGAATGATTTGCACGAACATAGACGGATATATGTAGATCGGGAGGTGCATTCCCTTCACATACAAACATAATCTACTGCATCTTCAGCGGCTCAGATGTCGGGAGTAAATGACGACCACTATGTTCATTATTACATCCAGCAACACAACACCTCAATCGCTCAATCGAAAATATTCTTGTCTAACTTACATCCCTGCTCTGGCATCAGAACATGGAAAGTTACTGGACTGTTACAGCTGATCTGAGGTAAGACGCTCATGTCAATCAACTATCATGGGAGTGTCCTCTGTGGGTGTGACGCCACAACAACAGGCATCTGAGAACGGCTCGATTTGAAAAAGGGGATATTATTTTTACAGATCAATTAAAAACCACTGCATGGATTTTTATCATTATAGGGTAGATTTGTACATACACTGCCAACACACATTAATATTTAAACACCATGAAAAAGTGAACTTAGCATCCGATGACCCCTTTAAGGTAGAAAAATAGTCATAAAATAATAAATCACATAGCCTGAGATGGCACAATACAATTTCTTGTCATTTTAATGTATCTTCATTTCATAGATATTTAAAGAAAATATTAATTAAACATTTGATTATATATATATATATATATATATATATACACACACACACACACACACACACACATTTGCACCCCCGATCAGGGAGGGGGTTGTGGCCCAATTCGAGGCTTGTCACAAATTATTTATTTGTCCAAAAAAATACTTTGTGTAGTGTCATTATGATTACTTAACTGCTCCAAATCACAGTCTTACATGTCTGTGGTCTCCCATGCAGACATGTTCTCAACTCCTTAAAGTGAAGTCCAAGTCATGTCTCAAGTCTTTGTTCTATTTTAGCAATTGTTCTTTCAGCGAGTTCTTGTAATTAACAGTGTGTGAGGCAACATCAGTTTTGAAATATTAAAACTAATTACTTCCACAGAAAGTCTTGTTCATTTTTTCAAAACACAAACTTTTACTGAAGTTATTTAATTTTATACAGAATCAGACAAATTTACATTCAAACTATTACATTTGATCCAAACATTTCCCTGTAAATAAAATATCACACATTTATAGAAAATTCAGGAAATATGACCTTCTTCCCCCTCTTTTACTTCTCTTAAGTGCATAGACCTAAATTAATTAATTTACAACTTAAAATTACTCTGCATATTAATGAGATATCTGGTATGCAATTAATACATTTTTAAATTACAAAATGTAAAATTTTAAAATTTATCAAGTAGCCTATTAGTGTATTTCTTACAACTGCATAATTTCAATCCACTTAAGAAAGAACAATCCACTTAAGACAAAAAAAGGTTATCTAAAAAATGAGACAATAGGTTGTTTGCAATCATGTGATTCTGATGATGCACAAAATGCAGCTAGAGGGCAGGAAGTGATATTTCTCTGTAGGATTCATTAGCAGAAACTCAAAATGTCTATGTTTTGAGTTGTTTATGGAAATTGGTCAAAATGAGAATTTAATTTCATACTGTGTATGAAAATTTGCTGTTCATAAGAAGGAAAAGGCAAGAAATTTACTGAAAAACCAAGGGAAAAGTGGCTTGTAAACCTGTGTCTGCAGTCAGGAGGAGAGTCAGATAATGCTTGTGTGTGCAAATGGTTAATAAAAGATATAATAATATTAGATATAATATTAGATATAAGATTTAATATTAGAATATTAAATAGATACAGTGTGAAACAGTGAGAATTCACTCAATGCTAAATGTCACATGCAGACACGATGTAAATAAAATATTATTTTTGCAGTTGATTACAACTGAACCTTGTGAGATTGTGATAAATTGAAGTGAGTCACAGCTTTTTAGTGACAATATGGAAACAATATTTGCTCGTTTTCTAGACTATAATCAATTCAGAATTTGAAAAAAGTTTGACTTTACGTGCTGCTAACAGGGCCAATAGCCAAAAAACCTGTACAGCAGTAGTTTCAGGACTGACATATAACCTGCATCCTTCATATAAATGTGGGAATCACTTTCGAAATAGTTTTTTTGCAATCAGGTTTAGTTTATATCCACCGCCTCGACAGCATGCAACTACTTCAATTTAGTTGAAAAATTACTCCTCTTCACTTAACGATCACGTCCAAAACATGCTGTGATTTTCTGTTTATACCTTTCTCTTGTAATAGTGTCTAAACCAGTACGGTACAGACTGGCCAACCACAGTACAGCCAATGTTTCATAGTACTCAATTGATGCTTGGATTTCATGTTGCAGAATCCCTGAAGATGAGACATCTGTCTGTCTCCTGTTTCTTGCCCTACAATGGCAAAGTCACAAGTGCCAGACTTGAGTACCTTCGAAATGTAACGCAACTCCTCGGGCGTCGGTTGATGGTGAAACACCAGTGTTTCACAGGTTGTTCAGCCCTGGAAGTGCCCTGACGTAGTCATCCAAATGGTGCGCCTTAGACTTGGCTTTGGGCATAGTATTGACAGAATAAGTGAGTATTTTCGGCAAAATTTTAGGGTGTGTGCTGTGTGCCGCGGTGGCCACCCGTAAGTCTCGTTGGCCCAGAATGTTGCTCCTCGCTGAGAGAATCTGGTTAAGAGATGGTGTTTCACCCTGAATCATCCGACGGACGATGAGTTGTGTCTCGTTTGTGAAGTTCTCACAGAAGCGAACTGTGATTTTGCCGTCGTCATTCGTGAAGTAGGAGAAAATGGCACCCCTCATCTCTAAGGATTCATCAATATAAAGGTCAAGTGACATCTAACAACAATGAAGAGATGGTTGTCTTCATAGCGTATAAAAGCGGAAGGACATTCCTCTGAAATAGCTTTCAAATTCCCGGAAGTGGTCTTCGCAATCTCAATCGCACGCTTCAAGTCATTTCTCGCATGTTCGACAGAAGGAGTCCCAATGCGAAGGTAAATATCGCCGCCCTTAGAACAATACTCATCATTTTGCAAGTCAGATCCAAGAGCAGCCTCGTAAGTCCACGTGGCGACAGCCATCTTTTCATCGACATCCGACGTTTAGTTCTCATATTAACAAAACCCTGCAAATGTCTCGTGCCATTTTCACCTATTTCATTTCCGACAACAGCAAACTCACAGTTATCTTCAGTGAGGACATCACAAACTTTGTCAAAGTCCTCTGGAGTCGGATTATTTATAGTGAAGCATCAGCGTTTAACAGGGTGTTCAGTAGTGGAAGTAGGTTCATCAGATCGTTGCAGATGGCGCGCCTTATGGGGGGCCTTTGGCTTGACTCCAGTGAGTGTTGTCACAGCTCCAAAACTGAATTTATAAAATGTGTGCTCTGTGCCGCAGTGGCACACACATCTGAAATTCATCAAAAAAAGTTGTTTTTCTTACTCGAATCATGCCAAAGGCCACCCGAAAGACGCGCCATTTGGATTGCCCTGATCAGTTGACTTCCAGGAAGGAACATCCTGTGAAGAGATGGTGTTTCACCATAAATAATTCTAATAGTGATGACCTGGACAATGTTCGGCTGGCTTTGACGGAAGACAACTGTGAATTCGCTGTCGTGGGATGTGAAGTAGGTGATAACGGAACGCCTCATCTTCAAGGATTTGTAAATATGAAGATCAAACACCGGTTGTCAACAATGCAGAACTGGTTGTCTTGTCGGGCGCACTTCGAGATTGCAAGAGGAACTGATACACAAAACGATGAGTATTGTTGTAAAGGAAATGACATTTACCTTCGCATTGGACAGCCGTCTGTCGAACGTGCTCGTAATGATCTGCAGCAAGCTATTGAAGTCGCTCGTGTGTCTTCTGGAAGTCTGAGGACCGTTGCTGAGGCTTGCCATTCGACTTTTATATGCTATGGGTGTGGCAGCCGAGATTATGTAAATGTGATGCAGAACCGGAAGCCATGTGACTTCAAAATGCATGGTTTTGGTCGGCCCACCGGGCTGCGGGAAATCCCGCTATGTAACCGATCTTTGTGTTGATTCTACGGTCTACTACAAACCCAGTGGACAGTGGTGGGACAGTTAAGATGGCCACGAGAACTTGGTTGTTGATTATTTCTACCGATGCATGATTATGTTAATGTGATGCAATTCCGCAAACCACGTGACTTTAAAACTCTGATCATGGTTTTGGTTGACAAATCTCTGTATGCTGCTGAGATGACCCAGGATGCCCCTGCCTACTATAAACCACGTGGTCCCTGGTGGGACGGTTATGACGGACATGAAAACGTGATAGTCGATGACTTTTATGGATGGATTGCTTATGATGAACTTTTGTGTGTTTTTGATCGGTACCCCTGTAAGGTCCCCAGGGTGCCTTCCCTGGTGAAAAAACCAACATATGCTGGTAGGTATGTTTTGATGCTGGAATGCTGGTTAGGTAGGTTTTGATGCTAGTTTAAGCTGGTCCTTAGCTGGTTTATGCTGGTCCTTTGCTGGTTTTTGCTGGTCATGTTGCTGGTCAAGGACTATGGTCAAGGACAATGTGACTAGCAATAAACATGTCAGTGAATGGTACAGATTTGAGGGTTATGACCTCGCCGCCATTTTGAGACGTGTTTACATGTATTATGTTTGGGATGAGGCCTCGTTGACCTTGATTCTATGCCTATGTACTATGTACTCTATGTGACTATGCCTTATAATTATTGATGTGTTTTGTAACAATAAATGTTGGTTTGTTTCACTTGAACTAAAGTGACTCTTTGTTTTTGTTGTTTTAGATAATTAAAAGAAATCTAGGTTTTTAAAAGTTTTTATTAATTTTTTTTTTGTCTTTTTAATGCTTGACATATACATACACACACACAAAATGGCCGCCATCACAAAATGGCTGTAGTAGCCGACCATGTGAGGTGATCGTGTTTTATTGCTTGCATCCAAAAGTAGGAGTACTTCTGCCAGAACTGACGTCTTTGGAGTCTAATACGTCTGACGTAACGAATGGGCTGACGTCTCCGTCTTCGGAATCTCTGCCTGTAAGTGGGAGGAGCATATGATTAGGGCATGTGCGTAAAATCCAGAAGTGCCGCAGTGGCTTATTTTTAATGCTTGACATACACACACACAAAATGGCCACCATCACAAAATGGCTGTGCTTCCGGGTCAGAGTCCAGCCACAATCCCCCACTATCCACGTTGTCCCCTATGAGACAATCGTTTCAGCGGGCGAGTGAAGTGAGCCCAAGCAAAGCGTCAGGATCTTCGGCGATCCGCGTCAAATTCTGTTTATGACAAGTTTGAATGATATTGCGCCTGTGGCGTTGGTGCTTGGGGGTAGCCATAGTTTCATTCCGTAGTGGGGGATTGAGTTTTGTAAGGCGTTTAGCCATGGGCCCGAAGAAATGTTGTGAAATCCGTAGTTACTTAAGGATGTGGATTTGAAAATCTCAACGTTAGGCCTTGGTGTAAAAATACATGAATATGAGGCCTGTTTGCAATCCACATTTTTCTGCTGCTGTAATCCTTGCATGGATCAGTACTGCTAGTTGATAATGTGGCGTCATCATAGTCAACGACTGTACTGCCGTATAGTATTTTATTATTGTCTTTGTTAATGGGTACGGGACCAGACTCAGGCCATACCTGAACTGCAACTTTTCGAATTTTGAAATAGTCCCAGTAGTTTTGTGGATATGAAACTTCACTGAGTAAAAATGTGAGTCCTGTTGTTAGGGATGGGGCCGATCCGATCCAGTATCGGTATCGGGTTCCGATACCAGCTTAATTAACGAATCGGAAATTTCCGATCCAACCTGGAGAAATTTCCGATCCAGAGTTATGTCTACAATGCTGTCTGCTGAAATGACTTCACAAGTGATCCCGGGCTAGGTGACGTGTCTGTGCTCCAATGAGACACTGAGAGAGATGACACGCCTCCTTTCAGGAAATCCTCTGCAGTTTGCAGGTAGCAGTTTAAGCATTGAGCGCCATACAACATGTCCGCTGTGTGGAAATATTTTACGGTCGAAACGCCGCAAAGTAAGACAGCAACGTGCAATGTTTGCATAGCCGTTGTTCCGAGAGGTGCTTTTCATTGTTTTGATACCGCTGTCAGTACTGTTCTCCTCGGCTAGCAGGCGTTTTAAAACGGTGACGGCTAGAATAAAGTAAAGTGGCAACAGCATAGAGGGATTCACTTTCGATGCTGCTAAATCGCCTGCTGACAGCTTGGAGGATGCACATTGTTCTATTGATAGTGTGAATATTTATTTTTTATTTCAAATATTTGATATTTGAAAACCTTTTTTTTTATGCTACAAGAGTCAGTGTACTTAATTTGTGTTGATCGGATGAAGCAGCCCTTTGTATTATTTGGAGAGTGGTAGTATGGAAGTTTACCCTTTTATTTCATGTTTGACACTTTAAAACTGTGTTGCTGCCTAGTGGTGATTTATATCTGTGCTGTTTAATTCATATGACAGGGTTTGTTTGATGGTGTATATTGTAATAGTATCTAGTAATCCTGTCTTGAAATTTAAATAAATATCCATCTAAACCCTTAAAGTTGCATTTTTGTTTTCAGGATGGGATTTCTGCCGTTTTCTAACCTCATACTTACCTCAAGTTGCTTTTTGGGACATACATAGACTTGGTTGTAGAGAAGTTTATTACAGCCTCATAAAATCAACAATAATGATAATAATCATAGTGTTATAAAAGCAAATAAAGCTCTGGTATCGGAATAGTATCGGTATCGGCAGATATCCAAATTCAGGTATCGGAATCGGATCGGAAGTGAAAAGATGTGGATCGGTGCATCCCTACCTGTTGTGAGGCCTGTAGTAGCCGACCACGTGAGGTGATCGTGTTTTATTGCTCGCATCCCGAAGTAGGAGTACTTCCGCCAGAACTGACGTCTTCTACGTCTGACGTAACGAATGGGCCGACCTTGGTGTGAGTGCACAGCATTTTTAGAGCGAAATTTGGGGTGTGTACTCTGTGCCGCAGTGGCTTGTGTCAACCACTGCGGTACCACACACCAAACCAAAATTTTGCCATTTTGAGGTGAAATTACTAACTTTCGTCATGCGAAAAGCCCAAAGAAAGACGCGCCATCTGGAAACGTCTGACCAGTCTGGAGTTCGGCGTGAAAACCCTGTAAAATGGTAGTGTTTCACCGTAAACAACCCCACAGACGAGGACATGCGTCACGTTCGAGAAATGCTGACTGAGGCGAACTGTGACTTTTGGTTGTGAATTGTTGGTATGTCGCATTTGCAGGGCTTTCTAAACATGAAAGTGAAACGCAGACTGTCAACAATGAAAACATGGCTGACGCCACGCAACCATTTTGAATCAGCACGTGGATCTGATCTGCAAAAATAACATACTGCAGCAAAGGTGGTGATATATCTTTGCCTATGCATCAGACGTCCTTCTGTGGAGAGAGCTTGAACAGATCTGCAAAAGGCTATCGACGTGGCAAGGTCTTCCGGCGGAAGTCTGAGGGCTGTCGCCGAGGTGTGCCCTTTAACCCTGTTGACGTCATACAATTTTGAAAACCTTGTGATTTCAAAACTTCTGTGCTGGTCTTGGTTGGACCTCCTGGCAGTGGAAAGTCCAGATATGCATCTGAGATGTGTGTCGATGACCCTGCCTACTACAAGCCTCATGGCCGGTGGTGGGATGACTAAGATGGACATGCTAATGTTATCATTGACGATTTCTACGGCTGGTTACCCTATGATGAAATATGATGATGTGTGTTTTAGACCGCTATCCTTGGAAAGTTTCTGTGAAAGGTGCCTGTGCTGAGTTTGTGGCAAAATGGGTTTTATAACCTCGAATAAACATGTATGGGAATGGTACCGTTTTGATGGTTATGACTAGGGGTGGGCGATATCTCGATATTTAAAATATATCGAGATATTTTTTAAACTCGATATGAATTTTGACATATCGTATATATCGATATAATGTTTATATTTAATTTTCGCCACTTTGCTTGTTTGCCTTCTCTGTGCTGTGCTCGCCCCCGCCTCCTTGCTTTTGTTCCCCCTCCCCTCGCCTGTCGTCTCATTCAACATGGCGGCGCCGGCGCCCGCAACCACCCCGGAGGCTACAGAACTCGTCGCAAAAAAAAGACAACTGGCTCCATTATATGGAGATACTTTGGTTTTAAGGCGTCGGACGAACAACAGACAGATGTCTACTGCTGTGAATGCCGAAAGTTGGTGCCAACCAAAGCTTCTAGCACCACGAACCTGTTCCACCATTTACAGACAAGTCACAAGCTCGCATACGAGGAGTGCACCAGACTAAGGATCCCGGCTACTAAACCCACTAGCTCTGGCAACACTCCAAACACTACACAGATAACACTCCACAATTCTATAACGCGGAGTGTAGAATATGAAAGAAAGAGCGCAAGGTGGTGTAGCATCACAGAGTCCGTGGCATTTCACATAGCGGTGGACATGGCACCTATTTCCGTCGTTGAACAACGCGGCTTTATACGTATGCTAAAAACACTTATATTATTATTATTATTATTATTATTATTATTATTATTATTATTATATGTATTATTTCTTTTATTTTACAGTTAAATTATTGTTATTTATGTAATCAGGTTTTTTTTTTATCTTAAATGTCAAAGAAGCACTTTGTTCCTATATGCACTGCCTACTTTGAGTTGAGTTGTTTTATTTTTGAATGAGAAGAAGGCAATATGTATTATTTCTTCCTTTATTGTTTTACAATATGTATACAGGGATTTTTAAAAGAAAATTCGCAGAAGCACTTTGTTCTGAACTGCCTACCTCTGAGTTTCAATAAAAAAGACTTTGGAATTTGGCATATTTGTTTTTGCAGTAGTTTTTGGGGGGTATTTATCCTGTAATGATATCGAGATATACAGGGTGGGCCATTTATATGGATACACCTTAATAAAAATGGGAATGGTTGGTGATATTAACGTCCTGTTTGTGGCACATTAGTATATGTGAGAGGGCAAACTTTTCAAGATGGGTGGTGACCATGGTGGCCATTTTGAAGTCAGCCATCTTGGATCCAACTTTTGTTTTTTCAATAGGAAGAGGGTCATGTGACACATCAAACTTATTGGGAATTTCACGAGAAAAACAATGGTGTGCTTGGTTTTAACGTAACTTTATTCTTTCATGAGTTATTTACAAGTTTCTGACCACTTATAAAATGTGTTCAGTGTGCTGCCCATTGTGTTGGATTGTCAATGCAACCCTCTTCTCCCACTCTTCACACACTGATAGCAACACAGCAGGAGAAATGCCAGCACAGGCTTATGGTATCCGTAGTTTCAGGTGGTGCACATCTCGTATCTTCACACCATAGACAATTGCCTTCAGATGACCCCAAAGATAAAAGTCTAAGGGGGTCAGATCGGGAGACCTTGGGGGCCATTGATGATGTGATGTGTGTTTCCCTCTTTATGCACTGAAGCTGGCACGTTCCCTGAGTTTTTTCAGCAAGATGGTGCACCACCACATTATGGGTGTCAGGTCCGAACATTCCTAGATGAACAGTTTCCTGAAAAGTGGATTGGTCGTCGTAAGCCAGTTGAATGGCCCCCAAGGTCTCCCGATCTGACCCCCTTAGACTTTTATCTTTGGGGTCATCTGAAGGCAATTGTCTATGGTGTGAAGATATGAGATGTGCAGCACCTGAAACTACAGAAACTGGAAGCCTGTGCTGGCATTTCTCCTGCGGTGTTGCTATCAGTGTGTGAAGAGTGGGAGAAGAGGGTTGCATTGACAATCCAACACAATGGGCAGCACATTGAACACATTTTATAAGTGGTCAGAAACTTGTAAATAACTCATGAAAGAATAAAGTTACGTTAAAACCAAGCACACCATTGTTTTTCTCGTGTAATTCCCAATAAGTTTGATGTGTCACATGACCCTCTTCCTATTGAAAAAACAAAAGTTGGATCCAAGATGGCCGACTTCAAAATGGCCACCATGGTCACCACCCATCTTGAAAAGTTTGCCCCCTCACATATACTAATGTGCCACAAACAGGACATTAATATCACCAACCATTCCCATTTTATTAAGGTGTATCCATATAAATGGCCCACCCTGTATATCGCATATCGAGATATAGCAAAATATATCGAGATATATTTTTTGCTCCATATCGCCCAGCCCTAGTTATGACCCCTCTGCCATTCTCTGCAGAGTGTTTATTTACTATGTTTGGAATGATGTTGAATACCGTTTTGTTGACCTTGATTGCACGCCAATGTATAACCCCCTGACAATGTGTTACAACTATTATTGTTGTGTTACTTATTATTTGTCTTTGTGTTAATAAATGTTTGTTTTGCATCTACTGAAGTGAGTCTTTGTTTTTGTTTTAAATAATAAAAAAAAAAAAAAAAAAAAAAAAAACTTCTATTTGTCTTGAAAAAAAAATTTTTTTGTCTTTTTAATGCTTGACATACACACACAAAATGGTTCCACTTCTGGGTCAGAGTCCAGCAACAATCCCCCACAATCTGCGTTGAACCCTAGGAGACAATCCTTCCTTCCAAGATCAGGCGTTGTCAAATGCGGTTCCTAAATGTGATGTAATATTTCATAACGAATTTGTATGAGATGGCAGATGTTGCACTTATGTTTGGTCATAGTTTCATGTCATAGTGGGGGATTATATTTTGGGCTGTATTTAGCCATGGACCTGATGATATGTTGTGGAACCCGTAATTAGTGAGGCTAGTGGATTTAAAAATCTCTACATTGGGCCTAGGTGTAAACACTCTGAAATGGGGCCTATTGGAGATCCACATTTTTTGACTATTGTAATCTTTGTATGGATCACTGGTAGATGTGCACAAGTTTGCATCATCATAGTCGATGGCTGAACTTCCGTAAAGTATTTTATCTTTATTTACATTTCATGGTACTCAAATGTCTTTTCATTTTCATATTCACAGACCCCTGCAGATGAGGCGTCCCACTGTCTCCTATTTCCTTTCCCACAACAACAAATTCACAGTTATCCAAAGACAGTACCCCTTTAATGCGTGTCAGCTTGTTGTTGGTCGGATAGTTTATGGTGAAGCACCATCTTTTAACTGGTTGTTCTCTGCCAGAAGTCCCCTCCCATTGATCATCCAAATGTCTCGTCTTACGAGTGGCCTTAGGCAATCCTTGCTGTGAGTGCACAGCATTTTTAGAGCGAAATTCGGGGTGTGTGCTCTGTGCCGCAGTGGCTGGTAATACTGGGGCGCCGCTGTGGCACACTCAGATTTTATACGCTTGCACTAATTGTTTGGACCCAGGAGATACAGACGAAGGAACTACGTCAGAAGACGACGTCTCTTCCAAAGAGGAAACCTCTATTACTTCCAGGGTCACAAACACGATCACCTGACTGTGCAAAAGACAACCGGATTGGCCAGCGCAATGACCTGTCAACTTCATGACGTCATAACACTGGCAACTTTCTTCGATTATTACAAAATCATGTGCGGGTTTTTACACTGTGGCCTGCTATACAAATTGAGAAATCAACGAACGTCAACGTTCAAGGATTTGCTAACAAAAGGTCAATGCCCTTGCTAAACTGTGCTCAGAATGCTGCAGCACACATCCTAAAATTTAGCCAAAAATACTCACTGATTCTGTTGATAGTATTCCCAAATCCAAGTCTTGCTTGCTTTTGCTTTTTCAGTCACTCCTGAAATATTGCTGCATGTGCAGGGTTTGTGGCTATTGGTCCTGTTAGAAGCACGTAAAGCAAAACTTTTATTTAAGTTCCAAACTGATTATAGAAAGCGAGCAAATAGCACTTCCATAAAAAGCTGTCACTTCAATTTATCGCAATCTCACAATGGCTACGTTTACATGCAACCAAATAATCTGTTTGTAGTTGGATTGGCGGCTCAATCGAACTGAAAAGACTTCATGTAAACACCTTAATCCGATTGAGCTCGATCTGAATAAAATTTCGATCAGATTGAAGGGGGTGGTTTATTCCTGTTCTAATACAATTGAGAGTGCATGTAAACACTCGATCGGTTTGAAAACCGATACTGAAAGGACTGCGCATGTGCAGGGTTGTATAAATGCATGTTTTGTTATTATACAACTGTAAAGTGGAGCAGGACAACCTCCCACCAGTTCTTGTTTCAGATTCTTATCTACAGGCAACCCATTTTGGGTGCAGGGAGGGGCATTTTGTACTGTGTCTTAAATATGAGCAGCACAGCAGTTAAACCTAAATGTTGGTATTTTAGGTCACAGACACTTTTCTTAACAAAACAGAATAACATTTACAATTACACTTCACGTTTATTTTTTTACATTTTCGTATTTGCTGGTATTTTACGTTATTTCTGAATATAGCAACAAAATGTACTTGTACATGATCTTACGTTTGTTCAGTTTTTTCCTCCCTGGAAAAAAAATTTGATGTGTGTAGCGTGTTTGATTAGTATTAATTGTTCATAATTATTCTTACTGTCGGTTAACTGGGTATTTATGGTCATCCTTAATTTCAGGGGTTTTTTTTTTTACTAATTAATTTCATTCCATTTCTGCGAGTGTTTTATTTTTGCAACTTCAGTGCAACTTGAGTCCTTGAGTCACAGACTCGAGTTTCCATTTCTGCTCCCATGGTTTTAAAATTAAGATTTGAAAATCGTCTAGTATGTCCCAGGCCTAAGTTAACAGAAAACTACTTGTAATTCAGTTTTACAAGTCCAGCTTAGTTAGTCAACTATTTTAGTTAGTCAAAGATTTCAGTATACAGAACTTAAACTAAAGTGTATTTTTATTTGTTCACAGTACTAGACAAATATGTGGAAACTCCTTGCCTAAAATTGCCCAGGAAAGTTTTACTCAGAATTGTTTGTTATTTACATTTATTAATTCACACATTGTGCTCAAATAATTTTTTTTTTTTTTTTTTTTTTTGGAATAAAATGAATTAAAACTAAAAACATTAAACTCAATTCTTTTTAGGTAGTAGTAGCACACAGGCATGAAATTATGTACTGTGACTTTTCTGTTCTAGGTGCAATGACATTTCACTAATTTGAGTGACATTCTCATTTCATTTACATCAGCTGTGTCCAATGCAGTTCCAGCCCTGTTCTGTCACACCTGTCTGTAATTATCAAGTGCTTAATAAGCTGGTTCAGTTGGAACTGAGCTTTGCAAAATAGTAGATCTCTCTTTTGGACTAGAGCTTCTTAAAATATATTAGGGCTATTTTTCTTTGTCAATTTTTTTAATGCATTTTCATGAATGCTGCTCAAATATCTTAATTCAACTATGTCCTGGCTTAAACCAAGTCCTGTCTGTGAAACTGACTGTGAACTGTCTGATGACACTAATGATCTAAAATACCATAATTTGAATTTACACCATAGTACAGAAGACATTCAAAGCCAAACTGTGCAAAAACAGACATAAAGAGTGTAGGAATTCTGTTAGCTCAAAGAATTTAAAATGATCAATATGTGTGTGTACATGAATGAGACTATGTTTCTCTCATCACCTGTACGTTGAAAATCTCCACCAGGTCTTTTGACCAATAAATATAATGAAATGAGTTATTTAAAACATACATTTCAGTCAGGGAAAGTAGTTTAACTTACAGGAAATTGTGTATAATAATCGTCATTAAATATATGCAATTTCCAGTTTCTGATTAGTAACAGTAATGATGATATCGACTGTTTCTTTGTCCAGCAAATTCTTCAGTGATATCGATTTACTCTTACGTCAGCTCGTCGTCACGGCAACGTGTTTTACTAATCAGAACGGAGTTAAAACAATTGAGCAAAATGGGGCTTAAGGTAGCAATATGAGATCGAAACACAGTTTAAGTGACTATTGTAATGTGAGCATTCAGCACAGAGAATCATTATATGTGAAAATATGGTTGTTTATTAAACTATTCTATTTACAAACGATCGCACATAGATAACGTACATAAAACACAAATAGACAGAGAACGCGTGAGAAAGAGAGAGAGAGTTGCATGGTACAGGAATGAACGGTTCTGAACAACCTGAAATCGTTTTTCATAAAACGCCTTAAACGCAGCTATCTATGTTTGTAGAAAGAACGGATACTTGCAAGCTCGTGTTGTTGTGCATTGGTTCCGTATGTGTTCAGTTCAGAAAGTCCTTTTTTCAGTTCCTTTTCAGAAGGGTGCGTAGGCCTCATGGCCAATGCTAGGTGAGCCCATTGGTCTGGGGGGAGGTGCGGGGCGACGTGTGTTCGAGTCCGGGAGAAGGGAGAAGAGAGCGGGCGGAACTGTGTGTGAGCCCTTTAAAGTCTTCAAGAGTCACGCCCTCAGGATGGGCTTGACCAATGAGAGAGGCTAAAATTCAGAGCGGGAGGTTTGGATATAAAGGGGGCTTTTTATGACCCTTTGTCTGAGAGCAAGGTACTTTGCATGTGGGTATTCATGCAAATCTACTAGGGATTCATGAAACTCTAATATGTTACATGTGTATCGACGCATAATATGCATCATCCTTTGGACCATCAAAATACGAATTCAGAGATACCAAACATGACCATGTGGTCACACCACACAACACATCCATCCATATCTATAGTAACACATGCATAAAAACATTACGCAATACAAAAGACAAGATACCCAAACCACAATGACATACACACTGACTTGAGGATTGGTGTGTTCATTCATAGGAAGGGTTGTCAAAGAATTAAGGAAAGAAGTCCGTTACTATTGCAGTCTGTTTAAGAGAGAGTTGGTTGGGGGAGTTTCGATTCACATACTTTTGAGTCGTAAAGTTTATCTGGTCTGGCAGAGGTGTCCTGGTCGCTATAGCAACCGGAGGCCTTGTGGGCCATCTGAGACTTGCCGGGTGAAGGGGGGGGGTCTTGTGATTGTTTGATACTCTACTGAACAATTGTGTGTTTGATTGGTCCAGACCCTACAAGTAAAACAATGCAAACAGGAATACTACGAGATGTAACGTTTGTAAAAGCCCACTTTTACACCCTATACACAGTCACAAATCTCTGTGCCACTCTTGAAAATAGTTCCTGTTCAGCTGAAGACATGGGTGAACATCACATGTCTGGCATTCCCATAGTATTTTTTGCTGTTTACCATGCACTGCTTTGCAATGCACAGAGATCCTGTAACAAGCAGTGGCAACACTCCTGGCATCTGAGGTCAGATTAGTTCCTGGAACTGGTACCTGGTCACTATTGGTCTGTTTTGATGCTACGTTCTGTGAGGCATCGCAAAGCTCTGTAATAAGTTGTTCCATAAACTCTTTGTGAAACAAGTTACCATATAGCTCTTTATGCACAGTGAAAGTGTTGGTGGCAGCAATGTCCAAAAAGTGTAGAAAAACCTTTCTGTACCATTTCATTGTTTTGTGCTGTGCAGTATAGTACTGTAACAGGTGATCAGACAGGTCAATGCCCCCATGTGCTGGTTGTATGCAGTCACTGGTGCAAGACAAGTCTT